>NC_053022.1:287161848-287483411 GCF_003073215.2 Triticum urartu
CCCTTTGCATCGGTATCTTAATCGAGTTACCGGAAACCAATATGTTGTCGTGGCATCACTTTCGGATTCGTTGTCGTGGCACCCCTTTCGTTTCCGTCACGATGACAAATGCCTCATATCTATCATGTCAACATTTTCATAAATATTGCATGAACTTGAACATGTCATCTGCATCATGTTAACAACTTTAAGATGTTTAAAATTGTTGTTGCATTAAATTGTTAATGCATATGGGGATTTACCGGATTTGTTGTTGGTTATATCCGGCCTCATTTAAATTGTTAGATGGTATAGTTTTGTTATGGTTCACCTCTTGCCATGTTAACCAACATTTAATATTGTTGAGTACCTAACCGAGAGTGAACTAAATAATTGATGTGGTGTTCTGTCAATATGCAACTCGTTGCATATTGAGCTCCATTTAACTTGTAGAGTTATTTGTGCACTTTGCCATGCCATGTATCATTAAACCGGACATGCATCATACTTGGTTGTGCATCATGCAATGATTATGTGGTGGTTGTTTACTATGTTGTGTGCTTCTTTCCGGTGTTTGCTTCTTCGGGTTGGTTTCGGTAACATCGCGTTTGTGAGGACCCGTTCGACTACATCCGTTTGTCTTCTTCATGGACTCGTTCTTCTTCCTTGTGGAATTTCAGGCAAGATGACCATACCCTCGAAATCACTTCTATCTTTGCTTCCTAGTTTCTCGCTCTTTTGCTATGCCTATGCTGCGATACCTACCACTTGCTTATCATGCCTCCCATATTGTTGAACCAAGCCTCTAACCCACCTTGTCCTAGCAAACCGTTGTTTGGCAATGTTACCGCTTTGCTCAGCCCCTCTTATAGCGTTGTTAGTTGCAGGTGAAGATTGGAGCTTGTTCCATGTTTGGAACATGGATATTTTGTTGGGATATCACAATATCTCTTATTTAATTAATGCATCTATATACTTGGTAAAGGGTGGAAGGCTCGGCCTTATGCCTGGTGTTTTGTTCCACTCTTGCCGCCCTAGTTTCCGTCATATCGGTGTTATGTTCCCGGATTTTGTGTTCCTTACGTGGTTGGGTTATAATGGGAACCCCTTGACAGTTCGTTTTGAATAAAACTCCTCCAGCAAGGCCCAACCTTGGTTTTACCATTCGCCACCTAGCCTTTTTCCCTTGGGAGTCGCGCATCCCGGGGGTCATCTTTATTTTTAAACCCCCGGGCCAGTGCTTGTCTAAGTGTTGGTCCAACCCAGAGCACCGTGTGGGGCCGTCCCTTGGAAACTTGGGTTACGTTGGCTCCCGTACGCTTAGCTTATCCGGTGTGCCCTGAGAACGAGATATGTGCAGCTCCTATCGAGATTTGTCGGCACAACGGGTGGTCTTGCTGGACTTGTTTTACCATTGTCGAGGATGTCTTGTAACCGGGATTCAGAGCCTGATCGGGTCTTCCCGCTAGAAGGAATATCCTTCGTTGACCGTGAGAGCTTGTGATGGGCTAAGTTGGGACTCCCCTGTAGGGTTTTGAACTTCCGAAATCCATGCCCGCGGTTATGGGCAGATGGGAATTTGTTAATGTCCGGTTGTAGAAAACCTGAAGTTGACCTTAATTAAAATACATCAACCGCGTGTGTTACCGTGATGGTCTCTTCTCGGCGGAGTCCGGGAAGTGAACACGGTGTTCGAGTTATGCTTGACGTAGGTTGTTCTAGGATCACTTCTTGATCATAGTTGTTCGACCGTGTTTTTGCCTTCTCTTCTCGCTCTCTTTTGCGAATAAGTTAGCCACCATATATGCTAGTCGCTTGCTGCAGCTCCACCTCACACCTTTTACCCTTCCTATAAGCTTAAATAGTCTTGATCGCGAGGGTGCGAGATTGCTGAGTCCCCGTGACTCACAGATACTTCCAAAACCAGTTTGCAGGTGCCGATGTTACCGAGCAGGTGACACAACCAAGCTCAAGGAGGAGCTCGATGAAGATCTTGTCCTTTGTGTCGTTTCGTGCTAGTTGATCAGTAGTGGAGCCCAGTTGGGGTCGATCGGGGATCTGTGTAGCTTTTGGGGTAGTCTTCTTTTATTTGGGTTCCGTAGTCGGACCTTGATTGTATCTGGTTGATGTAATGCTTTATTCATGTATTGGGTGAAGTGGCGATTTTAAGCCAACTATGTATCTCTTTCCCTTATGTATTACATGGGTTGTGTGAAGATTACCTCACTTGCGACATTGCTTTCAATGCGGTTATGCCTCGAAGTCGTGCTTCGACACGTGGGAGATATAGCCGCATCGAGGGCGTTACAAGTTGGTAATAAGAGCCTTCCCCGACCTTAGGAGCCCCCCTGCTTGATCGAACTACCAGCCGTTGTTGAGTCTAGAAAAAAATGTTTTGAGTCATTTAGGAATTATATATCAGAGAGTTTAGGAATTCTTTTTACTCCTCAGTCCCTTCATCGCTCTGGTAACGCATCCTGACATAGAGTTTTGACTCTTCTCTTCTCAAATTTCACTAAAAAAAATTTTAGGATCACGCGGGTATTTTGGAATCGTTCCGATCGATTTGTGACGTGAACATTGTTCTTGGTGCCTCCTATCATTTAGGGGTTATGGCAGTGTCCCGGGGAGTTGAGCTCCGAGGTGTTGTCGTCACAATTTTATCGTTGCAGTTCCGGAATACCTGAGTTTAGTTCGCCGACATCGAAAATCTCTTTTATGCAGTTGTTGGTGAGATAACCTTGACGCCACCCAGTACTGGGGCGGGAGTTCGGGAGTATTGCCATAACTTGTATAACAGATGCTTTTCGAAGGTTGAGGTGGACGATTTCCGAAGGTTTCTTGGTTATGTGTTGAAGGATGGATACAGCTGGATGTAGGATTTGCTAGTTTTGGGTAAGATATTATGCTTCCCCTCTATCCCCAACACCTGATTGCATAACTGGGAAAATTTCGGGAGTTTATAAGTGGGAATTCAAGTAGATCCTAGGATATCTTTCCGACAGATGTATGATTTGAAATTGGGGTTCGACGTCTAGTGGTCCGCCTATTCACGGTTGGTTTTACAATGGTCTCGTTGTGTCTTAAAGAGTCCTTGGCTATGCCGACTCGGGGATGCTTCGTATGTCATGTGCACTGCCTTGTACATGATGGTGTTGTATGATCGAGCCCGTGTAGGCCCCACCACGAAAACTTCGGACGAAATCTCTATCATATGTTTGTTCCGGCTTATTCTGCAAGCCAATCCTTTGTTTTGTTTTGAGTTGTGGTATTCGAGTTGCTTCGAAGTCAAGTGTGATTCCATACTTTTCCTAAACGATGTTCTCATATTCCTATGTGGATACTAATCCTTCTCGATAATCGAGTTTGTCATATCACTCCTTTCAACCGGCGTGGTTCTCTTCAAGTGAATCCGATCGTTTTCAACATCCGCAAGATCAATTATCGGTTCTTTTCAACGGTGTTCATCTCATCCGCCCCAAGCTTGCCTTTGTTTTCGCGCCCACCCACCCTTTTTTTTCTTGAAGGACTAAGATTTCTTTATTAAGTATCCTTTTATTATTGTGAAGTCTCTCCATTCCTTTTTTCGTCAATGTTCTTACCCGGTGTTTTCCATGAAGATGTTCTACTAGCTCATATTTCATCATTCTTTTTCTTCTCCGGTGGATTTCAATTCAAGCCTTGTTGATCATATCCTTTTCCTCGTTTCAAATACCTTCTCATGCCGGTACACCTCTTAATCATCCACTTCTCCCTATTCAATTGTTCCGGAGTGTTCAAGATATCTCGAAGACTCGTGGTTCCACTCTATATTCATGCAAGATCTTTCGAGGATGTTACCTCATTCAAGCCATTTATTTCAACCGACGCAATCTATCTTTTAAATCATTCAACGGTGTTTCTTTTGAGTGGGCCCTAACCCACAGTTCTTTTCCCAGGATCTTACCTGACTCTTCTTATTTTCCCGGAGCTATCCCCAAATTTTCTTTTCGAAGTTTGGCATAAGAATGATTTATCATCAGTCAAATGTCTTTCTCCAAGATTTTTCAAATTCTTTTCATAGTTGGCTCAACCTCTTCACTTTTGATTCTTCCGGAGTATCTCAACAATACATGGTGGTGTTTCTCGTCGTAATTCTCAGATTTGGAAGGCCGAAGAAGAGTTTTCCCTCCATATCTTGCTCCATTCTCTTCAAGATTCGTGATTCTAGCTTGTTCCACCCTGTCATAATTATTTTCGATTGTGGAAATTCTTTTCATCTATCCGGAGCAATTCAAAATTCTGTTCAGTTTGATTATCCGGAGGTCATCAATCCAGGTTTAGTCATTCCCAGTTTTCAGCTCTCGTTCTCCAAATCTTACCGGTGCATCATTCAAATATTCTCCTATCAGTTCGGGATCTATTCGTTCTCTTGTATCTAAATTCCTTCAAGTATCTTCTTTTGTTTTCCAATTCTTCCCGGTGAATTTGTGCTCTTGCTATTTTCATGTTCAATTTTTACGGTGGTTCTTCCAAGTTTCTTCTTCCTTCGTTTATCATATAAATGCATTCGTGTTTTCCTAATTCTACCAGTGGATCGTTGAAGACCTTCTCAAGCTTAAGTTATGCCTCTCCTTAATCCTTTCCACGAGAATAAATAGTATGCCAAATCTGTTGTTTGTCATCAATTTAAATTGGTGAAGGATACGCATAACGTAATCCTTATTCTTGTTCATCCAAGTGATTAATTCCCTATTCCGGAGGTGCATCAAATTCTCGATTCAAGTTGTCCATCTTTCTTTCCGGAGCTCAAAGTTATTTCAATTATATCATTCCAAAGATCTATCTAATCATTGCAAGGATTCACCTTGTGTTTTCAACTTGTCCTTCATTCCGTTTTGATCATCCTTTTGTTACCGGAGTTCTGCACGAAGGTTCTACATGCTGGTTCATCAAGGATTTAATTCCTTCTCGAAGTGTTCATCAAGTTTCTTTTCAGAGGTGCTCAAGCATTCTTCATCTTGCAATCCGAAGTGCAATTTTTTTTCTACCGCTCCATTGGAGGTGGTATTATGTCATTCTTGATCATTTGAGTTCATGTTTCATGATTCACATGTTGTCAAGAATGAGGTATTTAAACCCATCACTTTCTTCATTGGAGTTATCTTGTGTCACGTTGCACCTAAAGTCTTCCCGAAGGATTGTTGCTATTTATGTTGCTCATGATGACCCAAGTTCTTCATTTATCCTCCCGGTGAAAAAGTTTCTCATTTCCTTGTTCTTATCATTCCAATCTATCGTTTCCGTCAGTGACAGAATTTCTACTTAGTTTTGACATGTTTTCCATAAGCCCACTTAAAGCTTATCTTTTCATTGTTGGTTTTCCAATAACTCCGTTCGACCTTTCGCTTAAGGATGCCTTTTCAACTCTTTTGTGTCAGAAGTTGGCATTTTCTTCTCCATTCTCCTAGTTCAATTATCTATCTTCTATTCTTTTGTTCCGGAGGCATTGTCATGTTGCTTTCTTCAACCATCATCTCATTTTGTCAAAGATCATGTTCTTTTCATGCCTATCCATTTAACCGGAGTGTTGTACCCTTTTGCTCAAGTTCTTTTCGCCTTGTCAAGCCTTGCATCTCTTTTCAATCGGAGTGCTACCCGAATTTGTTCCTTCTTGTCCCTCTTTTCTAACGGAGTGTTTTCAACTACGTTCATCTCCGTTGTATTCTTTTCTCGAAATGGCTTAACCTTTTCAAGGTTCTTTGGTTTCACTCGTTTGTCAAAGATGCAACTTAGTTCTACCTCTTCTTTTTCTCTTCCGTTTTCCCTCCGGTGCCATTCTAGATCTCGGGACGAGATCCTCTCGTAGTGGTGGAGTGTTGTGACGCCCCAAGACCGGATCTTTAGACGCCTTCCAGGGTTTTTGGGTTTCATTGTGTGATTTGTTTGGTTTTTTGCATCATGTGCATTGCATCATGTCATCATGCCTTCATCTCATAAGTCTTTTGCGTCTCAACTAAATAAACCGTACGGATCTTCGATCCATTTAAACTGAGGGAATTCACATGGTGATTCTCTTTATAACATATCCTCCCGATATTAGGGAGCTATATTAAATATCCCATTAACTTGGAATCACCCATCACACAATTGCATTACTCTTCAACTCTTCTTGTATCCGACTTAACCTCATATATTTTTCCTTGTCATATCTCTCTCAAGCCATACCCATGCATCATCCCTCTCACTTCCTTCTTCTTTCATGTCTTTGCAAGCGACCTTATTCCTCCTCCATTAATGTTCATCTTTTCCCTATAAATCTTGCCTTTTTTCCTACACCCTCTCTGTCTGATTTCATCCCATTCGAAGTTGTTTTGGTCAGGTTCAAAAATGATTGAAGTTTGAGAATAATTCAAACTCTAATTATTTTTCTACCTTCTAAAAATGCCAGAGCAATTCATTCAAACCCTACATAAATCCAGGGTTCCAGATATATTTTTATATATCTCATATTCCTAACCAAAACCCCTGGTTTTTCCCCTTTTGTTGGTTGTTTAATTATATAAACAATAAATTTAAGATAGGGAAGATTTTGGAAAGGAGAGGGAGCCCAGCTGCAGCCTCAGGCCCGCCGGCCCAAGGCCTCCCGCGCCAGCCCACTTGCAGCTAACCCTAGCCTACCACTCGATCCTCAACTCCCTCTCGTCCTCATCCACCGCCGCCTCTCCCTTCGTCCCTTTCCCCCGATCCACTTCTCTCCCTCGCGCTACACCCCAGCGCCCCATCTCCCTCCGCTCATTTTTCTCCCTCGCCGCCACTCTCACACACACATCGCACCAAGGGCCCGATCCCATCTCCCCTGCCCCACGCTATACCTCCCTCTTCTCCGCGTCTGCTGCGCCGCCCAGGGTCTCCTTCGGCGTCGGCCTCCTGCGTCGCCGGTCTGCCTCCCCTTCCTTGCCGGAGCAAGCTCGCCGTCCGCCACCATGCTCCAGCGTCGCCTCGAGCTCATCTTCCTCGACCTCCATGCCGTCCCGCAACTCCCTCGCCCCGCTCGATCTGGACGCGGGATCCCGAGCACCTCGACCCGTTGCCTGCTTGCCGGAGCAGCAACAACAGCCCCATGCGCTGCCCGGGCCTCCCCTGCATCCTCCTCACCGCTGAACCGGCCTCCCCTCCATCTCCTCTGCGCCCATGGGCCTTGACGCCCTTGTTGTTGCGGCTGCTAGACCACCACGGCGCCATCAGGAAGACTATGGCCACCACCGAGAACCCCCGGACCTGTCAAGACGTGCACACGGAGACCCAAGTCAGGAGACTTCCGATGGCCCTCCAAGTTCAACAATCATCAACATCGGAGTACCACGACTTCAACAGGTGTACAACTACGCGGTTTCGCTGAGTACCCCTTCGGATTCGTCGAGTTTGACTACCCCAGAAGAACCGGAGCGCTAAGTACCACTACCTTCGTCTTCGGAATCGCTAAGAACGTCAAGTTCCTCCACGACGCCCTACGCCTAAAACGATCACCGAACCGAAAACAACGCCAAGTACTAGGTCAACAAGGACCGACAAGTTCACCTTCCGTCGTCTCCGAAATCGCCAGGTACCACGACGATACGAGAACAACTGCCGTCGACGTGCATTTTGCCAAGTACCACTACCGTCGTCCCTCGAAGACTCCGTGGACGTCAAGTTTCTCGCCGTGCCCCTGAACATCTACGGAAACTTGTGAGACTAAGAACCGTGAACGTGTACCGATGACCCTCAAGTTCGTCCACGATTGCTATGTACCACTACCATCGACGCGAACCACTACTTCCACTACGGCATGAGTACAACTACTACCACTACGAACGTGGCAAGAACGTCTACTTCCTCTACTTGCACCGAACCGATATGCTTCGAAACGCACGCTTCGAAGGTATAACCCCAAGACGACCGTCCGACAACGTTTGCATGCGTTGTATGAGTTGCACCCTATGTTTGCACCGTGCCCGAGTTGTCACTTGCTCGGTCCTCCTCTTCTGCCGCTAATTCGTGGGGAACCCGGTTACCGGGATCACCCCACCATCTTGCACGACACGCTCCCGCACACTTCCCCTTTGCATCGATATCTCAATCGAGTTACCGGAAACCGATATGTTGCCGTGGCATCACTTTCGGATTCGTTGTCATGGCACCCCTTTTGTTTCCGTCACGATGACAAATGCCTCATATCTATCATGTCAACATTTTCATAAATATTGCATGAACTTGAACATGTCATCCGCATCATGTTAACAACTTTAAGATGTTTAAAATTGTTGTTGCATTAAATTGTTAATGCATATGGGGATTTACCGGATTTGTTGTTGGTTATATCCGTCCTCATTTAAATTGTTAGATGGTATAGTTTTGTTATGCTTCACCTCTTGCCATGTTAACCAACATTTAATATTGTTGAGTACCTAACCGAGAGTGAACTAAATAATTGATGTGGTGTTCCGTCAATATGCAACTCGTTGCATATTGAGCTCCATTTAACTTGTAGAGTTGTTTGTGCACTTTGCCATGCCATGTATCATTAAACCGGACATGCATCATACTTGGTTGTGCATCATGCAATGATTATGTGGTGGTTGTTTACTATGTTGTGTGCTTCTTTTCGGTGTTTGCTTCTTCGGGTTGGTTTCGGTAATGTCGCGTTTGTGAGGACCCGTTCGACTACGTTCGTTTGTCTTCTTCATGGACTCATTCTTCTTCCTTGCGGAATTTCAGGCATGATGACCATACCCTCGAAATCACTTCTATCTTTGCTTGCTAGTTGCTCGCTCTTTTGCTATGCCTATGCTGCGATACCTACCACTTGCTTATCATGCCTCCCATATTGTTGAACCAAGCCTCTAACCCACCTTGTCCTAGCAAACCGTTGTTTGGCTATGTTACTGCTTTGCTCAGCCCCTCTTATAGCGTTGTTAGTTACATGTGAAGATTGGAGCTTGTTCCATGTTTGGAACATGGATATTTTGTTGGGATATCACAATATCTCTTAATTAAAGCATCTATATACTTGGTAAAGGGTGGAAGGCTCGGCCTTATGCCTGGTGTTTTGTTCCACTCTTGCCACCCTAGTTTCCGTCATATCGGTGTTATGTTCCCGGATTTTGCGTTCCTTACGCGGTTGGGTTATAATGGGAACCCCTTGACAGTTCGTTTTGAATAAAACTCCTCCAGCAAGGCCCAACCTTGGTTTTACCATTCGCCACCTAGCCTTTTTCCCTTGGGAGTTGCGCATCCCGAGGGTCATCTTTATTTTTAAACCCCCGAACCAGTGCTTGTCTAAGTGTTGGTCCAGCCCAGAGTACCATGCGGGGCTGTCCCTTGGCAACTTGGGGTACGTTGGCTCCCGTACGCTTAGCTTATCCGGTGTGCCCTGAGAACGAGATATGTGCAGCTCCTATCGGGATTTGTCGGCACAGCGGGTGGTCTTGCTGGAATTGTTTTACCATTGTCGAGGATGTCTTGTAACCAGGATTCCGAGCCTGATCGGGTCTTCCCGCTAGAAGGAATATCCTTCGTTGACCGTGAGAGCTTGTGATGGGCTAAGTTGGGACTCCCCTGCAGGGTTTTGAACTTTCGAAAGCCGTGCCCGCGGTTATGGGCAGATGGGAATTTGTTAACGTCCGGTTGTAGAAAACCTGAAGTTGACCTTAATTAAAATACATCAACCGCGTGTGTTACCGTGATGGTCTCTTCTCGGAGGAGTCCGGGAAGTGAACACGGTGTTGGAGTTATGCTTGACGTAGGTTGTTCTAGGATCACTTCTTGATCATAGTTGTTCGACCGTGCTTTTGCCTTCTCTTCTCGCTCTCTTTTGCGAATAAGTTAGCCACCATATATGCTAGTCGCTTGCTGCAGCTCCACCTCACACCTTTTACCCTTCCTATAAGCTTAAATAGTCTTGATCGCGAGGGTGCGAGATTGCTGAGTCCCCGTGACTCACAGATACTTCCAAAACCAGTTTGCAGGTGCTGATGTTACCGAGCAGGTGACGCAACCAAGCTCAAGGAGGAGCTCGATGAAGATCTTGTCCTTTGTGTCGTTTCGTGCTAGTTGATCAGTAGTGGAGCCCAGTTGGGGTCGATCGGGGATCTATGTAACTTTTGGGGTAGTCTTCTTTTGTTTTGGTTCCGTAGTCGGACCTTGATTGTATCTGCTTGATGTAATGCTTTATTCATGTATTGGGTGAAGTGGCGATTGTAAGCCAACTATGTATCTCTTTCCCTTATGTATTACATGGGTTGTGTGAAGATTACCTCACTTGCGACATTGCTTTCAATGCGGTTATTCCTCTAAGTTGTGCTTCGACATGTGGGAGATATAGCCGCATCGCGGGCGTTACAGATCTAAATACTCTGAATTTTTAGAACGCCTTCTAGGTAAAGGAAGATCATATTTAGTTTCATCAAGATTCATATTGCAAAACAAATATTTAATAGGAGACACATCAATAACTTTTAGATCTTCATCTTGATTTTCATAGGAATTGGAAGAACACGCTTTAATAAAGGCATCTTTGGAGGCACGCATCCTAGCGGTTCTTTCCTTGCACTCATCAATGGAAATTCTCATGGCTTTGAGAGACTCATTGATATCATGCTTAGGAGGAATAGATCTAAGCTTTAAAGAATCAACCTCAAGAGAAATTCTATCAACGTTCCTAGCCAAATCATCAATTTTAAGCAATTTCTCTTCAAGCAAAGCATTAAAATTCTTTTGTGAATTCATAAATTCTTTAACACTATTCTCAAATTCAGAGGGCATCTTATTATAATTTCCATAAGAGTTGTTGTAAGAATTCCCATAATTATTAGAAGGATTACTAGGATAAGGCCTAGGATTAAAATTCCCTCTATAAGCGTTGTTACCAAAATTATTCCTACCAAAAAAATTCACATCCATATATTCATTGTTATTCTCAATCAAAGTAGACAAAGGCATATCATTAAGATTAGAAGAAACACTCTTAGTAGCAAATAATTTCATAAGTTCATCCATCTTTCCACTCAACA
This sequence comes from Triticum urartu, assembly GCF_003073215.2. NCBI lineage: Eukaryota > Viridiplantae > Streptophyta > Magnoliopsida > Poales > Poaceae > Triticum > Triticum urartu. The sequence continues at coordinate 287,172,861 of NC_053022.1, forward strand.
CATTGATTTCTTCTATCGCATGCACTTTTTTATTAGAAGTTCTTTCAGTATGCCATTGAGAATAATTAACCATAATATTATCTAGGAGTTTAGTAGCATATCCTAAAGTGATTTCCATAAAAGTGCCTCCCGCGGCCGAATCTAAAAGATTTCTAGAGGCAAAATTCAATCCGGCATAAAATTTTTGTATAATCATCCACAAATTCAAACCATGAGTAGGGCAATTACGTATCATTAATTTCATTCTCTCCCAAGCTTGTGCAACATGTTCATGATCAAGTTGTTTAAAGTTCATAATATTGTTTCTAAGAGAGATGATCTTAGTGGGAGGGAAATACTTAGAGATAAAAGCATCTTTTGCACTTGTTCCAGGAATCGATACTATTTTTAGGCAAAGACAAAAACCAAGCTTTAGCACGATCTCCAAGTGAAAAAGGAAATAGCTTCAATTTAACGACATCATTATCGACATCTCTTTTCTTTTGCATAGCACATAAATCAACGAAGCTATTCAGATGAGTAGCGGCATCTTCACTTGGAAGGCCGGCGAATTGATCTTTCATAACAAGATTCAACAAAGCAGCATTGATTTCACAAGATTCAGTATTGGCAAGAGGAGCAATGGGAGTGCTAAGGAAATCATTATTATTGGTATTGGTGAAGTCACACAATTTGGTAGTATCTTGAGCCATCGCGACAAACAAGCAAACAAACTAGCACACGAGCAAACAAGGGCAAACGGGCAAAAGAGGCAAATAGAGAGGGAGGATGGAGAGTGAGAGGGCGAATAAAATAGCAAGGGTGAATTGGGGGGAGAGGAAAATGAGAGGCAAATGGAAAATAATGTAATGCGAGAGATAGGGATTGTGATGGGTACTTGGTATGTTGACTTTTGCGTAGACTCCCCGGCAATAGCGCTAGAAATTCTTCTTGCTACGTCTTGAGCTTGCGTTGGATTTCCCCGAAGAGGAAAGGATGATGCAGCAGAGTAGTGTAAGTATTTCCCTCAGTTTTTGAGAACCAAGGTATCAATCCAGTAGGAGGCCACGCTCAAGTCCCTCATACCTGCACAAAACGATAGCTCCTCGCAACCAACGCGATTAGGGGTTGTCAATCCCTTCACAGTCACTTACGAGAGTGAGATCTGATAGATATAATATTTTTGGTATTTTTGGTATAAAGATGCAAAGTGAAAATTAAAGGCAAAGTAAAAGCAAAGCAAGATTAAAGTGATGGAGATAGATATGATGAGAATAGACTCGGGGGCCATAGGTTTCACTAGTGGCTTCTCTCAAGAGCATAAGTATTCTACGGTGGGTGAACAAATTACTGTTGAGCAATTGACAGAATTGAGCATAGTTATGAGAATATCTAGGCATGATCATGTGTATAGGCATCACGTCCGTGCCAAGTAGACCGAAACGATTCTGCATCTACTACTATTACTCCACTCATCGACCGCTATCCATCATGCATCTAGAGTATTAAGTTAAAAACAGAGTAACTCTTTAAGCAAGATGACATGATGTAGAGAGATAAATTCATGCAATATGAAATAAACCCCATCTTGTTATCCTCGATGGCAACGATGCAATACGTGCCTTGCTGCCCCTTCTGTCACTGGAAAAGGACACCGCAAGATCGAACCCAAAGCTAAGCACTTCTCCCATGGCAAGAACTACTAATCTAGTCGGCCAAACCAAATGGATAATTCGAAGAGACTTGCAAATATAACCAATCATACATAAAAGAATTCAAAGAAGATTCAAATATTATTCATAGATAGACTCGATCATAAACCCACAATTCATCGGTCTCAACAAACACACCGCAAAAAGAAGATTACATCGAATAGATCTCCACAAGAGAGGGGGAGAACTTTGTATTGAGATTCAAAGAGAGAGAAGAAGCCATCTAGCTACTATGTAACATCCCAAATTTTCAATTTGGAATGTTATACATTAGGTCATCATGCATATCATATTTTATTTTGCTTTTGGTTTTGATCCTACAAAAACCTAAGCAACTCAAGGACCCACGGAGAGAGTTGGGGATTTCGTTATTTACATATTTGAGTTTTCTCAAGTTATGTAAACAGGATCATTTGATTTTATTTATTTTATCATCAATTATTTCTATTACAAAAATATGAGAGAGGGAATAAAATGACTTTCCCAAAATATAGAAATATTGAGGATTTAATAAAAAAATCAAATAAGTTTTATTTCGGAGTTTTTTGGTATTTTTATTTGAATTTAGGAAAAATGCGCGTTTTTCAAAGTTGTAGTTTGGGCCCAGATAAATGTTCACTATATCGGGCTTGATTTTAGGAACCCGGCAAAATTTATTTCGTGATTTTTGGAGTCCGTTTAGTATTTCTTTTTATTTTTCTTCCGAGCGAATTTATATATAAAAAACGCGTAACCGACTTCGGGCCGTAACCGGCCAGGAGACCGCCGGCCGGGCGTTTAAATAGCACTCGAGGCCGGCCCGAGAGGAGAGCAGCCGCCAGCCCCGGAAACCCTAACCCTAATCCGCCGCCGCCGCCGGAGCGCGCGCCTTTCGAGGTTCGCCACCGCCTCGTTTTCCATGCAGTTTTTTTAAAAAAAATTCTGTTCTTCGTTTGTCCTTTTCGTCGGATTTTCCGCGGTTATTTTCTGATCGCGATTTCTGATCCGATTTTCATTTTAGTATAACTTTTCGCTCGTTTATCGGAATCAGGCGATTCAAGCGCCTGGAGTTTCGTCTCGAAACCCTCTTTCCGAATAATCAACTTAAACAAGTTTTTGTTACTGTAAAATTTGCCCTAGATCCAGATTACTAGAACGAAGTTGTTTCTTTCGCCATTTGATTTCTTTTGCTTCGTTCGATTTGATTCTTTTTTCCAACCAGGGTTCTTAAGTTGAACTCTCTGGTTAGATCTTCTATTTGAGTTTTACCTGTGCATTAGATGAGTACTTATTGTATGCTTGTTGTTTGTCTGCGATAGAATACCCGGAGTGCGCCGCCTGTTACGTTGAATCTCTAGGTTTCGCGGATCATCAGCAAGGCAAGTAACACTTTGATCATACCTTTTTCTACAACCCAGTTTTATTGCATTAGATCAATCCTCACACATTGCATGATTAGGATCTAATTAAATTGTGGGATAGGAAGTAGATGAGGTAGTACCTATTACCTGTTTATTATCAAACCTTTGGGAGTTACTTCTACGTTTGCTTATTATGCCATGCTATGCTAGTAGACGTGGGTTGGGTGAGTGACATCCATGACAAATGTGAGATTGCTAAATTAATGGTTTATCTAAGGTGGCAACCTAACACACATCTGGGTGGATTGAGGCACCTGGGGTTTCCAGGACTTGCCTGTTTTATTTTGGACCGCCACCCAGGCCCAAAGGGATCATGAGATTATTCATACTAGAAACTTCCGTGTGCAGCCACAAGCCATTATGGGCTCTGGCATAGTTGACTAAGTTGTGCGAACTCTTACAGTGGTAGACTAGCAGATGTAGGGGATGTAGGTGGTACGGTCTACCCGATCGTAAGGTGCTAGCGCTTCTGAAAGACTATGTCTCGGTTATCCGTCTTCTCAAACACCATGTAGTGCGAGAAACCAAACGGAGGCGATAGAGTCTTGTGGGGAAAAGTGCGCAAACCTCTGCAGAGTGTAATAAACTAATCATGGTTAGCCGTGTCCCCGGTTATGGACATCTTGAGTATCTAGTACCTGGATTATCATGTGAATCTCAACATGTTACTCTAAAGTAATTTTGATGGGTTTTAATGATGTTACTTAATTGGGATTGAGAATGCTGTCAACCATTCTCAATGTTTAACAACCACCCTGATAGTAATTAATTTATTCCTTTGAAGTAGGGAAAAATTGGCTTTACGCAAAAACTGTAACCATAGAGCTTTCCACCAGCCAAATATGCATATAGTATAGTTGTTGCATTCCATTACTCTCTATGTGTTACCTTGCCAGCATATTCCATGTGCTGACCCGTTTTTGGGCTGCCACGTTAATGTTGCAGACTTTTCAGACGACGATTAAGGAGTTTTTAGGTCGTGGTTCTATACTCAGTGATGCCGTTGGAGTTGATGGACTCACTTATCTTCCAAGCCTTCCGCTGTTATCGTCACTAGATGGCCTTAAGCCATATTTATTGTAATAAGTTCTCTTTTGAGACACTCGATGTAATAAGTGTGTGATTGCTACTCTGCTATAAATCCTCCGAGTACTGTGTGGTGTCAGCATTACTGATCCAGGGATGACACCGGAGCACAGAGATCAGACTATTTGAGGTCTGGTCGCTACAGAGATGGTATCAGAGCACACGCTGACTGTAGGACACGACCACTAAGCCAAAGACCTAGATCACTAGATCACTCTCTTCTCTTCTGACTTCTCATCTTTTCTACTCTTTAGGATGGCGGATGCAAGGAACAAGTTCACCCAACCAGATGAAGATACACCCTTTGGACGCCACTTGAAGGAAGTCACTAGATACCTGAACATAGGAATACCCAGCTTCACGGGAACCTACAACGCCACTTTACCCGAAGAAGAGCGCTGGATGATACAAGTTCAAGTTCCAGGAAGGACGTTCATGCCAGTCACTGAGCCCATAGAGTTTTCTTTTGATGCACCAACTTGGAGTCTAGGAAAGAGCATGGCAGCTCACATCGCCATGGGACGCATTGGAGAAGTCTACCGCAAGGATCTCAAGGATACTATCTACCAGATTTGTGGGCGCCGAGATGAACACTGGGAGATGATCAGCACCAGGAAGGATAGATCAATTGCAGCTTTTATTCAGGAGTTAAACCAGCACATTCGACGACAGGAGAATCAGATGTGCGCCGACATGATAGATCTGAAGAAGGCTAAGACTAGAATTAAGGAACTGGAGGAAGAACTCAAGGCTACACGCGAAGGTTATGAAGAAGAAATTGAAGTATTGGTGGAGAAGAATGACGACCTGATCAAGAAGATTGGCATATTTATGGGAGGCCCAACACCAATAGATGAAGACGAAGAACCCAAGGAGATTAGCCCGGAGGACTACATCATCATTGACGGCACCAACTCGGAACAAGATAGTAGTGATGATGACTATGTTGATGAAGCAGGAGCGGATATCATGGAGTCTACAACTGTAGAATATTTCTAGTAGACCACCTCATCAGTAGTAGTAGTCCACCATGTAAATATAGTAGTCCGAGCACTTTGCGATAGTTAGATCGATTGTATGCCTTTGTTTGATTGATTGAAGTGAATTGTGTGCTTTTGCCTCATGTGCATATGGGTAGTGTTTTCCCTTTAGACCCCCTCTATTCTTATATCTCATCTTTTCTAAACCCTCAGATGCCTCCGAGACGTGACCCCGGATTTGCCTTTCCACCGGAGCTCACCCAGTTGATCCAGCAGCAGAACACCTTGATGCAGTTGCTAGTTCAGAATCAGAATCAGGGGAACAACAACAACAACCCACCACCACCACCACCACCTGTTGACCACTTAGCCCGTTTTCTTAGGCTAAATCCGCCGGTGTTTTCCAGTAGCACCGAGCCGATTGTAGCAGATGATTGGCTCCGCAAGATATCTAGGGAGTTGACCACAGCAGGATGCACAGATGTGGAGAAGGTTAAGTTTGCCGCACATCAGTTAGAAAGACCCGCAACATCTTGGTGGGAGAATTTCACAGCCACCTTCCCAGTCGACACTGTCACATGGGACCAGTTTCAGCAAGCTTTTCGTACTGCTCATGTTTCAGTAGGAGCAATGGCCATGCAGAAGCGTGAGTTTCGTAACTTGCGCCAAGGAGGACGGACAGTTGGCCAGTATGTGGAGGAGGTTAGTAAGTTAGCACGTTATGCCCCAGATGACGTTGCTACAGATGCAGCTAAGTAGGAGAAATTCCTGGAAGGACTGAATGATGAATTGAGCATGCAGTTGATGGTAGCCACCTTTAACAACTACCAGGATTTGGTAGATCGTGCTCTTATGATTGAAGGGAAGCAGCAGCAAATTGAGAACCACAAGAGGAAGTATGGACAAGGAAAGTATAATTCAGGAGCTCAGCAGAAGCCTCGTTTTACCCCTAGACCAGGAGGACATTTTCAGCATACCCATGGAGTAGGTAGCTCGCACAATCACAATGGCACCAAGAATGGTAATGGGAATGGAGGAAGTAATGGACAGAACCGCAGCACCCCCTCAACCCCAGCCAAGAAGGATTTGAGCCACGTCACTTGCTATAAGTGTTCGAAGCCAGGACATTATGCAAATGAATGTCCTGAAGGCCAAAACGACAATGGAAGTTCTGGGAAGAAGCCGAACCCTTTCAACAGGGGACAGGTGAATCACGTTAGCGTGGAGGAGGTTGAAGCTCAGCCCGATGCAGTAATAGGTAAGTTTTTGGTTAAGACATTTACTGCACTCGTTCTTTTTGATACTGGAGCATCGCATTCATACATCTCAAGGGGATTTGTGGATAAGTATAACCTACCAACCCAAGCCCTTAGGTCACCCATGTTAGTAACCTCGCCAGGAGCAGAGTATGTGGCAAGTTTATGGTGTGATCGGTTACCATTAAGGATTGGTAACTATGTTTTTCCCTCAGACCTAATAGTATTCGAATCTCAAGGATTGGATGTGATATTAGGCATGGATTGGTTATCAAAGTATAAAGGGAATATTGAGTGTGCTAGTAAGTCAATTTTGCTTACCACACCAGAAGGGAGGAGGATCAAGTATGTATCCCGGCATGTACCAAAAAGGACACAAGTGAATTGCCTAACAGGAGTTGTGCAGGAGGAAGTACCAGTGGTAAAGGATTTTCCTGATGTATTTCCTGAAGAGTTGCCAGGCATGCCACCGGATAGAGACATTGAGTTTTTGATTGAGCTGTTGCCAGGCACTGGGCCAATATCAAAGAGACCATATAGGATGCCAGCAAAAGATTTCGTGGAAATTAAGAAGCAGATTAAGGAGTTACTGGATAAGGGAGATATTTGCCCAAGTTTTTCGCCTTGGGGATCACCAGTACTTCTAGTGGAAAAGAAGGATGGATCGTTACGGATGGTTGTTGACTATCGAGGATTGAACGAAGTAACGATCAAGAACAAGTACCCACTACCAATGATCAACGATCTATTTGACCGATTGCAAGGAGCTAAAGTGTTTTCCAAGATCGATTTGCGATCAGGATACCACCAGTTGAAGATTCGAGAACGGGATATACCTAAGACAGCATTCACCACAAGATATGGACTATATGAGTATACCGTTATGTCATTTGGACTGACTAACGCGCCTGCCTATTTTATGAACATGATGAACAAAGTGTTTATGGAGCTTTTGGATAAGTTCGACGTAGTGTTCATTGATGATATCCTGGTTTATTCGAAGAATGAAGAGGAGCATAAGGAGCATTTGCGTTTGGTACTTGGAAAGCTCAGAGAACATCAGCTATACGCCAAATTTAGCAAATGTGAGTTTTGGTTGAAAGGAAGTAGGATTCCTCGGACACGTTATATCCGGAGAAGGTATAGCAGTAGATCCCTCTAAAGTTGAAACCGTGACCAAGTGGGAAGCACCAACAACAGTTGGAGAGATCCGGAGTTTTCTTGGACTCGCAGGATACTACTGGAGATTTATTGAGAATTTCTCAAAGATTGCAAAGCCTATGATGGAGTTGCTGAAGAAGAATACTAAGTTCAAATGGACTGATGAGTGTGAGGCTAGTTTCCAGGAGTTGAAGAAACGCTTGGTTACCTCACCGGTGTTGATTTTGCCAGATCAAACCAAGGATTATGAGGTGTATTGCGACGCTTCACGTCGAGGACTTGGAGCAGTGCTTATGCAGGAAGGGAGAGTTGTTTCATATGCTTCACGACAACTGAAGCCCCACGAATTGAATTATGCTACGCATGATTTGGAGTTATCAGCCGTAGTGCATGCATTGAAGACATGGAGACATTTCCTCATTGGGAATCATTGTGAGGTGTACACAGATCATAAGAGTTTGAAGTACATTTTCACGCAGAAGGAGTTGAATCTCAGACAAAGGAGATGGTTGGAGCTTATCAAGGATTATGATATGAGATTGCATTATCATCCCGGGAAGGCTAATGTAGTAGCTGATGCATTAAGCCGCAAGAGCCATGTCAATACACTAATGACGGGAGAAATACCCAAGGAGTTAGCAGAAAATCTTCGTGAACTATGTGTGGAAATAGTTCCGAGAGGCTATGTAGCAGCACTAGAGATTCAGTCAACTTTGATGGATAGAATCAGAGAAACTCAGAAAACGGACAAGGAGATTTCCGCCATAAAGGAGAAACTGAGCAAAGGAAAAGCTAAAGGATTTCGTGAGGATGAGCACGACACCCTATGGTTTGAAGACCGTGTTTACGTGCCCAATGACCCGGAGATCAGAAAGTTGATTTTGCAAGAGGCACATGACTCACCGTATTCGATTCACCCAGGAAATACCAAGATGTATTTGGATTTGAAGGATATTTTCTGGTGGACCGGAATGAAAAAGGATATTCCGGAGTATGTAGCGGTTTGTGATGTATGTCAGAGAGTAAAGGCAGAGCATCAGAAGCCAGCAGGATTGTCGCAACCATTGCCGATACCCGAATGGAAGTGGGATAAGTTAGGCATGGATTTTATCACGGGATTACCAAGGACTCGTTCAGGCTATGACTCGATTTGGGTTGTAGTTGATCGATTGACGAAGTTAGCTCATTTCATCCCAGTAAAGACCACTTACACAAGTGCTAAGTTGGCAAAGATATACATGACCAGGATCATTTGTCTGCATGGAGTTCCGAGGAGTATCGTATCAGATAGAGGAACCCAGTTTACCTCAAAGTTCTGGAAGCAGTTGCATGAGACTTTAGCTACCAGGCTAGAGTTTAGTACAGCTTTTCACCCGCAGACAGATGGACAGACTGAGAGAGTCAATCAGATTTTGGAGGATATGCTGAGAGCTTGTGCGCTAGATTATGGATCTAGTTGGGACGATAATTTGCCATATGCAGAGTTCTCTTACAATAATAGCTATCAGACCAGTTTGAAGATGGCCCCTTTCGAGGCTTTGTACGGAAGGAGGTGCAGGACACCGTTGTCATGGGACGAAGTTGGAGATCGCCAGTTGTTTGGACCAGATCTGATTAAAGAGTCTGAATGGAAGGTGAAGTTGATTCGCGATAGGCTCAAGGTATCCCAGTCCAGGCAGAAGAGCTACGCAGATTCTAAACGCAAGGAGACAGTTTACGAAGTCGGAGATAGAGCTTATCTTCGAGTATCCCCACTTCGAGGGATTAAGCGCTTTGGAGTTAAGGGGAAGTTAGCGCCACGATTTGTAGGACCATATCGAGTTTTGGAGCGTATGGGAGAAGTGGCCTACAAGTTGGAATTGCCAGAAGGATTGGCCAGAGTGCATGATGTGTTCCACGTTTCTCAGTTGAAGAAGTGTCACACGGAGATGGCTGACATACCTTTGAGAGACACAGTACCATTAGAAGCAATTCAGTTGGATGACAATTTGACCTATGAGGAGAAACCAGTCAAGATCCTCGAGTTTGCCAGTCGAGTTACTCGTAGCAAGGTTATCAAGTTTTGCAAAGTTTAGTGGAGCCACCACACGGAGGATGAAGCCACCTGGGAGCGAGAGGAAGATTTGCTCAAAGACCACCCTCACCTATTTTCTAGCCAACCCGAATCTCGAGGGCGAGATTCATCTTAAGGGGGGTAGGTTTGTAACAGCCCAAATTTTCAATTTGGAATGTTATACGTTAGGTCATCATGCATATCATATTTTATTTTGCTTTTGGTTTTGATCCTACAAAATCCTAAGCAACTCAAGGACCCACGGAGAGAGTTGGGGATTTCGTTATTTACATATTTGAGTTTTCTCAAATTATGTAAACAGGATCATTTGATTTTATTTATTTTATCATCAATTATTTCTATTACAAAAATATGAGAGAGGGAATAAAATGACTTTCCCAAAATATAGAAATATTGAGGATTTAATAAAAAAATCAAATAAGTTTTATTTCGGAGTTTTTCGGTATTTTTATTTGAATTTAGGAAAAATGCGCGTTTTTCAAAGTTGTAGTTTGGGCCCAGATAAATGTTCACTATATCGGGCTTGATTTTAGGAACCCGGCAAAATTTATTTCGTGATTTTTGGATTCCGTTTAGTATTTCTTTTTATTTTTCTTCCGAGCGGATTTATATATAAAAAAAACGCGTAAGACTTCGGGCCGTAACCGGCCAGGAGACCGCCGGCCGGGCCTTTAAATAGCACTCGAGGCCGGCCCGAGAGGAGAGCAGCCGCCAGCCCCAGAAACCCTAACCCTAATCCGCCGCCGCTGCCCACCGCCGCCGCCGCCGGAGCGCGCGCCTTTCGAGGTTTGCCGCCGCCTCATTTTCCGTGCAGTTTTTTTAGAAAAAATCTGTTCGTCGTTTGTCCTTTTCGTCGGATTTTCCGCGGTTATTTTCTGATCGCGATTTCTGATCCGATTTTTGTTTTAGTATAACTTTTCGCTCGTTTATCAGAATCAGGCGATTCAAGCGCCTGGAGTTTCGTCTCGAAACCCTCATTCCGAATAATCAACTTAAACAAGTTTTTGTTACTGTAAAATTTGTCCTAGATCTAGATTACTAGAACGAAGTTGTTTCTTTTGCCGATTGATTTCTTTTGCTTCGTTCGATTTGATTCTTTTTGCCAACCAGGGTTCTTAAGTTGAACTCTCTGGTTAGATCTTCTATTTGAGTTTTACCTGTGCATTAGATGAGTACTTATTGTATGCTTGTTGTTTGTCTACGATAGAATACCCGGAGTGCGCCGCCTGTTACGTTGAATCTCTAGGTTTCGCGGATCATCAGCAAGGTAAGTAACACTTTGATCATACCTTTTTCTACAACCCAGTTTTATTGCATTAGATCAATCCTCACACATTGCATGATTAGGATCTAATTAAATTGTGGGATGGGAAGTAGATGAGGTAGTACCTATTACTTGTTTATTATCAACCCTTTGGGAGTTACTTCTACGTTTGCTTATTATGCCATGCTATGCTAGTAGACGTGGATTGGGTGAGTGACATCCATGACAGATGTGAGATTGTTAAATTAATGGTTTATCTAAGGTGGCAACCTAACACACATCTGGGTGGATTGAGGCACCTGGGGTTTCCAGGACTTGCCTGTTTTATTTTGGACCGCCACCCAGGCCCAAAGGGATCATGAGATTATTCATACTAGAAACTTCCATGTGCAGCCACAAGCCATTATGGGCTCTGGCATAGTTGACTAAGTTGTGCGAACTCTTACAGTGGTAGACTAGCAGATGTAGGGGATGTAGGTGGTACGGTCTACCCAATCGTAAGGTGCTAGCGCTTCTGAAAGACTATGTCTCGGTCATCCGTCTTCTCAAACACCATGTAGTGCGAGAAACCAAATGGAGGCGATCGAGTCTTGTGGGGAAAAGTGCGCAAACCTCTGCAGAGTGTAATAAAGTAATCATGGTTAGCCGTGTCCCTGGTTATGGACATCTTGAGTATCTAATACCTGGATTATCATGTGAATCTCAACATGTTACTCTAAAGTAATTTTGATGGGTTTTAATGATGTTACTTAATTGGGATTGAGAATGCTGTCAACCATTCTCAATGTTTAACAACCACCCTGATAGTAATTAATTTATTCCTTTGAATTAGGGAAAATTGGCTTTACGCAAAAACTGTAACCATAGAGCTTTCCACCAGCCAAATATGCATATAGTATAGTTGTTGCATTCCATTACTCTCTATGTGTTACCTTGCCAGCATATTCCATGTGCTGACCCGTTTTCGGGCTGCAACGTTAATGTTGCAGACTTTTCAGACGACGATTAAGGAGTTTTTAGGTCGTGGTTCTATACTCAGTGATGCCGTTGGAGTTGATGGACTCACTTATCTTCCAAGCCTTCCGCTGTTATCGTCACTAGATGGCCTTAAGCCATATTTATTGTAATAAGTTCTCTTTTGAGACACTCGATGTAATAAGTGTGTGATTGCTACTCTGCTATAAATCCTCCGAGTATTGTGTGGTGTTAGCATTACTGATCCAGGGATGACACCGGAGCACAGAGATCAGACTGTTTGAGGTCTGGTCGCTACATACTAACTATGGACCCGAAGGTCTGAGGTAAACTACTCACACTTCATCGGAGAGGCTATGATGATGTAGAAGCCCTCCGTGATGACGGCCCTCTTCCGGCGGAGCTCCGGAACAGGACCCAAGAAGGGATCTCGTGGATACAGAAAGTTGCGGCGGTGGAATTAGGTTTTTGGCTCTTGTTCCGATCGTTTGGGGATATGTAGGGATATATAGGAGGAAGGAGTACGTCGGTGGAGCTCCGAGGGGCCCACGAGGCAGGGGGCGCGCCCCCCACCCTCGTGACCGCCTCTTTTGTTCCTTGGAGCGGGGTCCAAGTCTCCTGGATCACGTTCGTGAGAAAATCATGTTCCCAAAAGTTTTATTCCGTTTGGACTCCGTTTGATATTCCGTTTCTTCGAAACACTGAAATAGGCAAAAAAAACAACAATTCTGGGATGGGCCTCTGGTTAATAGGTTAGTCCCAAAAGTAATATAAAAGTTGAAAACAAAGCCCAATATAGTCCAAAACAGTAGATAATATAGCATGGAGCAATCAAAAATTATAGATACGTTGGAGACGTATCATTGCCCAATCAAGATTTGATGAGGTGCACCTCTAAGTCTATTCAACTTAATCATCTTTTGATCAGAGCCTCTGCTTCTGATCCTTCGTCTTGAAATCATAATTCCTTTGTACTCAAGCACCAAATTATTCAGCTATTTCTATAATCTGATGCCTTTGCATTATTTCCCTCTTCTGATTGAGTACTGATAGTCACATCAGATCCATTAGGACCGCTGAATCCTTTGTTGGATTATTATCCGGCAATGTCCTTCATATTCAAAATCTCGTGCACTCTTCCCCTGATACATATTGCCATCGGTAAATTGTATCCTTTGCTTATTGTCAAACATGCTCTGCTATTGAGCTGGTGATATATGCTCTGGAAGTTAGTGGTATATCTGCCTAAGATACCCCTACGGGTCGAACCTATGCCTTCCCTAATCCGTGTGAACTCAAAAGAGATGTGAGTCATACTCTTCTGGAGCTTCACCAGATAAATCTTTCGCACTACAAATTCTTCAAAAAAAACAAGGAAGGAATGAAAGGTTATGCATTGAAGAAGTGGGAGTCCACCTTGTACTTTGTGTTCATGCCCATAGACACGATCTAGATCTTATCATGGAAGCTTCTCTTATAATCAAATGTTCCCTTGGTATAATCTCATCTTGCAGCTGTAAGTTGATTCTTTGCAATCGTGGTTCCGACCATATTTTCTCCTTGATTCCATTTCCCGGAGAAGTTGAAATACTTGTCTTTTGCAGATCATTTCATCTGTCCAACCTCTATTCTCATCTAGATCGAGTACTGCCCCTTGTTATCAAAAGGATATTATGTCATTGCACTACCTCTTGTGAATTATCTTGGAATGATACCCCATCACATCATTCCTAGCCTGGTCGACTATATTTTTATCGTGTCAACTTTTAACTATGCTACCAGGTCCTTATGACTGGAGCAACTTCCGACAATGAGCTAAGCTTACATCGATCTTCCTTGTCTTATCATTTTTCTCCTTGAACAACAAGCTTGATTTCGAGTTTGTGTTGTACCCATGGTTCCAATAACTTTTCGTTCATCATTCCTTTGACTTGATGTCATCGCCGATCGATTACATCTTCTTGAAATCTCTCGACAATTGTGTCATTCTCGTCAACATTCTGAGCTATTCCAATATATCAATCGAATTTGTTATAAGAAATACCATCCTTGAGTTATCATCGACACCCCCCCTTGTCTTCTTTCCAACACATGTTTGATCATGTCTTGGTTATACCTTGGACTCCTTGCTATTCCTGCAATTGTTCCGTGAGTATTTCTTGTGATCTTCAACTCCAACCCCTACTTGTAACACCATGTTAATGCTACCTCGAAGCATGACTGAGGTATTTCGAATATCAACAAGAGCATTGGAAGCACATTGTAGAATGTTTCTTGATCTATTATCCAAACACCATTGTATGGGTAATATCAAGATTCTTCCCTCGCCTCCTTTATCTAAATGCTTTTGAACTTGCTGTCATATCATGTATATCCTGCTCCGCTTCCCCTTGGGAAGGATATACTCCCAATTCTTGTGTGTAAACACATTTCCCTTACCAATGTTCTGATTAATCTAATGATCACCTTCTCTTTTCCATTGTTTTGTTTATCCTTTCTTGTGGTTTATGAGATCTAAACAGTAATAGTTCCCTGCTTATGAAAACACCTCGGTGTACAATTCTGTCAGCAAGACCCTGTTACTATAGTTGACGACATTCCAGTAACCACCGATGGATGAGAACCTTGCCTATTGGTCCGCCTCGTTCAACGAGAAGGAGAATTGTTCTCTTCGTCCCTCGCCCTTGGTACCAACGTTGTTACCAACATAACTGACAGGCTATGCTCTGACCCGACTTGCTATCATGACCGTGAAAGATGCCAGCACCCTTTCTACCTTTAACCCACATGGTGGGCCCATAACCCACAACTCCACATGATCTAAACCTGACTCATGTACCTCCTTGATTCCGAAGTATCCTTTTTCACTTGCCTTCGTATATAATTCATGAACCACCTTCCTAGTGATCTATTCTAGTATCAGACGCAATAATTTTGTTGTTGTTGCATTGAACCCCTTTCACCTTTTGATTAGGCATCGAATGATTGCATGCCCGTTAAAACTTCTCATGGTACCTTCATACTTTGCTCTCGATGTCTTATTAAGTTTCAACTCGAGCGATACTTCTGCCTCATTTCCTGAATTGTTCGCTAGATAATTAAACCTATAAGGACCAGTTCTCTCGAAGTTACTCTTTACTTCCCCACTTAAATCTTGGGACGAGATTTCTTGTAGTGGAGGAGATTTGTAACGCCCCCAGTGCCATGCTACAATAATCCCGTGTTAATGGTGCCACGTCATCACCCTTACGGTTGCTAATCCTCACTTGCATCCAAACACTGCTCAAATTCAAATTCAAATTAAAGTCCAAATTCAAATTTCTCAAACATGCCAACTAAAATGTTCATAGGGTGGAAAATAATCCTTGGATATTTGTCATGTTGGAACCAACCTCTTTTGAATTCCCAAAATGCATCTCGGAATTAATGTTTGGTCCAGGAGCAATTAAATTGGCCTTTTCAGTTTCTAAAAATGGTTAGGCAACTCCTTTTGACCCCAAACTTTTTGTGCCACTCTTATCTTTTGTGTTAGATTTATGTGCAAAGTTCCGTTCAAAGCAAAAAATCATTTGGTGGCCCAACTTGATGCAAAACAGTAGCAGAAAATACAAAATAGCAAAGAGTCAAAAAAAACTAAAGTCAAGGTGCACTTTGGCCCAACACTCCACATTGAAGCCCAGCCCACCGCTAGGTTGTCCCCTTCCTCTGTTCATCGGGCGCTTGTGGACGCAGGGCGACCGTACATGGCGCTGATGGCCACGGGGCGGCCATCCACGCCCCCTGGCGCCCTACAAGATCGCTCTCTCCCTCCTCCCGAACCCTAGCTCAATTCCCCTTCTCTCCCTCGCGCCACTGTCTTCTCCCCAACGCGAATCCCAACGGTGGTCGCCGTGCCCGCATCGATCCCGCAGCCACCGGCCACCCCGAGCTATGCCACGGCGTCCAGGCGGTCCGCCGTCGTCGTCTCCTTCCTCTACGCCCCTCGGCTCGTCTCCAGACCGCCGCCAGCGTTCGCCATCGGGATCCACCCCCACGCACAGACACCGCGACCTCGCCGTCGATCCGCTCTCCCTCGACCCCTCCGGCTTCATCAAGCCCTCCACGAGCTTCGCTGTGAGCTGCGCCTCCGATTCCCTCTCATTCCCGCTCCGTTCCGCCTCCGTAACCCGCCCCCTCGAGTCGTTGTCATAGTCGCCGTCCCCGAGCTTGTCCGAGCTCCGGCGTACGCGTACGCGTATGTGTGTGTCGTTGCCCTTTGTCTCTGCTAGCTGCTGCAGTAGTCACACTATTGCTCCTCTTGTCGCTGCTGCTGCTTGTTCCTACTGCCGCTTGTTGCTGCGCTCGCTTGTTGCTCTGCTTCGCTGCTTCTGCTAAGGCTGCTACGCATACTACTGCTGCCCGCACGCGGCGGCTTGCTGCCGTCGCTGGCGGCTTCTCGCCTGGTCGCGTCCCCGCGCACACCCACGCGCTCGTGCCTGCACCCGGCCCGTGCCTGCCCGCAGTCGCCTACACGTGCAAGCGCGCATCAACTCTACTCTGTTGCCGTTGTACTGATGGCCTATTGCTAGTACTGTAGCTAGTGCTAGCTAGCTTTTCAAATTTTACACTCACTAACCCTTTGGACAACCCCTAAACTATGGCAAAGCAAATGTTAACATGATTAAAAATAATATGAGTAGAAAATATACGAGGAAAACTCCATTTTATCCCACTGGACCAAATCCTTTCAATGTATGGATTTAATCCTATGAAAATTGCAAAGTGGTATGTTCTGTTAACTGAAAAACCAAAAAATAGTTTTATTTTCATAGCTACTTTAGTGCTCTTGTTGTTCAAGCAAATGAACTCTAATATGGATGTAATTGGTACTAACATGTAGATCACAGAAAAGTACTCAAAATTGATATAAGGCACTAACTCATCGGATGTACAGAACAATAGTTGTAGTCTTTTGAAAACAGCCAAGTGACGTTTAAAAAAACTGTTGAATTCTCAGACTTAGCAAAATTTCAGGGATTTCTAGAATATTGGTTAAAACTTTAGAAATTCATATAAAATAAACCGTAGCTCGGATGAAAAAGTTTTATACATGAAAGTTGCTTAGAACGACGAGAAGAATCAGAATACACAGTCCGTTCGTCTTTCACGCGTCTCTAGCATAGCGAACCTGCAACCACCCCCTCCGGTTCGTCTGTCCGAAAATGCCAAACTTCAGGAAAACATTCCCGGTTGTTTTCCCCCTTCACCTATATCGTGTAGCCATACGTTAGGTCACACCCGACACATCTTATTGCCATGTTATGCTTTGTGGTGCTATGTTGCTTTATATTTACTGTTTCTTCCCCCTCTTCTCTCCGGTAGACCCCGAGACCGATGTTGCCCCTGTGATCGACTACGTCGACGACGACCCCTCCTTGCCAGAGCAACCAGGCAAGCAAAACCCCCTTGAGCATTCCGATATCGCCCATTTCTGTCCCTCTCATTCTTGCATTAGAACTGCTACTCCTTTCTGTATGATCCTACTCTGATGCATAGCCTGTTGCTGTTACCTGCTTTCATACCTTACCTGCTTATCCTAAACTGCTTAGTATAGGTTGGTTAGAGATCCATCAGTGACCCCACCTTGTCCCAGTTGCCTCGCTTTATGTTCGATGACTCGGTCAACGTGATCGACGTCCAGGCCCCGACACCGCACATCACCCCCTAGTTCTACGACACTACATAGTTACTATCGAGTGTCGAGGGTGAACCTCATACATCACTCCTGATGAGATCTCTATAGTGTAGCTATGTGGTCGTGATCATCGAGGGTAATTTCCTCCTTAACCGTTATGGCTCTGTCGTGCAACCCCTCAAGTGTGAACCTCGAGGGTGAATCCTCTTACGTTCACCTTGATGATAACATCGAGTTGAATTCTCGGGGGGTGATTCCTCGGGTTTTCCCCTTGGTGTTAGACACACAGTTACTATGGTTACTATGACTTTGCACTGAGCCATGTTACTAAAGACGGGTCGGCCCTGAGGGGTACCCGCACGAGCTTAATTGCGAGTGATGTGGAGTCGGGTTGACCTGGAAGGTGCCCGCGAGATACTTATGAGGCGTGGCCGGGCATTCTTAGCCCTTGCCGCAAGTACTCAAGACGGGGCGACGGGGTCACATCGACCGTGAGTCTCTGCTCGTTACCACGTGCTCCTAATCCACTACGGTTTGGATATTTGATCCGAGGGGCCTCTGGCCTGATAGCACTAACCATCACGTGGGCATAGTATGGGCGTTCTGCGTTGTATACATCAGCCGAAGCTTAATAGACGTCAGCGACTGAGCGGCGCGTGACGGGTTGGACTAGTAAGCACCTACCTTTTTGATGTAGGTAGCTAGGTCTGCTCACCGGCCGCCCACGCAACGTGCAGGAGTTCCCCGGGCGATGGCCCAAGACCCCTGGGGGCATAGGTTTAGTCTGGCGTGTTGACATCTCTATTAAGCCTAGGTCGGGTTGTGGCGTATTGTTTGGCCGAGGCCGGGCATGACCCAGGAAAGCGTGTCCGGCCGGAGTTAATCGAGCATGGTGGGTAAGTTGGTGCACCCCTGCAGGGAAGAAAACATCTATCGATAGCCTGTCCTATGGTAACGGACACTTGGAGTTGTATCCCAATCGATACAACTAGAACTGGATACTGATGATGAGAACTGGATGGTGATGAGATTTGGATGGTGGTTATAACTGGATAGTATGGCTCTGGGATTGCTTTCTCGCTGGGAGTCGAGAAAGGATCTCTGGCCGACGTTGATGACTCTACTACTACCTTACTTTATGCTACTCTACTTCCTCCTGTTGCTGCAAGATGGTGGTTTTCAGAAGATGCTAGTCTTCGATAGGACTAGGCCTTCTCTCTATTCTGGCATTTCTGCAGCCCAGTCCACATATACAACCTTCCTTTGATAATGTTGCATATGTAGTATAGATCCTTGCTTGCTGAGTACTTCGGATGAGTACTCATGGTTGCTTTGCTCCCTCTTTTTCCCCTTTTCCTTTATTTCCGGATGTTGCAACCAGATGCTGGAGCCCAGGATCCAGACGACACCACTGACGATTACTACTACACCGAGGGTGCCTACTACTACGTGGAGGCCGCTGACAACCAGGAGTAGTTAGGAGGCTCCCAGGCAGGAGGCCTTGCCTTTTCGATCGATTTTGTTTTTGTGCTAGCCTTCTTAAGGCAAACTTGTTTGACTTATGTCAGTACTCAGATATTGTTGCTTCCGCTGACTCTTGTGTATTCGAGCTTATGTACTCGAGCCCTCGAGGCCCCTGGCTTGTAATATAAAGCTTGTGTTATTTTTAACTTGTGTCTAGATTTGTGTTGTGATATCTTCCCGTGAGTCCCTGATCTTGATCGTACACATTTGTGCGTATGATTAGTGTACGATTGAATCGGGGGCGTCACACTTCTCTTCTGATCTGCAGTTGTTCTCTTAATGGTTTCCACAATTAGGCTCATGACTTTGAACTTTTGAGGCACATCAAATATGTGAAGCAGGTTGATTGCATGGCCTCTGATCATCTTGTGATCACCTGACTTTGGCAAGAGGGTGTGTCTGAGGATCCAGTTGATTGTTGGCAAACCTGACAGAAGGTAATGTACTGATCCAAACTTGTGTGTCTCAAGAGCAGCAGTCTTAGGAGCAGTCTTAGGCTTAGATGGAGCAACCCCTGCCTTTATAGCATCTCCCATAAGCTTTTGAGATTTGGGTGCTGGTGCTGCATCTTCTTCCTCTTCCTCTGAATCTCTCATAATTGAGGATCTGCCAAGCACTCTGGCAGTGGTCTTCTTGACCCTTTCTTTCCTTTTCTTGCATTCTCCAACTACCTCTTCTGATGGCTTGGAGGTTTCAGCAGTGGATGCTCTGGCCTTTGACATAGGCACTCGCTTGGTAGGAATCTTTGTCTTCATTCCTGGCTTAGTGGTAGCAGTTGTGCCATATTCCTTTTTCAGAACTTTCTTCTTTGAGGTGGCCTCTTCCTCAACAGACACATAGTCCTCATCCTCTGAATCTGAGGTTCTCTTCTTTCTGGCCCTGGTGGCTGCCTTAGGCAAGTTGCTGGGTGTACTCCTGCTTCCCTCATCAAAGCTGCTAGAGGGACTAGTGCCCTCACTCATGTTGACTTGCTCCTCAGATTTGTTCTGGCTGTCACTCTGATCTGACATGATGCAAACATTGACAGCAGACCCTGTGAATAGATTATAGATGAGGTAGATTGGATGAGCATCACAAAGTACAGAGATTTTTGCAAAAGAATGATTTAAAAACTTAGTTTTAGTTTTCCACAGAAAGCATTTCGGATCTACCGATTTGAAAATTCGGTGATACGGAAGCAGCTTTTGGAACCTAAACTAGTGAACTCGGTCAGACCGAGTCACAGTTCGGTGGCACCGAGACTGCTAGGATTTCACAAAGTATTGAACTCGGTCACACCGATTTGCACTTCTCGGCCAGACCGAGAATCACATGTGCAATGGCCTTAGCCAAATCGATGGAACCGATTTCAACAACTCGGTTAGTCCGAGATGATTTCAGCGGAAATCTAACCCTAAATTTTCAATCCACGACTAAACTACGGAGTGATTTCACTGGATAGAATGATCTCAATCATGACAAGATACATGGCAAAACAATGTGCTAAGAATCGGAGAGGGATTAGCACAAGGATCAAGTCCATACCCTAGTGCGGCGATGGACCTGCTACGGCGGCAACGGCGGAGACGATTCCCATTGACGGCGGCGGAGACCAGCGGCGGGAGGCAGCTGGCGATGAGGAGGACGATCCGGAGACCCGGGGAGGCAAAGCAGGCTGAGCGCGGGCGAAGGGGTTCGGAATTTTTTTCAAATTTTGGCCCGGGGATATATATAGCCTGACCCTGTCGGTGTGACCGAGTGGAACAACTTGGTGGCACCGAGATGCATAACTATAAGCAGTTACTGCAACTCGGTGTGACCGAAAAGTTCAAATCGGTTGCATCGAGATTGAAAACCTAGATCGACTTAGTGATCTCGGTATGACCGAAATGGATGAATCAGTCAGACCGAAATGCACAAAGAAGTTTTGGAAGTTTAAGTCTATGGCGAATCGGGGACTCCGAGTGCTCCTCACACAGAGTGGTTCGAATCTGACTTGATCAAACTTTGTGATGTAGCATGAATAGAGTTTGAGACAAGAAAAGCATAGATAGCTAGAGAAGGTTCTTAGGCATTCTTGTCCATCCACTTGGAAAAAGAAAAAGGAACCAAACAATCAAAACAACAAGTGGATGTCCTCGAATGAGTAAATTATGCAACCAACATGCTCACACAATAAAATAGCAAATGAAATATGTGGCAAAGCATGCACAACCAATTCTAGCATCTATCAAGCAATTGGCGATGACTAGGTCATCTATATATGAGTATATTGACTTAGGAGTCAAATGAGAACATTTGATCATAGGTCATACTCATCGTTTAAGCACAAGTGGGGCTACCACTTTTACATAAAGCATTGTTGTGTTCACACCATTAGAGTTGCTTTAGCTCAATTCTTAGAGTAAAGCTCCCCCTAGATGTGAGATCCCCCTTAAGAGGGATGAACTAACCTTGGGTTTTGTCGATGATGACTTCATGTAGGTGTTTAAGATGTGGATGCTCAAGGTTGATGTAGATCATTTGGAGCAATCCTTTGGAGTGAGTTGCACTTTCAATACCTACATAGGTTAGTCCCACAAGGAACAAACAAGGATATCCATAGACATAGAGTGATGCACACACAAGATGATGTCTATGAAAGCATTAGGTTACCTTGTCCCTTGTCTTACCAACAAGAGGGTTTGTGACTCCTTGAACTAGTGCTAGATGTGGAAGTAGATTGCACTTGTTCTTGCCAAAATGATAAGAGTGAAGTATGTTGGCGGAGTCACCCTCAAGAACTCTCTAGTTCTTCTTTTTCGGGATCCACATCATCTTGATGGGAATCCTTGGAGTTGTAGTCGTACTTGATGAAGTAGAACTTGATGTAGTCTTGGGAACCCACTTGACCAAGGCCTTGGGTGCTTCTTCAAATGCATCAATTTCCTCTTCAAGCTTATCCTTCCCTTTTTGCTCGTGGTCTTGTGGTGGAAGATCATCTTGAGCTTGTGTCCCCTTGAAGGAAGTAGGATCATACTTCTCTTGTTGAGGAACAAACTTCGTCTTGGGGTATTGATCTTCTTCCCACTCAACTCCATTGGCATTGAACTTTCGTTCAAAACCAACACCTTGGTTCTTCCGGTGTCTTCCTTGCTTGCGTACAATTTCCTCGAATTGCTTACTCCCGGCAAGGCTCTTGTAAACACCTTTCTCTATAATTCCCTTCAATAAGCTATTTTCTTGCTCAAGTGTAACTTGTCTAAGAGAATCATTAGTGGAATCAAGAGAACTACTAGAAGCAACAACATTGGATTTAGCATGATTATTGTTACTACTAGAGGAAGAATCTTTCTTGTTCTTGTTACTAGACTTGACTTGAGGCATGTAAGTGGATAAGAGTAAACGCTTGGCAATGTAAGAAGAACTTTTCTTGTGAAGATCATCATTGATTGCCTTTAAGAAATCATGCTCTTTCTCAAGGTTGAGCTTTTCAAAACGTAATTTCTCATGAGTCCTTAAAAGTTCTCGATGATCTCCTAAGATAGTTTCATGAGCTAAATTAAGAGTGTTTAGTTCTTTAGTTACAAACTCAATATTCTCCTTATCATTGTCATTCATTTTATCTTGATTAGCATGATTAATTGATGTTTCATCAAAGTATTCATCACTAGAGTTGTCAACAAGTAAATCATCATCACCTAACAAGTCATCTTCATCACTATTGAAATCAACATACTCGGGGTGTGATACCTTTGGGCCTTTAGCCATGAAGCATCTTCCAAGTCCTTCATTTGGTGAATCAAATATGTCGTAGGAGTTGGTTGACGCAAGTGCTAGACCGGCAACGCCTTCATCTTGAGTATATTCAGAGTCGGAGTGATAGCTTCTCTCGGAGTGATTGTCGGAGTCGGAGCCGGATACCCATTCACCAACATGAGCTTGATGTCTTCGTCTTGTGTAGCTCCTTGATGATTTTTCCTTCCTTTCCGAATCCTTGCTTCTCTGTGAGTATCTTCGTTCATAACGATCATCTCTACTCCTTCTCTCTCTTGGTGGTGATCCTTTGCTTCTTCTTTTTGGAGAATCTTCTCTTCTCTTGTAGGGAGCCGTACACTCACTGGAATAGTGTCCGGGTCTTCCACAATTGTAACAGTTTCGCTCTCGACTAGAAGATCTTTTGTCATTGTAGGACCTTGATTTGGAGCTTCTATCTTTGCTTCTATTCTTGTAGAACTTGTTGAAGTTCTTCACCATTAAGCTCAATTCTTCATTGAAGTCTTGTTTCTCACTTGATGATGTAGGGGCTTCACATGAGGCTTTATAGGGACCACTTGATTTGTTGTGAAGTTCCTCTTTATCCTTAAGTGACATCTCATGAGCAACAATTCTTACAATCACTTCCGTTGGCTTGATGTCTTCGTTTTGTGTAGCTCCTTGATGACTTGTCGTTCCTTTCGAATCTTTGCTTCTCCGGGATGTTCTTCATTCATAACGATCATCTCTACTCCTTCTCTCTCTTGATGGTGATTCTACTCTTCTACTTCTTCTTTTTGGAGAATCTTCTCTTGTTTTGTAGGGTGCCGTACACTCATTGGAATAGTGTCCGGGTCTTCCACAATTGTAGCAATTTCACTCTCGACTAGAAGATCTTTTGTCATTGTAGGACCTTGACTTGGAACTTCTCTCTTTGCTTCTACTTTTGTAGAACTTGTTGAAGTTCTTCACCATTAGGCTCAATTCTTCATTGAAGGTTTGTTTCTCACTTGATGATGTGAGAGCTTCACATGAGGCTTTGTAAGCACCACTTGACTTGTTATGGAGCTCCTCCTTATCCTTGAGTGACATCTCATGAGAAACAATTCTTCCAGTGACTTCCGTTGGCTTGAGATCTTTGTAATTGGGCATCATTTGGATCAACGTGCATACGATATCATATTTTCCATCCAAAGCTCTTAGGATCTTCTTGATGATGAATTTGTCGGTCATCTCTTCACTTCCTAAGCCGGCGATCTCATTTGTGATAAGAGCAAGCCTAGAGTAAATTTCAGCGACACCTTCACCATCCTTCATTTTGAACTTGTCAAGCTGACTTTGAAGCACATCCAACTTGGATTCCTTGACGGAGTCGGTACCTTCGTGCATATCAATCAAAGTATCCCAAATTTCCTTTGCATTCTCAAGACGACTGATTTTGTTGAATTCTTCGGGGCACAATCCGTTGAAGAGGATATCACAAGCTTGAGCATTGTATTGCAGCATCTTCAACTCTTCCGCGGTAGCTTCACGGTTCGGTTCTCTCCCGTCGAAGAATTCACCTTGCAAGCCAATACACACAATAGCCCATACGGCGGGGTTATGCCCAAGAATATGCATTTTCATCTTATGCTTCCAACTAGCAAAATTAGTACCATCAAAGTAAGGACCACTACGGTGGTAATTTCCCTCGCTAGACGCCATACTCTCCTAGGTTGTGAAACCAAGGCTATGACAACCAAAAGCTATGGAAATCAAAGCAAGTGGAGACCAAAGCTCTGATACCACTTGTAGGATCGAAAGTATGTCTAGAGGGTGGTGATTAGACTACTTGACCAAATAAAAACTTATCCTTTTCCCAATTTTAGTTCTTGACAGATTTTCGCAACTTTGGACAAGTCAAGCAATCTTAACACAATTCAAGCAAGCATGCAAAGAGTATATGAGCAGCGGAAAGTAAAGCATGCAATTTGCAAGAATGTAAAGGGAAGGGTTTGGAGGGTTCAAACACAATAGGAGACACAGATGTTTTTGTCGTGGTTCCGATAGGTGGTGCTATCGTACATCCACGTTGATGGAGACTTCAACCCACGAAGGGTAACGGCTGCGCGAGTCCACGGAGGGCTCCACCCACGAAGGGTCCATGAAGAAGCAACCTTGTCTATCCCACCATGGTCGTCGCCCACGAAGGACTTGCCTCACTAGCGGTAGATCTTCACGAAGTAGGAGTTCTCCTTGCCCTTACAAACTCCTTGGTTCAACTCCACAATCTTGTCGGAGGCTCCCAAGTGACACCTAGCCAATCTAGGAGACACCACTCTCCAAGAAGCAACAAATGGTGTGTTGATGATGAACTCCTTGCTCTTGTGCTTCAAATGATAGTCTCCCCAACACTCAACTCTCTCTCACAGGATATGGATTTGGTGGAAAGAAGATTTGAGTGGAAAGCAACTTGAGAAGGCTAGAGATAAAGATTCATATGGTAAGAATGGAATATCTTGGCCTCAACACAAGTGTAGGTGGTTCTCTCTCAGAAAAAGTAAGTTGGAAGTGTAGGTTCGTTCTGATGGCTCTCTCCATGAATGAAGAGGTGGTGGAGGGGTATATATAGCCTCCACACAAAATCTAACCGTTACACACAACTTGCCAATCTCGGTGGGACCAAATAGTTAAACTCGGTCGGACCGATTCAGCAAAGCTAGTGACAGTTAGGGTTTTCGGTGGGACCGACATGCAACTCGGTAGGACCGATATGATTATGGTTAGGGCATAACGTAATCTCGGTGAGACCGATTAAACAAACTTGGTGAGACCGATTTTGGTAATTAGCTAACCAGAGAGTTGGTCAGGTAAACTCGGTGTGACCGATCGCTCATTTCGGTGAGACCGAAACGTTACGAAGGGGAAACAGAGAGTTTACATTGCAATCTCAGTGGGACCGATCGCTCATCTCGGTAAGGCCGAAATGTTATGAAGGGAAACAGAGAGATTACAATCCCATCTCGGTGAGACCGAGATCCCTATCGGTGAGACCGATTTGCCTAGGGTTTGTGGCAGTGGCTATGACATTTGAACTCGGTGGCGCCGGATAGAAAGAGTCAGTGGGGCTGAGTTTGACTTTTGGTTTAGGTCATATGTGGATGTGAGAAAGTAGTTGAGGGTTTTGGATCATATCACTAAGCATTTTGAGCAAAAGCCTCATTAAGCAACACCTCATCCCTCCTTGATAGTATTGGCTTTTCCTATAGACTCAATGTGATCTTGGATCACAAAAATAGAAAATGTAGAGTCTTGAGCCAATCCTTTTGTCCTTATCATTTTGAGGGGTCCACTTTTCTCATCCATGCCATGACAAACATTGAGCTTTCTTGAGATATTAATCTTGAAATGGCATTATCTCAATGAGCTATATGTTGTTAGGAATTACCAAAACCACCTAGGGATAGTTGCACTTTCACATAGGGAATGACTTTCGTTCTCTTTCTATTTTCTGCCGTGGTCGGGTTTTGAGTCTTTACTCAACTTCACACCTTGCAACACAGGCCAAAACTCCTTCTTTGACTGTTCCATTTTGAACTACTTCAAAATCTTGCCAAGGTATGTACTCATTGAAATATATATCAAGCGTCTTGATCTATCTCTATAGATCTTGATGCTCAATATGTAAGTAGCTTCACCGAGGTCTTTCTTTGAGAAAATCCTTTCAAACACTCCTTTATGCTTTCCAGAAAATTCTACATCATTTCCCACCAACAATATGTCATTCACATATACTTATCAGAAAGGCTGTAGTGCTCCCACTCACTTTCTTGTAAATACAGGCTTCACCGCAAGTCTGTATGAAACCATATGCTTTGATCATTTTATCAAATCATATATTCCAACTCCGAGATAGTTACACCAGTCCATAGATGGATCGCTGGAGCTTGCACACTTTGTTAGCACCTTTAGGATTGTCAAAACCTTCTTGTTGCATCATATACAACTCTTCTTTAAGAAATCCATTAAGGAATGCAGTTTTGACATCCATTTTCCAGATTTCATAAAATTTGGAAATTGCTAACATGATTCGAACAGACTTAAGCATCGCTACGAGTGAGAAAATCTCATCGAAGTCAACATCTTGAACTTGTCGAAAACCTTTTGTGACAATTCAAGCTTTGTATATAGTAATACTACTATCAGCGTCTGTCTTCCTCTTGAAGATCCATTTATTCTCAATGGCTTGCTGATCATTGGGCAAGTCAACAAAAGTCCACACTTTGTTCTCATACATGGATCCCATCTCCGATTTCATGGCCTCAAGCCAGTTTGCGGAATTTGGGCTCATCATCGCTTCCTCATAGTTCGTAAGTTCGTCATGGTCTAGTAACATGACTTCCAGAAAGGATTACCGCACCACTCTGGTGCGTACCATACTCTGGTTGACCTACGAGGTTCGATAGTAACTTGATCTAAAATTCATGATTATCATCATTAGCTTCCTCACTAATTGGCGTAGGAATCACTAGAACTGATTTCTGTGATGAACTACTTTCCAATTCGGGAGAAGGTACAATTACCTCATAAAGTTCTACATTCCTCCCACTCACTTATTTCGAGAGAAACTTCTTCTCTAGAAAGGATCCATTCTTAGCAACGAATATCTTGCCTTCGGATCTGTGATAGAAGGTGTACCCAATAGTTTCCTTTGGGTATCCTATGAAGACGCATTTCTTCGATTTGGGTTCGAGCTTATCAGGTTGAAACTTTTTTACATAAGCATCATAGCCCCAAACTTTAAGAAATGACAGCTTAGGTTTCTTGCTAAACCACAGTTCTTATGGTGTCGTCTCAACGGATTTAGATGGTGCCCTATTTAACGTGAATGCAGCTGTCTCTAATGCAAAAACCCCAAAATGAAAGTGATAAATCGGTAAGAGACATCATAGATTGCACCATATCTAATAAAGTACGGTTATGACGTTCGGACACACCATTACGTTGTGGTGTTCCAGGTGGCGTGAGTTGCGAAACTATTCCACATTGTTTCAAATGAAGACCAAACTCGTAACTCAAATATTCGTCTTTGCGATCAGATCGTAGAAACTTTATTTTCTTGTTATGATGATTTTCCACTTCTGTAACATCCCAAATTTTCAATTTGGAATGTTATACATAGATCATTCTTGCATATCATATTTTATTGCATTTCGTCTCACGATCCTCGAAATCCTAAGCAACTCAAGGACCCTCGGAGAGAGTTGGGGATTTCCCCGGTTTTCAAATTTGATTTTATCAAATTTTGAAATGAGGATTTTGGTTTTAATTATTTTTCTCTCCGAAAATATTTAATAATAAAATATATGAGAGGAGATAATATGACTTCTCCAAAATAAATGAAATATGGGAGGAAAAATATTAAAATCAATTATTTGTTTTTATTTGGATTTTATTGCAATTTTTTTGCATTAGAAAAATTGCATGTTTTCAAAATTGCATTATAGGGCCAAGAAAATGTTCATCCCGTTCTAAATATTTCATTTAGACGGTGAAAATTTGTTTAGGCATTTTTAGATTTTTATTTTATTTTCTAGGATTTTCTTTAGTTTCGGCAGAATTAATTTTTTTTTAAAAAGTGAGCAGAGGCTAACTGGGCCGAAGCCCAGCCGCCGGCCCACGTCCCCGCACGTCTTCTCCTTCCAGGAGACCGGCCGCGCCGCGCCGCCGCCGACTCGAGGAGTCCGAGCCGGACTCCCATCCCCGCCGCCCCTTGCCCCCTCCCCAAGTCACCCCCTGTTAAATACCATCCCCCACCGCCACCACCACCCACCCCCGCCGCCTCGCCCCGCCCCGCCTGCAGCCGCAGCCGCCGCCGCCCGCTGCCGAGCCTGCCCCCCGCTACCGCGCCCTGCCGCAGCCCCGCCTCGCCGCTGCCGCGCCTCGCCCCGCCATCGCCGCCGTGTCTCGCCGGACCGACGAGGTAGCCGTTGCGCCGGTTTTTTTAGAAAATCGATCCGGTTTTTTTAAAAAAACCGTTCCGTTTTTTTAAAAGAAAACCCTAGTTCGTTTTTTCGGTTCACCGGTTTTTCCCGGTTTTTCTTTTTAGCGGACGTTCGTCTGTACGTTCGTTTTAACGAACGGTTTTTTCTCGTTAGTTACAGACAACGAACGCTCGTTCGTTAGCCTGTTCGTCAGCTTTCTTTTATCAGATTTTTCCGTAGTTATTTCTGATCGCGATCCCTGATTCGATTTTCGTTCTAGTTTATCTTTTCGCTCGTTTATCAGAATCAGGCGATTCAAGCGCCTACATCTTCATCTCGAGACCCTCTTTCCGTTTAACCAACTTGAACAAGCTTTTTATACTGTAAAATTTGACTTAGGTCCAGATTAGTAAACGGATCTTGTTTCTTTCGCCGTTTGAGTTTCGTTGCTCCGTTTTATTTGATTCTTTTTGCAAACCGGAGTTCTTAAGTTGAACTTTCTGGTTAGATCTTCTTATTTGAGTTTTACCTATGTTTCTTTGCTTGATTTCTTATGTATGCTATTGTTTGTTTGTGATAGAATTCCCAGAGTGCGAAAAGTGTTATTTGGAGTCCCTAGGTTTCGCGGATCATCAGCAAGGCAAGTAACACTTTGATCATACCCCTTTATCACCCAGTTTTTATGCATTAGTTCCAATCCTCAAACATTGCATGATTAGGATGTTATTAACTTGTGGGTTGGGAAGTAGTTGATGAGGTAGAACCTATTGCCCTGTTACATTCAAACCCTTGGGAGTTACTTCTACGCGTTGCTTATATTGCTATGCTATGCTCGTAGACGTGGTTTGGGTGAGTGAAATCCATGACAGATGTGAGATTGTTAATTAATGGTTCAACTTAAGGTGGCAACTTAAATACACATCTGGGTGGATTGAGGCACCTGGAGTACCCAGTGTTGCCTGTATTTTTGGAAATCCCGGAGTACCCGTGTGATCTTCCTATGGACCGCCACCCAGGCTCAAAGGGAACTGAGATGATTCATGCTAGAAACTTCCGTGTGCAGCCACAAGCTATTATGGGCTCTAGCATAGTTGAGTAAGTTACGTGAAGCTCTTGAAGAGGTGGATCAGCAGGTAGTGGGTTGTAGGTTTGGTATGGTCTGCCCGGAGTAGAGAGTTAATGTTCCTGAAAGACTGTGCCTCGGTCATCCGTTTCTCAAACACCATGTAGTGCGAGAAATCCAACGAGGAGATCGAGTCTTGTGGGGAAAAGTGCGCAAACCTCTGCAGAGTGTACAAACTAATCATGGTTAGCCTGTCCCCGGTTAAACATCTTGAGTATCTAGTACTTGGAGTATCTTAAGTATCTCATCACTCTAAATAATATTGTTGGGTTATTACTTTTAATTGGGATTGAGTTGGAGGAACCTTCTCAATGATGTTTCAACTACCATGATAGTTAAATAAAATCTATTCCTTTGTTGTAGGAAAAAATTGGCTTTTCGCAAACTGTAACCATAGAGCTTTCCACCAGCCAAATATGCATGTAGTGATAGCATTATTCTGTTCTTGCTCTACTGTGTTACTTTGCCAGCATATTCCATGTGCTGACCCGTTTTCGGGCTGCAACGTATTTTATGTTGCAGACTTTTCAGACGAGGAGTAAGGTTCGTTAGGTCGTTGCCGTGCAGCTCAACTATGCCGGTTGAGTTGATGGACTCACCTTATCTTCCAAGCCTTCCGTTGTTATCGTATTAGATGGCCTTAAGTCATATTTATTGTAATAAGTTCTCTTTTGAGACATTTGATGTAATAAGTGTGCGATTGCTACTCTGTTATAAATCCTCGAGTACTATGTGTGTCAGCATTACCGATCCAGGGATGACATTGAAGCACAAAAACTTGACCGTTTGAGGTCGGGTCGCTATAAGATGGTATTAGAGCACACGCTGAGTGTAGGACACGACCACTAAGCTAAAGCCATAGATCACTATTCTCTTCTCATTTCTGACTCCTCTCCATTTTCTACTCTTTAGGATGGCGGATGCAAGGAACAAGTTTGCACAACCGGTTGAAGAAGCACCTTTTGGATGACACTTGAAGGAAGTCACTAGGTACCTGAACATAGGAATACCAAGCTTCACCGGGACTTACAATGCCACTTTACCAGAAGAGGACCAATGGATGATTCAACTTCAAGTTCCAGGAAGAACCTTCACGCCAGTCACTAAACCCATAGAGTTTTCCTTTGATGCACCAACTTGGAGTCTAGGCAAGAGTATGGCAGCTCACATCACCATGGGATGCATTGGAGAAGTTTATCACAAGGAGCTTAAGGATACTATCTACAAGATCTGTGGGCGCCGAGATGAGCAATGGGAGATGATCAGCACCAGGAATGATAGATCAATTGCAGCTTTCATCCAGGAACAAAACCAGCACATTCGACGCTAGGAGAATCAGATATGCGTATGCATGATAGATCTGAAGAACGTGATGACAAGGATCACGGAACTGGAGGAAGAACTTAAGGCTACACGTGAAGATTATGAGGTGGAAATCGTCGTACTAGTGGAGAAGAATGGCGTTCTAGAAAGGAAGCTAGGAGTATTCCTGGGAGACCCCGCACCAGGAGAAGAAGATGAAGAACCCAAGGAGATTCGCCCGGAGGACTACATCATCATCGATGACACTGAATCTGACCTTAGCGATGATGACTTTGAAGACGAAGCTGGAGCAGATATCATGGAGTCTTCAACCGAGGAATATTTTTAGTAGACCACCACATCAGTAATAGTATTCCACCATGTAAATAGTGTAGTCCGAGCACTTTTGCGATAGTTCTAGACCGATTGTATGCCCTTGCTTGATTGATTGAGTGAAATGATTGTGTTTGTCTCATGTGCATATGGGTAGTGCTTTCTCATTAGACCTCATTCTATTCTAATTCTCTCCCCTCTAAAACCCATCAGATGCCTCCGAGACGTGACCCCGGATTTGCTTTCCCACCGGAGCTCACTCAGTTGATCCAGCAATAGAATACCATGATGTAGTTGTTAGTTCAGAACCAAGGCAACAACAACAAAAACAATCCACCACCACCACCAGTAGACAACTTAGCCCGTTTTCTGAGGTTGCAGCCGCCGGTGTTTTCCAGTAGCACCGAGCCAATAGTAGCAGATGATTGGCTCCGGAGAATTGGAAGGGAGTTAACCACTACAGGATGTACTGATGCTGAGAAGGTGCGTTTTGCCGCACATCAGTTGGATGGACCAGCATCCTCATGGTGGGAGAATTACACTGTCACCTACCCTATAGCCACGGTGACATGGGACCACTTTCAGCAAGCCTTCCGTATAGCCCATGTCTCAACTGGAGCTATGAGTATGAAGAAGCGTGAGTTTCGCAACTTACGCCAGGGGAACCGTACTGTGGCTCAGTACGCGGATGAGTTTAGCAAGTTATCTCGCTATGCCCCTGATGATGTGGCCATAGATGCCGCAAAGCAGGAGAAGTTTATGGAAGGGCTGAATGATGAGATGAGCATGCAGTTGATGGTGGCAACATTCAACAACTACCAGGAGTTCGTAGATAAGGCTCTTATGATTGAAGGAAAGTAGCAGCAGATTGAGAACCGTAAGAGGAAGTATGGACAAGGGAGGTATAACTCAAGAGCTCAGCAGAGCCTAATCCCGAACTCGGGAGGACTTGTTCATAACCATGGAGGCCACACCCATAATGGAGGAAGGAACCATAACCATACTGGAGCAAGCAAGAATCAGAACCGCCCCAATCCAGCCACAGCCACCAAGAGAGACCTAAGCCACATTACTTGTTTCAAGTGCGGGAAGACTGGACACTATGCCACGGAGTGCCCTGAAGGGAAGAATGGAACGGAAATGGGAGCACTGGGAAGAAGCCCAATCCATTCAACAAAGGACAAGTAAACCACGTTAACGTGGAGGAGGTTGAAGAGACGCGGTTATAGGTAAGTTTTTGGTTAAGTCATTTACCGCTCTTGTTCTTTTTGATACTGGTGCATCGCATTCATACATATCAAGGGAATTCATGGATAAGTTTAAACTACCGACCCAAACCCTTAGGACCCCTCTGTTAGTAAGTTCACCTGGAGCAGAGTATATGGCTAGTCGATGGTGCGACCAGATACCCTTAACCATTGGCAACCATGTTTTTCCGTCCGACCTAATTATCTTGGAGTCACAAGGATTGGATGTGATATTAGGAATGGACTGGATGACAAAGTATGGAGGAATCATTGACTGTGTTAGTAAGTCAATTTGTCTCACCACCCCGGAGGGAAAAAGGATCAAGTATATATCTAGGCATGCGCCAAGAAGTAGCCAAGTAAATACCCTCACGGGAGTTGTTCAGGAGGAAGTGCCTGTAGTAAAGGATTACCCGGATGTTTTCCCAGGGGAATTACCAGGCATGCCACCGGATCGAGATATTGAGTTTTTGATAGAGCTATTGCCAGGCACAGGGCCAATATCCAAGAGACCCTATCGGATGCCCGCGAATGATCTGGAGGAGATTAAGAAACAGATTAAGGAGTTATTGGAGAAAGGTTACATTCGACGGAGTTCATCACCATGGGGAGCCCCAGTGCTTTTGGTCGAGAAGAAGGATAAGTCCCTAAGAATGGTTGTTGATTATCGAGCCTTGAATGAAGTGACAATCAAGAACAAGTACCCATTGCCGATGATCAATGATCTGTTTGACCTGCTGCAAGGAGCTAAGGTGTTTTCGAAGATCGATCTGCGATCAGGGTACCATCAGTTGAATATACGAGAGAAAGATATACCAAAGACAACATTCACCACACGGTACGGGTTATACGAATATACGGTCATGTCGTTTGGACTGACTAACGCCCCTGCCTATTTCATGACCATGATGAACAAGGTGTTCATGGAATATTTGGATAAGTTTGTTGTGGTGTTCATTGATGATATAATGGTATATTCAAAGAATGAAGAGGAGCACAAGGAGCATTTGCGTTTAGTTCTCGCGAAACTCAGGGAACATCAGTTGTATGCCAAGTTCAACAAATGCGAGTTTTGGTTGAAGGAAGTTGGATTCCTTGGTCATGTTATATCAGGAGAAGGTATAGCAGTAGACCCCACCAAGGTTCAGTTAGTCACTGAATGGTTGGCACCCACTTCAGTTAGCGAGATCCGCAGTTTTCTTGGGCTCGCAGGATATTATCGGAGATTTATTGAGAATTTTTCCAAGATCGTGAAGCCAATGACAGAATTATTGAAGAAGGATACCAAGTTTAAATGGACGGAAGCTTGCGAGGCAAGTTTCCAGGAGCTGAAGAAACGTTTGACTACAGCCCCAGTGCTGACCCTGCCAGATATACGTAAGGATTTCCAAGTATATTGCGACGCCTCTCGCCTAGGACTTGGAAGTGTGCTTATGCAGGACGGAAGAGTTGTTTCATATGCCTCACGACAACTAAAACCACACGAGTTGAATTATGCCACGCATGATTTGGAGCTAGCAGCCGTAGTGCATGCGTTGAAGACTTGGAGACATTACCCTATTGGAACCATTGTGATGTGTACCCGGATCATAAGAGTTTGAAGTACATTTTCACACAGAAGGAGCTGAACCTTAGGCAGAGAAGATGGTTGGAGCTTATAAAGGATTATGACATGAAGCTTCACTATCATCCAGGAAAGGCCAATGTCGTAGCAGACCCTTTGAGCCGGAAGAGTTATGCTAATACCCTAGAAAGCACGGGATTGCCGAAGGAGTTAGCTGAGGATCTCTGGGAACTTCGTTTGGAGATTGTTCCTAGAGGTTTTGTGTCAACAATGGAGGTACAGTCTACATTGTTGGGAAAGATTCGAGAAGCTCAGAAGGATGACAAAGAGATTGCGGAGATAAAAGAGAAAATGAGCGAAGGAAAGGCGAGAAAATGAGCGAAGGAAAGGCCAAAGGTTTTCGTGAGGATGAACATGACACCTTATGGTTTGAGGACCGTGTTTATGTGCCAAATAACACAGAGATCGGGAAATTAATACTTCAGGAGGCTCATGACTCACCATACTCGATACACCCCGGAAACACCAAGATGTATTTGGATTTGAAGGAATGTTTCTGGTGGACAGGGATGAAGAAGGATATCGCCGAGTATGTAGCCATATGTGATGTATGTCAGAGAGTGAAGGCAGAGCATCAAAGGTCAGCAGGATTGCTACAGCCTATGCCGATACCCGAATGGAAGTGGGATAAACTTGGCATGGATTTTATCACCAGATTGCCCAGGACCAAATTAGGTTATGATTCTATATGGGTCGTAGTTGACCGCTTGACCAAAGTGGCACACTTTATCCCAGTGAAAACAACTTATACTAGTGCAAAGTTGGCCAAGATATATATGACCAAGATCGTATGTCTGCATGGAGTTCCGAGGACCATCGTATTAGATAGAGGAACACAGTTTACCTCAAAGTTTTGGCATCAACTGCACCAAACTTTGGGAACGAGATTGGAGTTCAGTACCGCATTCCACCCGTAGACCGATGGACAGACCGAGAGAGTCAACCAGATTTTGGAGGATATGTTGAGAGCCTGTGCGCTAGATTATGGATCTAGTTGGGATGATAATTTGTCTTACGTGGAGTTCTCATACAACAATAGTTACCAAGCTAGTCTGAAGATGGCACCATTCTAAGCCCTGTATGGATGAAGGTGCAGAACACCGTTGATGTGGGATGAAGTTGGAGATCGACAGTTGTTTGGACCAGACTTGATCAAAGAGTCTGAGGAGAAAGTTAAACTGATTCGAGATAGACTAAAGATAGCTCAGTCCAGGCAGAAGAGTTATGCAGATTCGAAATGCAAGGAGGTAACCTATGAAATCGGAGACAGAGCATATCTGCGAGTATCAGCTTTGCGAGGAGTGAAACGTTTTGGAGTTAAGGGAAAGTTAGCCCCGAGATTTGTAGGACCGTATCATGTTTTGGAACGGATGGGAGAAGTTGCCTACAAGTTGGAGTTACCCGAAGGACTGTCAGGAGTTCATGATGTGTTTCACGTTTCCCAGTTGAAGAAGTGCCATGCTGAGATGGCTGATATACCGCTAAGAGATACCGTACCCTTGGAAGCGATTCAGTTGTACAATGATTTGACTTATGAGGAGAAGCTAGTCAAGATTTTGGAGTTTGCTAGTCGAGTCACCCGCAACAAGGTTATAAAGTTTTGCAAAGTTCAGTGGAGCCACCATACCGAGGACGAAGCCACCTAGGAACGAGAGGATGATCTTCGCAAAGACCACCCACACCTATTTTCTAGCCAACCCGAATCTCGAGGGCGAGATTCATCTTAAGGGGGGTAGGTTTGTAACATCCCAAATTTTCAATTTGGAATGTTATACATAGATCATTCTTGCATATCATATTTTATTGCATTTCGTCTCGCGATCCTTGAAATCCTAAGCAACTCAAGGACCCTCAAAGAGAGTTGGGGATTTCCCCAGTTTTCAAATTTGATTTTATCAAATTTGGAAACGAGGATTTTGGTTTTAATTATTTTTATCTTCGAAAATATTTCATAATAAAATATATGAGAGGAGATAATATGACTTCTCCAAAATAAATGAAATATGGGAGGAAAAATATTAAAATCAATTATTTGTTTTTATTTGGATTTTATTGCAATTTTGTTTGCATTAGAAAAATTGCACGTTTTCAAAATTGCATTATAGGGCCAAGAAAATGTTCATCTCGTTCTAAATATTTCATTTAAACGGTGAAAATTTGTTTCGGCATTTTTAGATTTTTATTTTATTTTCTAGGATTTTTTTAGTTTCGGCGGAATTAATTTAAAAAAGTGCATAGAAGCTAACTGGGCCGAAGCCCAGCCGCCGGCCCACCTCCCTGCGCGCCATCTCCTTCCAGGAGACCGGCCGCGCCGCGCCGCCGCCGACTCAAGGAGTACGAGCCGGACTCCCCTCCCTGGCGCCCCTTGCCCCCTCCCCAAGTCACCTCCCTCTTAAATACCAGCCCCCTCCACCACCACCACCCACCACCGCCGCCTCACCCCGCCCGCAGCCGCAGCCGCCGCCGCCCGCTGCCGCGCCCTGTCGCGCCGCGCCGCCCTACCGCAGCCCCGCCGCGCCGCCTCGCCGCTACCGCGCCTCGCCCCGCCATCGCCGCTGTGTCTCGTCGGACCGACGAGGTAGCCGTTGCGCCGGTTTTTTAAAGAAAACCCTAGTTCATTTTTTTGGTTCACCGGTTTTTCCCGGTTTTTCTTTTTAGCGGACGTTCGTCCGTACGTTCGTTTTAACGAACGGTTTTCGCTCGTTAGTTACAGACAACGAAAGCTTGTTCGTTAGCCTGTTCGTCAGCTTTCTTTTATCGGATTTTTCCGCGGTTATTTCTGATCGCGATTCCTGATTCAATTTTTGTTCTAGTTTATCTTTTCGCTCGTTTATTGGAATCAGGCGATTCAAGCGCCTACATCTTCGTCTCGAGACCCTATTTCCGGTTAACCAACTTGAACAAGCTTTTTCTACTGTAAAATTTGACCTAGGTCTAGATTAGTAAACGGATCTTGTTTCTTTCGCCGTTTGAGTTTCGTTGCTCCGTTTGATTTGATTATTTTTGCAAATCGGAGTTCTTAAGTTGAACTTTCTGGTTAGATCTTCTTATTTGAGTTTTACCCGTGTTTCTTTGCTTGATTTCTTATGTATGCTATTGTTTGTTTGCGATAGAATTCTCGGAGTGCGAAGCGTGTTATTTGGAGTCCCTAGGTTTCGCGGATCGTCAGCAAGGCAAGTAACACTTTGATCATACCCCTTTATCACCCAGTTTTTATGCATTAGTTCCAATCCTCAAACATTGCATGATTAGGATGTTATTAACTTGTGGGTTGGGAAGTAGTTGATGAGGTAGAACCTATTGCCTTGTTACATTCAAACCCTTGGGAGTTACTTCTACACGTTGCTTATATTGCTATGCTATGATCGTAGACGTGGTTTGGGTGAGTGAAATCCATGACAGATGTGAGATTGTTAATTAATGGTTCAACTTAAGGTGGAAACTTAAATACACATCTGGGTGGATTGAGGCACCTGGAGTACCCAGTGTTGCCTATATTTTTGGAAATCCCAGAGTACCCGTGTGATATTCCTATGGACCGCCACCCAGGCTCAAAGGGAACTGAGATGATTCATGCTAGAAACTTCCATGTGCAGCCACAAGCTATTATGGGCTCTAGCATAGTTGAGTAAGTTACGTGAAGCTCTTGAAGAGGTGGATCATCAGGTAGTGGGTTGTAGGTTTGGTATGGTCTGCCCGGAGTAGAGAGTTAATGTTCCCGAAAGACTGTGCCTCGGTCATCCGTTTCTCAAACACCATGTAGTGCGAGAAATCCAACGAAGGAGATCGAGTCTTGTGGGGAAAAGTGGCAAACCTCTGCAGAGTGTACAAACTAATCATGGTTAGCCATGTCCCCGGTTACGGACATCTTGAGTATCTAGTACTTGGAGTATCTTAAGTATCTCATCACTCTAAATTAATATTGTTGGGTTGATTATTACTTTAATTGGGATTGAGTTGGAGGAACCTTCTCAATGATGTTTCAACTACCATGCTAGTTAAATTAAAATCTATTCCTTTGTTGTAGGAGAAAACTGGCTTTTCGCAAAACTGTAACCATAGAGCTTTCCACCAGCCAAATATGCATGTAGTGATAGCATTATTCTGTTCTTGCTCTACTGTGTTACTTTGCTAGCATATTCCATGTGCGGACCCGTTTTCGGGCTGCAACGTATTATGTTGCAGACTTTTCAGACGAGGAGTAAGGTTCGTTAGGTCGTTGCCGTGCAGCTCAACTATGCCGGTTGAGTTGATGGACTCACCTTATCTTCCAAGCCTTCCGTTGTTATCGTATTAGATGGCCTTAAGTCATATTTATTGTAATAAGTTCTCTTTTGAGACATTTGATGTAATAAGTGTGCGATTGCTACTCTGTTATAAATCCTCGAGTACTATGTGTGTCAGCATTACCGATCCAGGGATGACATTGAAGCACAAAAACTTGACCGTTTGAGGTCGGGTCGCTATAAGATGGTATTAGAGCACACGCTGAGTGTAGGACACGACCACTAAGCTAAAGCCATAGATCACTATTCTCTTCTCATTTCTGACTCCTCTCCATTTTCTACTCTTTAGGATGGCGGATGCAAGGAACAAGTTTGCACAACCGGTTGAAGAAGCACCTTTTGGATGACACTTGAAGGAAGTCACTAGGTACCTGAACATAGGAATACCAAGCTTCACCGGGACTTACAATGCCACTTTACCAGAAGAGGACCAATGGATGATTCAACTTCAAGTTCCAGGAAGAACCTTCACGCCAGTCACTAAACCCATAGAGTTTTCCTTTGATGCACCAACTTGGAGTCTAGGCAAGAGTATGGCAGCTCACATCACCATGGGATGCATTGGAGAAGTTTATCACAAGGAGCTTAAGGATACTATCTACAAGATCTGTGGGCGCCGAGATGAGCAATGGGAGATGATCAGCACCAGGAATGATAGATCAATTGCAGCTTTCATCCAGGAACAAAACCAGCACATTCGACGCTAGGAGAATCAGATATGCGCATGCATGATAGATCTGAAGAACGCGATGACAAGGATCACAGAACTGGAGGAAGAACTTAAGGCTACACGTGATGATTATGAGGAGGAAATCGTCGTACTAGTGGAGAAGAATGGCGATCTAGAAAGGAAGCTAGGAGTATTCCTGGGAGACCCCGCACCAGGAGAAGAAGATGAAGAACCCAAGGAGATTCGCCCGGAGGACTACATCATCATCGATGACACTGAATCTGACCTTAGCGATGATGACTTTGAAGACGAAGCTGGAGCAGATATCATGGAGTCTTCAACCGAGGAATATTTTTAGTAGACCACCACATCAGTAGTAATATCCCGACATGTAAATAGTGTAGTCCGAGCACTTCTGCAATAGTTCTAGACCGATTGTATGCCCTTGCTTGATTGATTGAGTGAAATGATTGTGTTTGTCTCATGTGCATATGGGTAGTGCTTTCTCATTAGACCTCATTATATTCTAATTCTCTCCCCTCTAAAACCCATCAGATGCCTCCGAGATGTGACCCCGGATTTGCTTTCCCACCGGAGCTCACTCAGTTGATCCCGCAACAGAATACCATGATGTAGTTGTTAGTTCAGAACCAAGGCAACAACAACAACAATCCACCACCACCACCACCAGTTGACAACTTAGCCCGTTTTCTGAGGTTACAGCCGCCGGTGTTTTCCAGTAGCACCGAGCCTATAGTAGCAGATGATTGGCTCCGGAGGATTGGAAGGGAGTTAAGCACTGTAGGATGTACCGATGCTGAGAAGGTGTGTTTTGCCGCACATCATTTGGATGGACCAGTAGCCTCATGGTGGGAGAATTACACTGTCACCTACCCTATAGCCACGGTGACATGGGACCAGTTTCAGCAAGCCTTTTGTACAGCCCATGTCTCAACTGGAGCTATGAGTATGAAGAAGCGTGAGTTTCGCAACTTACGCCAGGGGAACCGTACTGTGGCTCAGTACGCGGATGAGTTTAGCAAGTTATCTCGCTATGCCCCTGATGATGTGGCCACAGATGCCGCAAAGCAGGAGAAGTTTATGGAAGGGCTGAATGATGAGATGAGCATGCAGTTGATGGTGGCAACATTCAACAACTACCAGGAGTTCGTAGATAAGGCTCTTATGGTTGAAGGGAAGCAGCAGCAGATTGAGAACCGTAAGAGGAAGTATGGACAAGGGAGGTATAACTCAAGAGCTCAGCAGAGCCTAACCCCGAACTCGGGAGGACTTGTTCATAACCATGGAGGCCACACCCATAATGGAGGAAGGAACCATAACCATACTGGCCCAAGGAATGGGAATGGAGCAAGCAACAATCAGAACCGCCCCAATCCAGCCACACCCACCACCGCCGCCTCGCCGCTGCCGCACCTCGCCCCACCGTCGCCGCCGTGTCTCGCCAGACCGACGAGGTAGCCATTGCGCCGATTTTTTTAAGAAAACCGATCGGGTTTTTTAAAAGAAAACCCTAGTTCGTTTTTTCCGGTTCGCCGGTTTTCCCGGGTTTTCTTTTTAGCGAACGTTCGTCCGTATGTTCGTTTAACGAACGGTTTTTGCTCATTAGTTACAGACAACGAACGCTCGCTCGTTAGCCTGTTCGTCAGTTTTCTTTTATCGTATTTTTCCGTGGTTATTTCTGAACGCGATTCCTAATCCGATTTTCGTTCTAGTTTATCTTTTCGTTCGTTTATCGGAATCAGGCGATTCAAGCGCCTAGAACTTCGTCTCGAGACCCTCTTTCCGTTTAACCAACTTGAACAAGCTTTTGCTACTATAAAATTTGACCTAGGTCCAGATTAGTAAATGGATCTTGTTTCTTTCGCCGTTTGAGTTCCGTTGCTCCGTTTTATTTGATTCTTTTTGCAAACCGGAGTTCTTAAGTTGAACTTTCTGGTTAGATCTTCTTATTTGAGTTTTACTTATGTTTCTTTGCTTGATTTCTTATGTATGCTATTGTTTGTTTGTGATAGAATTCCCAGAGTGCGAAAAGTGTTATTTGGAGTCCCTAGGTTTCGCGGATCATCAGCAAGGCAAGTAACACTTTGATCATACCCCTTTATCACCCAGTTTTTATGCATTAGTTCCAATCCTCAAACATTGCATGATTAGGATGTTATTAACTTGTGGGTTGGGAAGTAGTTGATGAGGTAGAACCTATTGCCCTGTTACATTCAAACCCTTGGGAGTTACTTCTACGCGTTGCTTATATTGCTATGCTATGCTCGTAGACGTGGTTTGGGTGAGTGAAATCCATGACAGATGTGAGATTGTTAATTAATGGTTCAACTTAAGGTGGCAACTTAAATACACATCTGGGTGGATTGAGGCACCTGGAGTACCCAGTGTTGCCTGTATTTTTGGAAATCCCGGAGTACCCGTGTGATCTTCCTATGGACCGCCACCCAGGCTCAAAGGGAACTGAGATGATTCATGCTAGAAACTTTCGTGTGCAGCCACAAGCTATTATGGGCTCTAGCATAGTTGAGTAAGTTACGTGAAGCTCTTGAAGAGGTGGATCAACAGGTAGTGGGTAGTAGGTTTGGTATGGTCTGCCCGGAGTAGAGAGTTAATGTTCCTGAAAGACTGTGTCTCGGTCATCCGTTTCCCAAACACCATGTAGTGCGAGCAATCCAACGGAGGAGATTGAGTCTTGTGGGGAAAAGTGCGCAAACCTCTGCAGAGTGTACAAACTAATCATGGTTAGCCGTGTCCCCGGTTACGGACATCTTGAGTATCTAGTACTTGGAGTATCTTAAGTATCTCGTCACTCTAAATTAATATTGTTGGGTTGATAATCACTTTAATTGGGATTGAGTTGGAGGAACCTTCTCAATGATGTTTCAACTACCATGATAGTTAAATTAAAATCTATTCCTTTGTTGTAGGGAAAATTGGTTTTTCGCAAAACTGTAACCATAGAGCTTTCCACCAGCCAAATATGCATGTAGTGATAGCATTATTCTGTTCTTGCTCTACTGTGTTACTTTGCCAGCATATTCCATGTGCTAACCCGTTTTCGGTCTGCAACGTATTTTTTTGCAGACTTTTGAGACGAGGAGTAAGGTTCGTTAGGTCGTTGCCGTGCAGCTCAGCTATGCCGTTGGAGTTGATGGACTCACCTTATCTTCCAAGCCTTCCGCTGTTATCGTATTAGATGGCCTTAAGCCATATTTATTGTAATAATTTCTCTTTTGAGACATTCGATGTAATAAGTGTGTGATTGCTACTCTGTTATAAATCCTCGAGTACTGTGTGTGTCAGCATTACTGAT
Organism: Triticum urartu; assembly: GCF_003073215.2. Taxonomy (NCBI): domain Eukaryota; kingdom Viridiplantae; phylum Streptophyta; class Magnoliopsida; order Poales; family Poaceae; genus Triticum; species Triticum urartu. The sequence continues at coordinate 287,215,542 of NC_053022.1, forward strand.
CCAGGGATGACACTGAAGCACAAAGACTTGACCGTTTGAGGTCAGGTCGCTAAAACTTCACTCTAAAATTCTTTGAACTTTTCAAATGTTTCAGACTATGTTTCATCAAGTAGATATACCCATATCTTCTCAAATCATCTGTGATGGTCAGAAAATAACGATACCCGCTGCGAGCCTCAACACTCATCGGATCGCATACATGAGTATGTATGATTTCCAATAAGTCAGTTGCTTGCTCCATTGTTCCGGAGAACGGAGTCTTAGTCATCTTGCCCATGAGGCATGGTTCGCAAGAATCAAATGATTCCAAAAGCCCATCAACATGGAGTTTCTTCATGTGCTTTACACCAATATGACCTAAACGGCAGTGCCACATATAAGTTGCACTATCATTATTAACTTTGCATCTTTTGGCTTTAATATTATGAATATGTGTATCACTACGATCGAGATTCAATAAACCATTTATATTGAGTGTATGACCATAGAAGGTTTTATTCATGTAAATAGAACAACAATTATTCTTTGACTTAAATGAATAACCATATTGCAATAAACATGATCTAATCATATTTATGCTCAACGCAAACACCAAATAACATTTATTTTAGGTTCAACACTAATCCCGAAGGTAAAGGGAGTGTGCGATGGTGATCTTATCAACCTTGGCCAACACACATCGTCACCTTGCCCTCAACTAGTTTCTGTTCATTTTGTAACTCCTCTTTCAAGTTACTAATCATAGCAACTGAACCAGTATCATATACCCAGGGGCTATTATGAACACTAGTAAAGTACACATCAATAATCTGTATATCAAATGTACCTTTGTTCACTTTGCCATCCTTCTTATCCGCCAAGTATTTGGGGTAGTTCCACTTCCAGTGACCATTCCCTTTGCAGTAGAAGCACTCAATTTCTGGCTTATGTCTAGCTTTGGGTTTCTTCATGGGAGTGGCAACTTGCTTGCCATTCTTTGAAGTTCCCTTTCTTTTCCTTTGCCCCTTTTTCTTGAAACTAGTGGTCTTATTAACCTTAAACACTTGATGCTCTTTCTTGAATTCTACCTTCATCGATTTCAACATCACGAAGAGCTTGGAATCATTTTCGTCATCCCTTGCATATTAGAGTTTATCATGATTTTCCAGTAACTTGGTGATAGTGACTAGAGAACTCTGACAATCACTATCTTATCTAGAAGATTAACTCCCACTTGATTCAAGCGATTGTAGTACTCAGACATTCTGAGCACATGCTCACTAGCTTAGCTATTCTCCCCCATCTTGTAGGCAAAGTACTTGTCAGAGGTCTCATACCTCTCAACTCGGGCATGAGTCTAAAATACCAATTTTAGCTCTTGGAACATCTTATATGCTCCGTGGCGTTAAAAACAGTTTTTGAAGTCCCGGTTCTAAGCCATAAAGCATGGTGCACTAAACTATCAAATAGTCATCATACCGAGCTTGCCAAACGTTCATAACATCTGCATATGCTCCTGCAATAGGTCCGTCACCTAGCGGTGCATCAAGGACATAATTCTTCTGTGCAGCAATGAGGATAATCCTCAGATCACGAACCCAGTCCGCATCATTGCTACTATCATCTTTCAACTTATTTTTCTCTAGGAACATATCAAAATAAAACAGGGGAGCTATACGCGAGCTATTGATCTACAACATAGATATGCAAAAACTACCAGGACTAAGTTCATGATAAATTAAAGTTTAATTAATCATATTACTTAAGAACTCCCACTTAGATAGACATCCCTCTAATCATCTAAGTGATCACGTGATCCATATCAACTAAACCATGTCCGATCATCACGTGAGATGGAGTAGTTTTCAATGGTGAACATCACAATGTTGATCATATCTTCTATATGATTCACGCTCGACCTTTCGGTCTCAGTGTTCCATATATGCATATGCTAGGCTCATCAAGTTTAACCCTAGTATTCCGCGTGTGCAAAACTGGCTTGCACCCATTGTATGTGAACGTAGAGCTTATCACACCTGATCATCATGTGGTGTCTCGGCACGACGAACTGTCACAACGGTGCATACTCAGGGAGAACACTTATACCTTGAAATTTAGTGAGATCATCTTATAATGCTACCACCGTACTAAGCAAAATAAGATGCATAAAAGATAAACATCATATGCAATCAAAATATGTGACATGATATAGCCATTATCATCTTGTGCCTTTGACCTCCATCTCCAAAGTACGGTCATGATCTCCATCGTCACCGGAATGACACCCTGATCTCCATCATCTTGATCTCTATCAACGTGTCATCACATGGTCATCTCGCCAACTATTGCTTTTGCAACTATTGCTATCGCATAGCGATAAAGTAAAGCAATTGTATGGCGCTTGCATCTTATGCAATAAAGAGACACCCATAAGGCTCCTGCCAGTTGCCGATAACTTTAACAAAACATGATCGTCTCATACAACAATTTATATCTCATCACGTCTTGACCATATCACATCACAACATGCCCTGCAAAAACAAGTTAGACGTCCTCTACTTTGTTGTTGCAAGTTTTACGTGGCTTCTACGGGCTTAGCAAGAACCTTTCTTACCTGCGCATCAAAAACCACAACGATTTTTCGTCAAGTGTGTTGTTTTAACCTTCAACAAGGACCGAGCATAGTCACACTCGATTCAACTAAAGCTGGAGAAACAGACACCCACTAGCCACCTATGTGCGAAGCACGGCGGTAGAACCAGTCTCATGAACGCGGTCATGTAATGTCGGTCCGGGCCGCTTCATCCAACAATACCGCCGAATCAAAGTATGACACGCTGGTAAGCAGTATAACTATCATCGCCCCCAACTCTTTGTGTTCTACTCGTGCATATAACATCTACGGATAGACTTGGCTCGGATGCCACTGTTGGGGAATGCAGTATTTCAAAAAAATTACCTACGATCACGCAAGATCTATCTAGGAGATGCATAGCAACAAGAGGGGAGAGTGTGTCTGCGTACCCTCGTAGACAGAAACCGGAAGCGTTTAGTAACGCGGTTGATGTAGTCGAACGTCTTCGAGATCCAACTGATCCAAGTACCAAACGCATGACACCTCCGTGATCTTCACACGTTCAGCTCGGTGACGTCCCTCGAACTCTTGATCTAGTTGAGGCCGAGGGAGAGTTTCGTCAGCATGACGGCGTGGTGACGGTGATGATGAAGTTACCGACGCAGGGCTTCGCCTAAGCACTACGACAATATGACTGAGGTGGAAAACTGTGAAGGGGGGCACCGCACACGGCTAAGACAAATCTTGGAGTGCCTTTGGGGTGCCCCCTTGCCCACGTATATAAAGGAGGGGGGAAGAGGATGCCGACCTAGGAGGGGCGCACCTATAGGGGGAGTCCAACTAGGATTCGCAATCCTAGTTGGAGTCCCCTTCCTTTTCCAAGAGGGGAGAGAGGGAAGGAGTAGGAGAGGGAGAAGGAAAGAGAGGGGGGCGGCGCTCCCTCCCTAGTCCAACTCGGACTTGCCATGGGGGGTGCACGGCCACCCGTTGAGGCCCTTCTCTCCTTTCCCGTATGGCCCATTAAGGCCCACTACTTCCCTCGGCGAATTCCCGCAACTCTCCAGTACTCAAAAAAATACCCGAATCACTCGGAACCTTTCCAATGTCCGAATATAGCTTCCAATATATCGATCTTTACATCTCGACCATTTCTAGACTCCTCGTCATGTCTGTGATATCATCCGGGACTCCGAACAACCTTCGGTACATCAAGTCACATAACTCATAATACAAATCGTCATCAAACATTAAGCGTGCGGACCATACGGGTTCGAGAACTATGTAGACATGGCCGAGACACATCTCCGGTCAATAACCAATAGCAGAACCTGGATGCTCATATTGGCTCCTACATATTCTACGAAGATCTTTATCGGTCAAACCGCATACAATATACGTTGTTCCCTTTGTCATTGGTATGTTACATGCCCGAGTTTTGATAGTCGGTATCCTCATACCTAGTTCAATATCATTACCGGAAAGTATCTTTACTTGTTCCGTAATGCATCATCCCGTAACTAACTCTTTAGTCCCGTTGCTTGCAAGGCTTATAGTGATGAGCATTACCGAGAGGGCCCAGAGATACCTCTCCGACAATAGGAGTGACAAATCCTAATCTCGATCTATGCTAACTCAACAAACACCATCGGAGACACCTGTAGAGCATCTTTATAATCACCCTGTTACGTTCTGACGTTTGATAGCACACTAAGTGTTCCTCCGGTATTCGGGAGTTGCGTAATCTCATAGTCATAGGAACATGTATAAGTCATGAAGAAAGCAATAGCAACAAACTAAACGGTCATAGTGCTAAGCTAACGGATGGGTCTTGTCCATCACATCATTCTCTAATGATGTGATCCCATTCATCAAATTACAACACATGTCTATGTCTAGGAAACTTAATCATCTTTGATTAACGAGCTAGTTAAGTAGAGGCATACTAGGGACACTCTGTTTGTCTATGTATTCACACATGTATCAAGTTTCCGGTTAATACAATTATAGCATGAATAATAAACATTTATCATGATATAAGGAAATATAAATAACAACTTTATTATTGCCTCTAGGGCATATTTCCTTCAATTCGGCCTCCCCCTTTCCTTCCCCTCCCCCCTCTCTTTCCTTCCACCTCTGATGGATATGGAAGGGGGGAGGCCAACTTGGAGGAGGCGCCCAAGTAGGATTACTCCTACTTGGGGCGCCCCTTGCAGCTCCTCTCCCTCTCCCACCTATATATATGTGGGGGCACCGCTAGAACACACAACATTGATTCCTAGCCGTGTGCGGCGCCCCCTCCTTAGTTTATGCCTCCGGTCATACTGTCTTAGTGCTTAGTCGAAGCCCTACATGAATCACTTCACCATCACTGTCACCACGCCGTCGTGCTGACGAAACTCTCCCTCGACACTTTGCTAGATCAAGAGTTCGAGGGACGTCATCGAGCTGAACATGTGCCGAACTCGGAGGTGCCGTACGTTTGGTACTTGATCGGTTGAATCGAGAAGACGTTCGACTACATCAACCGCGTTAAACTAACGCCTCCACTTTGGGTCTACGAGGGTACGTGGACAGACTCCCTCCTTCTCGTTGAAGGTTAAAACAACAAACTTGTTTTGCATAAAGGTGGCTGGCGGGTGTCTGTTTCTCCAACTTTAGTTGAATCGAAATTGACTAAGGCCGGTCCTTGTTGAAGGTTAAAACAACAAACTTGATGAAACATCGTTGTGGTTTTGATGCCTAGGTAAGAACGGTTCTTACTAGAAGCCCGTAGCAGCCACATAAAACTTGCAAAAACAAAGTAGAGGGCGTCTAACTTGTTTTTGCAGGTCATGTTATGATGTGATATGGTCAAGACATGATGTGATATCGGCAACTGGCAGGAGCCTTGTGGTTGTCGCTTTATTGTATGAAATGCAATCGCTATGTAATTGCTTTACTTTATCACTATGCGTTAGCGAGAGTTATAGAAGCAATAGTTGGCGAGACGACTACGATGCTACGATGGAGATCAAGGTGTCAAGCCAGCGACGATGGAGATCATGATGGTGCTTTGGAGATGGAGATCAAAGGCACAAGATGATGATGGCCATATCATATCACATATTTTGATTGCATGTGATGTTTGTCTTTTATGCATCTTATTTTGCTTAGTACGGTGGTAGCATTATAAGATGATCCCTCACTAAATTTCAAGGTATAAGTGTTCTCCCTGAGTATGCACCGTTGCTATAGTTCGTCGTGCCGAGACACCATGTGATGATCGGGTGTGATAAGGTCTACGTTCACATACAACGGGTGCACGCCAGTTTTGCACATGCAGAATACTCGGCTTAAACTTCACGAGCCTAGCATATGCAGATATGGCCTCGGAACACTGAGACCGAAAGGTCGAACGTGAATAATATATTAGATATGATCAACATAGAGATGTTCTCCATTGAAGACTACTCCATCTCACGTGATGATCGGACATGGTTTAGTTGATTTGGATCACGTAATCATTTAGATGACTCGAGGGATGTCTATCTAAGTGGGAGTTCTTAAGTAATATGATTAATTGAACTTAATTTATCATGAACTTACTCCTGATAGTATTTGCATTTCTATGTTGTAGATCAATAGCTCGTGTATAGCTCCCCTGTTTTTATTTTTGATATGTTCCTAGAGAAAACAAAGTTGAAAGATGATGGTAGCAATGATGTGGACTGGGTCCGTGATCTAAGGATTATCCTCATTGTTGCAAAGAATAATTATGTCCATGATGCACTGCTAGGTGACAAACATGTTGCAGGAGCTTATGCAGACGTTATGAACGTTTGACAAGCTCGGTATGATGACTACTTGATAGTTTAGTGCACCATACTTTACGGCTTAGAACCGGGACTTCAAAAATGTTTTGAATGCCACGGAGCATATGAGATGTTCCAAGAGCTAAAATTGGTATTTCAGACTCATGCCCATGCTAAGAGGTATGAGACCCCTGGCAAGTACTTTGCCTACAAGATGGAGGAGAATAGCTCAGCTAGTGAGTGATACATCTCCATCATATCTATAATTTTTTATTGTTCCATGCCAATATTCTACAACTTTCATATACTTTTGGCAACTTTTTATACTATTTTTGGGACTAACATATTGATCCAGTGCCCAGTGCCAGTTCCTGTTTGTTGCATTTTTTGTTTTGCAGGAAATCCATATCAAACGGAGTCCAAACAGGATAAAAACTGACGGAGATTTTTTTGGAATATATGTGAATTTTGGGAAGTCAAATCAATGCGAGACGATGCTCGAGGGGCCCACGGGGCAAGGGGCGCGCCCCAGGGGGGCAGGAGCGCCCCTGACCCTCGTGGACACCCTGTAAGGTAGTTGGTTACTTTCTTTCGCCGCAAGAAAGCTCATATCCAGATAAAAATCGTGTCCAAATTTCAGCCCAATCGGAGTTACGGATCTCCGGGAATATAAGAAACGGTGAAAGGGCAGAATCTGGAACGTAGAAACAGAGAGAGACAGAGAGACAAATCCAATCTCGGAGGGGCTCTCGCCCCTCCCATGCCATGGAGGCCATGTACCAGAGTGTAAACCCTTCTCCCATCTAGGGAGAAGGTCAAGGAAGAAGAAGAATAAGGGGGGCTCTCTCCCCCTCTCTTCCGGTGGCGCCGGAACGCCGCCAGGGCCATCATCATCACCGCAATCTACACCAACAACTTCACCGCCATCATCACCAACTCTTCTGCCCTCTATGCAGCGGTGTAACCCCTCTTTTACCTGTTGTAATCTATACTTAAACATGGTGCTCAACGCTATATATTATTTCCCAATGATGTATGGCTATCCTATGATGTTTGAGTAGATCCGTTTTGTCCTATGGGTAATTGATGATCGTGATTGGTTTGAGTTGCATGTTTTATTATTGGTTCTGTCCTATGGTGCTCTCCGTGTCGCGCAAGCGTGAGGGATCCCCGTTGTAGGGTTTGCAATATGTTCATGATTTTCTTATTGTGGGTGGCGTGAGTGATAGAAACACAGACCCGAGTAAGTAGGTTGTTTGCGTATGGGAATAAAGAGGACTTGATGCCTTATAATGCTATGGTTGGGTTTTACCTTAATGATCTTTAGTAGTTGTGGATGCTTGCTAGACTTCCAATCATAAGTGCATATGATCCGAGAAGAGAAAGTATGTTATCTTATGCCTCTCCCTCAAATAAAATTGCAATAACGATTACCGGTCTAGTTATCGATTGGGTAGGGACAAATAAGTTTCTTGTGTGACAACAAGCTCTCTACTAAAAATAACTTAGTTGTGTCTTCATCTGAACAACCCCTACTTTTTATTTACGCGCTCTTTATTATCTTGCAAACCTATCCAACAACACCTACAAAGTACTTCTAGTTTCATACTTGTTCTAGGTAAAACGAACTTTAAGCGTGTGTAGAGTTGTATCGGTGGTCGATAGAACTTGAGGGATATTTGTTCTACCTTTAGCTCCTCGTTGGGTTCGACAATCTTACTTATCGAAAGAGGCTACAATTGATCCCTATACTTGTGGGTTATCAAGACCTTTTTCTGGCGCTGTTGCTGGGGAGCACTAGCGTGGGGTGAATATTCTTGTGTGTGCTTGTTTGCTTTATCACTAAGTAATTTTTATTTGCTGTTCTAAGTTGTTCTATATCTTTAGTTATGGATATGGAACACGAAATACCAAAAAAAAATTAGTTTACTTGCTACTCATGGAGATGGGGAACCTCCTAAAACCCTCGATGCTCATTATGTGAGAGATATTATGTACTACTTTGATAATCCTGAGAAAACCCCATTCAACTTTATAATGGGAGTAACGTTGGATCAATGTGAATACTTTAGGGATTATTGCTTGAATCAAAAAGGGAAACTATTATGGGATCAAATTTATATGTTGCATTGGTATGCTCGGGAACTATGCTTGAGATATGATTATACTTGTTGCTCTAGGATGAAGGCTCCACACCTTCCCTTTTCATGTGAATTTAATGATGATGAAACCTTGGCTTCTTATGCTAATGGTATATATGATTATTATGATGTTGAAAAAAATAGAAGAAGTCGTTGCTTTTAGGGGTGCTTATGAAATTGAATCTTTGTTTAAAGAGTTTGAAGATTTTGATGATTCAATTTATAGACCTGAAAATTTAGCTATCCTTAAATATTGCTATGAGAATTATAAATACAATTATGATATTGATGAATTTATTGAGAAAGTCTCCGCTATCTGTAGCGACCCGACCCGAATGGATCGTCTCTGTGCTTAAGTGTCATCCCTGGATCGGTATGCTGACACACACAGTACTCGAGGATTTATAACAGAGGTAAATCACATGTATAAGTAACGTAAACACTATTACCTCAATCCAAATAGCGGAAGTAACAAGGTTGTGGATTCCCATCAACACCAACGGCAAAGTTGAGTGTAGAAATCGTAACCCTAACGTATCACTTACTCGTCGTAAGATAATCCTGCAACATGAGACGTTGCAGCCACAAAGGGTCAGTACATTGAATGTACTGGCAAATTCACACTGTAGAGCAATGATGAATAATGGCTATCACTACATGCATATATGGCTGGTGGAAAATCTCTACGGTTATAAGGTTTTTGCGAAAAGCCTATTTTTCCCTACTACAAAGGAATAAATTTTATTTAACTATCATGGTGGTTGTTAAACATTGAGAATGGTTGACAGCATTCTCAATCCCAATTAAGCATCATCATTAAACAAAACCCAACAAAATTAAATTTTAGAGTAACATTTTGAGATTCACATGATAATCCAGGTACTAGATACTCAAGATGTCCATAACCGGGGACACGGCTAATCATGATTAGTTTATACACTCTGCAGAGGTTTGCACACTTTTCCCCACAAGACTCGATCGCCTCTGTTTGGTTTCTCGCACTACATGGTGTTTGAGAAGACGGATGACCGAGACATAGTCTTTCAGAAGCGCTAGCACCTTACGATGGATAGACCATTACACCTACTTTCCCCTACATCTGCTAGTCTACCCTGTAAGAGTTCGCACGACTTAATCAACTATGCTAGAGCCCATAATAGCTTGTGGCTGCACACGGAAGTTTCTAGTATGAAAAATCTCATGATCCCTTTGAGCCTGGGTGGCGGTCCATAAAAAAATAGGCAATCCTGGTCTACCCAGGTGCCTAGACAGGCAATCCTGGAATACCCAGGTACCTCAATCCACCCAGATGTGTGTTTAAGTTGCCACCTTAAGTAAACCATTAATTAACAATCTCACATCTGTCATGAATACTCTCAAAACCCAATCCACGTCTACAAGCATAGCATGGCACTATAATCATAACGTAATAGTAACTCCCAAGGTTTGAATGCAGGGCAATAGGTTCCTACCTCATCAACTACTTCCCAATACCCACATGTTATCAATCCTACTCATGCAATGTTTGAGGGTGAAACTAATGCATAAAAACTGGGTATGAAAAGGGATATGATCAAAGTGTGAACTTGCCTGCAATGTTGATGAAGATGATTCGCACTCATAGCTCTTGATAGTTCTACTCGTCACACTCCAGTCAATCTATCGTAAGCAGGCAATAGTAACCACACATAAGCAATCACTCAAAGATCGGAGAGAACAAAGAAAACAATTCGGAAAACATCAAAACCAAGAAAATAACTCTTGCAACATAAAACAATTTCTAACAGTACCAAAATTAAGTGAATTTGGCCTTATCAGAAAGTTTAGGCCAAGAGCTTCGATTTGCAAAAAGAATCAACTAAATCGGAGTTACGAAACTCAAGTTATGATCAAACGAAGTTTGAATACAAATCTGATCCAATTCAAATTTTAAACTTTTCAAAAACATGTTTGAGTTGGATTAATGGATAGAGGGGATCGTAAAGAAGACGTGAGCGTTGGTTTCATTGGATTTGGATAAACGAGTGAAAAGTAATGATCGTTTGAAAAACTGGGACTATTCTGTAAGAAAAACTAATTGCAACCGGGTCCCTGGCTACGTGGCAGAATCTTACTGGCTGTAACCGTTCGCTTCAGAAGTTTATCAAATGAACGTTCATCAATTAAATAAAAACTATTCGAAAGAAAATAGACGATCTAATCCTAGCCCTAGATCTACGATCGGACGGGCGGGGAGAGACGGGGCGTTACCGCGGCGATTGGGCTCGACATCGCCGGAGAAGATGGCGGCAGCGGCGTCGGCTTCGAGCGGGCGGCGGCTCTGGTGGTCCTCCGGCGTGGCCGTGGGGTCGGGAAGAAGCGGCACGAGGTGGTGAAGCCGATGGCGGGGTCGATGCTCGGCTGCGGCGTCGGAACCGCGCGGGGCTTGGCGGCGGAGCTCATCGGATCTCGCGAACTCCGGCGAGTTCGCGTGGAGCGTGGGGAGGGTCTCAGGCCTTCCGGTTAGAGGCAAAACGAGGCCGGGGCCTGGCTATACATAGGAGGGGGCGAGGCTTGGGCGAGGGGCAAGGTGGAGAGGAGAGTCCAGGGCGGACTCGGCGTCGGCGTACAGGAGAAGGACTCCTGCTGCCTTGCGGGAGGAGGAAGAGGACGCGGGGCCCACTTGTCAGCGTCCGCGGGAGAGAGAGGGAGGGAACGGGCGACCGGGGCGAAGGTGGTTCGCGCGAGGGGAAGAGGTCATGGGCCGATTCGGCTGGGCCGTGGGGCGGAGAGAGGGAGAGAGAGAGAGAGCAGTGCTGGGCTTCGGCCTGGCACTGTTCGAAGAGCTTTTCTCTTTTTTTTATTTTTTTTAACACAGACAAACAAAAATAATAATAAAGCAAAGGAAAAACAAACATAGTCATATAATATATCAAAATTTGCAGAAAAAGATTTTCTACAACATGGACATTTTTATAATGCCAAATAAAATCCACACAAATTCAGATAATTCAAAGAGTGCTATTGCCCTAATAAAATCCAATAAAAACCATTTTAAAAATACCAAAATGATTTCAAACTTATTTATCTCCAATTTTCTGATGTAGGGAATCATGTTACCCTATTTTCCATATATTTTATTTTTGGAGAAAAATAATTTGAATAAAACTCAAATACTCCAAATTGAAAATAAATTCAAAAGAACTTTGAATTTAATTCTTTGAAACTCCCAACTCATATTTCATATGTTTCGAAGAAGTCATTTTATCTTCTCTCGTGAAAATCATTGAGTTGCATAAAGTTTCTAAATTGAAAAATATTTTCCAAATGAAATTCAAATATTTTCAAACACCCCTTTCATTTATTGAAATGGAAGAAGTCATGTCATCTTCTCTCTAGGGTTTTGTATTTGAAAAGACTTTGAATTCACGGAGATCAAAATGCAAAAGGTGAAGGTTTGGGAAAGTCCTTTTATTCCCTCTCATTTAACTTTCAAAAAGTTTCGAATTTCACTCAATCAATAACACAACAATCAAACAAACAATCTATCTATCTATTTATTATAACATTTCAAAATTTAGAATTTTGGGATGTTACACTGTCCGAGAAGAGACTAATATTTTGCAGGAGTCTATGGAAGAAGAAATTGATGAAACTGTGAGCTCATTGGATGAAAAAGATGATGAGGAGAGATAAGAACAAAAGGGGGAAGAGCGGATTAGCTACCCGTGCCCATCTTCTAACGAGAGTAACTCTTCAACTCATACATTGTTTAATTTCCCTTCGTGCTTACCGAAGGATGATTGCTATGATGATTGTTATGATCCCGTTGATTCTTTTGAAATATCCCTTTTTGATGATGCTTGCTATGCTTGTGGCCAAGATGCCAATATGAATTATGCTTACGGAGATGAACTTGCTATAGTTCCTTATGTTAAACATGAAATTGTTGTTATTGCACCCACACATGATAGTCCTATTATCTTTTTGAATTCTCCAAACTACACTATATCGGAGAAGTTTGCACTTATTAAGGATTATATTGATCGGTGGCCTTTTACCGTTGCACATGATAATTTTCATATATATAATATGCATGTGCTTGGTGCTCCTACTTGCAATTATTATGAGAGAGGAACTACATCTCCGCCTCTCCATGTTTCCAATATGATAAAATTGCAAGAAACTGTTTATACTATGCATTGGCCTTTACTATGTGTGCATGAATTGTTATTTTATGACATGCCGATGCATAGGAAGAGAGTTAGACTTTGTTGTTGCATGATATATGTTACTTTGTGCTCACTACCAAATCACAAATCATTGTTAATTAAAATTGGCTTTGATATACCTTGGGATCCGGGTGGATTCATTACTTGAGCACTATATGCCTAGCTTAATGGCTTTAAAGAAAGCGCTTCCAGGGAGACAACCCGGAAGTTTTAGAGAGTCATCTATTTCTGTTGAGTGCTTTTATATAGTTCAAAAACAAAATAAATAAATAAATAGGGGAACCCAAAAACTTTTCAAAAAGGAAAGTGAAAGTGAGAGAGACAAGCATTGTTGAAGTGGGGGAGCTCCTTGAACTTTGTTCATGCTCACGGAAACTTTGTGAATCTTGATTACAGAAAATTTTCAAAAATAATAATTATCCCCTTGTACAATTCCATTGTATTATAAAAATAATGTGCCAAGATTTTCCTTTAGGATGTTTACATTGCTTGTTGGTTTGTGCGGTGCAGAACAGAAACTTTGGCTGTAGTGCACGATTTTACATTTTTTACTGGAACATCAAATGGTTCTGAAAATTTTTGCACTGTCTTTCTATACAAATTTTCTATTTTTCCTAAATTTTTCAGAATTTTTGGAGTACCAGAAGTATGGTGAATGTTCAGATTACTACAGACTGTCCTGGTTAAGACAGATTCTGTTTTTGATGCATAGTTTGCTTGTTTTGATGAAACTATCAATTTCTATCAGTGGATTAAGCCATGGAAAAGTTATATTACAGTAACTAAAATGCAAAAATAAAATATTAATTGCTTTGCAACAGTACTTAGAGTAGTGATTTTCTTTATTATACTAACGGATCTTACCGAACTTTTTGTTAAGTTTTGTGTGATTAAAGTTTTCAAGTTTTGGGAGAGATCACGATGGATGAAAGAATAAAGAGTGGTAAGAGCCTAATCTTGGGGATGCCTGAGGTACCCCAAGGAAATATTCAAGGACTCCCAAGAAACCAAGCTTGGGGATGCCCCGGAAGGCATCCTCTCTTTCTTCTAACAATCATCGGTAATTTCACTTGGAGCTATATTTTTATTCGTCACATGATATGCATAAATCTTGGAGCGTCTTTTGCATTTAGTTTTCACTTTTCTTTGATGCACCATGCTGGTATGAGATAGTCCTTGGTTGATTTATATAATACTCATTGCACTTCACTTATATCTTTTGAGTATGGCTTTATAGAATGCTTCATGTGCTTCACTTATATCTTTTGAGGTTTGGATTGCCTGTTTCTCTTCACATAGAAAACCGCCATTTGTAGAATGCTCTTTTGCTTAACTTATATTTCTTAGAGTGTGGGCATATATTTTGTAGAAAGGATTAAACTCTCTTGCTTCACTTATATCTATTTAGAGAGATGACAAGAACTGGTCATTCACATGGTTAGTCATAAAATCCTACATAAAACTTGTAGATCACTGAATATGATATGTTTGATTCCTTGCAATAGTTTTGCGATATAAAGATGGTTGTCGGTGTCAAAACCGGCGGATCTCGGGTAGGGGGTCCCGAACTGTGCGTCTAGGCCGGATGGTAACAGGAGACATGGGACACTTTGTTTTACCCAGGTTCGGGCCCTCTCGATGGAGGTAATACCCTACTCCTGCTTGATTAATATTGATGATATGGGTAGTACAAGAGTAGATCTACCACGAGATCAAGGAGGCTAAACCCTAGAAGCTAGCCTATGGTATGATTGTTGTGTATGGAGTTGATTGCCTACGGACTACAACCCTCCGGTTTATATAGACACCGGATAGGGTTAGGGTTACACAGAGTCGGTTACAATGGTAGGAGATCTTGAATATCCGCATCGCCAAGCTTGCCTTCCACGTCAAGGAAAGTCCCATCCGGACACGGGACGAAGTCTTCAATCTTGTATCTTCATAGTCCAGGAGTCCGACCGAAGGTATAGTCCGGCTACCCGAACACCCCCTAATCCAGGACTCCCTCAGTAGCCCCTGAACCAGGCTTCAATGACGACGAGTCCGGCGCGCAAATTGTCTTCGGCATTGCAAGGCGGGTTCCTCCTCCAAGTCCTTCATAGAAGATTTGTAAACACCAAGAGTAGTGTCCGGTTCTGCAAAATAAGTTTCCACATATTGCCATAGAGAGAAAATATTGACACAAATCAAATCTGCTGACGTATTCCGCAGTGCGCTATCACACTACAGCCAAGTCCTTTACTCGAATCATTTTTACTTTTCCACCTCAGCATGTTTTGCGAGGCGGTTTCCTTGGCATGTCTTGTCAAAGCAGAGATCGCGTGCCCTTTTTTATGGGTTTCTCATCAATACGGACGTGGGTAACCCTAACCGCGCCATTTACCACGGCGCTTGGGAGGCAAGCGAGTTTTATTAGGCAGGTGGGGACGCACAACCGCATCCGCCCATATAAGGGGATGAGGATCCACCTTTTTACCCGCGCCTTCTTCCTCCTTTGCCTATCCATCTCTTGCGCACTCGAGCTCCAGCGCCCAAGCCCGCACTTCCCACCTCAACCTTCTCCAGCAATGTCCGTAGCGGGAGGCAAGTGGATGGTGTCCTCCGTCACGGAGGGCGACGTCAAAAAGCTAAGGAAGGCCGGATACTTGTCCAAAGACATCGCGCACCGGCTTCCCTAGGAGGGGCAGCTTCTCCCCACCCCAAGGCCCCATGAGAGGGTAGTATTCCTTCCCCACTTCGTCCGTGGACTGGGCTTTCCACTTCACCCATTCGTCCGGGGGCTCATGTTCTACTACGGCCTGGATTTTCACGATCTGGCCCCGAACTTCATCCTCAACATCTCGGCGTTTATCGTCGTGTGCGAGGCTTTCCTCCGCGTCCGCCCCCATTTCGGCCTCTGGCTCAAGACCTTCAACGTCAAGCCCAAGGTGGTGTGCGGCAACCAGGCGGAGTGCGGAGGCGCCATGGCGGGCAAGATTGCCAACGTCCTGTGGTTCGAGGGCTCCTTCGTAGAGACCCTAAAGGGGTGGCAAGCCGGGTGGTTCTACATCACCGAGCCACGCGATCCGAAATGGATCGCAGCCCCCAAGTTCTGATCCGGACCTGCCACGCGGCTCATATCCTGGAAAGAGATGGGCCTATCGTGGGGCAACGAGAAAGAGGTGACCAGACTGAAGACATGCATCCAGTCTCTGGTAAACAAGTCAATCAGGCTTGTAAATGTAGTCCAGGTCATGTTCGTTCGCCGAATCCTCCTGTGTCAACAACGGGACTTTACTCTGTGGGAGTTCGACCCGGCACGGCACCGAACCCTTAACAGGCTCTTCGACACGACGTATGAAGACGTCTGGAAGGCGCTAATCAAAGGTGCCGAGGCTCCCGCATCCGCTTCCGAGGACCGCGGATACAGCTCGCAGCGTCACGCTATCGAGGTAAGCTATTTTCACCTTTTACAGGATGTTCAGCTTTTTTTCATAGTTTAACTCTATGCGGGATCTAAACTCCCTTACCTTTGACGGGCTTGGCGGGCGGTATCCGGACCGATTAACTGTCCGGCTCTGCTGCCCGAAGACCCAGCCCCAGCTCTACTAGTGAAGCTGCTGGCTCCGGCGCCTTATGTGGTGCCGGAAAAGAAGGCCAAGAAGAAGAAGACCACGGGGACTCGAAAGAGTACCCGCAACGTGGTGTTGTCGGACTCGTCATCCGACGAGTCCGAGCCGCCCTCCTCCCATGAAAACGAGGAGGAGGAAGAAGAAAGCTCTCCCCCCCCAGCGGAGGGAGGAAAGAAAAGGAAGGCCGCCCCAACGGGGAAGGCCGAAGGGTCCAAGAAGAGGAAGACCCCTCCGCCGGACTACGCCCCCGACGCCGACGAGGACGAAGAGGAGTGGCCGGACAGGGCCAGGCGTCCGGCGAAGTCGTAAGTGTTCGGATACTAGAGTAACTCATGATATTCCTTTTGTTGCATAGCTTTCCCTAATGTCGGATATAATCATGCAGCCCGCCCCGGGCCGAACTCAACGAGTCGTCGATCGGCTCCCTGGATTCATCGGACGTGAACTCAATTCCACCTGTTGTCTCCCCCCGCACTGCGGATGACGCCGAAGTGGCGTCGCAACGAGCTCCGGGGAAGGAGGAGGTGGTCCTGGAGGAGCCGCAAGGCGACCTCCCGGACTCCAGGAGTAAAGGGGACAAGACCCCCCAGGGCTCCAAGTCCGGCTCTGATCCGGACATCGTGCCGGAATCTTCAATGATTCCGGACCGTGGCAGGTGAACTCCTTCCAAGAGGAGCAAGCCTTCTGAGCCGGCAGCCTCTGTCCAACCGGAGGTGCCGGACAATCTGCTGGAGGTGCTTGAAGGCGCCTCCATCGACGAGGAGCACCGTACTATTATGAGTACGGTGATCCAGAAGGTTCAGTCCGCCAAGAGCGGACTGAGTGAAGCTTGTGCTAGCCTCCTAACAGGCTTCGAGGTAAGTAAAAAATATGTAAAAATATTACCGCATAGACAGTAGCCCCTGATGCTCTGTTTGGCGTTCGGAAAGAAAAGCCGAATAGAGGATCTATTAAATTTCGCAGGAGTCTAACAATAAAGAGTCAATATGCGTATGCAGGCTTCGCTGCTATCCATCGCCGCACTGACTGCGGAGATGGGTGTCCTAAAGCAGGACCTCGAGCGGACCGAGCAAGAGCTCGGCTTTGCCAAGCGGCAACTCTAGGAGAAAGAAGGTAAGAAATACCCTACAAAAAAAGGTGCCTATAGAGAGGCGTGATTGCAAAAAATAACAGGATTGTACTGCTTATTGTAGGGGCCACGACTGAGGTGGCGACCCTCAAGCAAGCGCTGTCCGAGGCCAAAAATAAAACGGCCGTGGAGCGCACCGAGCGAGAGAAACTTGGGGCTCAGGTCGGCGAGGTGCAGCAAGAGCTTCAGGCTCTCATGAAAAAACATGAGAGTTTGGAGCTTGAGTCAAAGACCCAAGCGTCCGAGCTCACGACGGCCCTTGAGACTGCCAAGTCTGCCAAGGCCGAAGCCCAAAAGGCCCTCCAAGAGTTGGAGGAGGTGAAAAAGATAGCAGCAGGTAAGGCATTCTTCATGCAAAGCAGAAATATAAAAGTAAACTACTTGTTACTTACCCAAATCCGGAGCTCTCCAGGGGCATTCGCAGATCTTCCCCGCAGCGTATCCGACGCTGCCGCATTCTACCGAGCTGAAGAGGGCAGCTCGACGGAGAAGGTGTTCTGGTCTCAGTATGCTGAGGCCGGACACCCTGCGCCCTTGAGCGACCAGCTGAAATAGCTGGTCGAGCTCCATAAGGCGGCCGAACAGGCCATGAAAGGCTTCATAGTTCGGCTGTGGCCCGGAGAGGCCCTTCTTGGGAGCTACTTCGGGCTGGTGCGGCGGCTGGTGGAGGCCTGTCCAAGGCTCGAGGTCATCAAGCGGTCCGTATGCATCGAAGGAGCCCGTAGGGCCCTTGCCCGTGCGAAGGTGCACTGGGGTAAGCTGGACGGTGAGAAGCTTGTGAGGGACGGGCCGCCGCCGGGGAAGGAGCATCGCAAGCCCGAGAACTATTACAAGGATGTTCTTGCAGGTGCCCGCCTTGTGGCGGATGAATGTACCAAGGATGTAATTTTTGAATAAACTCGCTCGTTTTTATCCTATGCGCTGAAAACTTGTTCATAGGTGCTTTAAGCAATGCTTATTGAATTTAAAATATTATTTTCTGTGCGGCCGTTTATCAAAAATTGAGAGATGGCCAGTCGTCGGCTTCTGCCCCCATGCCACTAGTGCTGGGGTGTTCGGTGATAAACCTGAGCGCTCTTTTTCCCATGGTTGGGTCCTTCGAGGGAGGCGCTCAGCACGACGAACCAGGCAATCAGACTATAATGCTTGAACACTCTCACTTAGCCATAGAACTTTATAATTTTAAATTTCGGCGAAGCCCCTAGTTCGGAAGACCGAGTTCGGGGCGCTATCCACGCCTTGGCTGGGGTTATCCAGCTCCTCGCTCGAAGCGGCATAAGTCTTTAGGGACTCGCAAAACCTCTCGAACAGCGACCGGTCTCTCGCCTCATCATGACAATCAGTTTTAGCTTTCTCCACTGAGGTGCTTAACCCAGCTCAACCGGGGCACAATCGAAGTGGTTCTCCTAGTGCTACCTTAGCCGATATAGCGGAACGTAAGGCACCAAAACATAGGAGCCGGGAAAACCCAACTATTGACCCAAATCATGATTCGGAGCCGATGCATATAGTGCTATAAGTCCGGGGTGCCGCACTTGTGAAAGTGTACGGACTTCTCACACCATGTTAAAGGGTACTGAAGCCCCTGGCGTACTTGCCGTACCATAGTGTACGGGTGCAACATGTCATAAATGAACATATATAAAAGAGAGTAATGCAAAAAATAGACAAAAAGCTATGCATTGTTTATAGAGAGGCTATTTATCAAAGCCGAACGATACAAATAGTGCGGTAAGCAAAAGATATTGGACTATTCAGTATGTTCTGACCAGGGGCAGGCCGCGGAATTGTATTTAAAACAGGTATACCGCTCGTAACAGAGACCACCTGGGAGTTCCATAATGCGGCATGGCTTGTCTGCCTCCCTGGATCTTGCATCGTTTGTGCAGCAGTCGAATTGCCGAACAGGTCGTCCGAAGTATGGAGTCCTGAAAGTAAGAAAAAGAAGAATCCGGCAGCCCCTAGTACGTTTTAAGCCGTATTTTGGGCGTGCCGTTATTGTGCCCCTTCCCCTGTGCCCATGGTATTTCCAGGGCGTAGTTATGTACGCGAGGTACTGGTTTCGCTATGTTGCGAAAGCTGGGGTTGGGGCCGCATTGCTACGCTTGCTCAGAGCATGCTAGGCGGTCCTGCTGTGGATTACTCCGGGCGCGCTTGGCAGTGTCTGGCTTTTTAATGGCCGGACTGGAGAATTGCCTGAGAAGGCTACTTTGTACCTCTGCTGCGAGAGCCGCCGTATGCTCCTCCGTACGGAGGGAGCGTTCGGTGTTTCCGTTGACCGTAATTACTCCTCGAGGGCATGGCATCTTGAGCTTGAGATATGCGTAGTGCGGCACCGCATTGAACTTTGCGAATGCGGTTCGTCCGAGCAGGGCGTGATAGCCACTGCGAAACGGGACTATATCGAAGATTAACTCTTCGCTTCGGAAATTGTCCGGGGATCCGAAGACCACGTCAAGTGTTACTGAGCCTGTATAGTTGGCTTCTACACCTGGTATAACGCCTTTAAAGGTCGTTCTTGTGGGTTTAATCCTTGAGGGATCTATGCCCATTTTCCGCACTGTGTCCTGATAAAGCAGGTTCAGGCTACTGCCGCCGTCCATGAGGACTCTTGTGAGATGAAATCCGTCGATGATTGGGTCGAGAACCAATGTGGCGAAGCCGCCATGACGGATGCTAGTGGGATGGTCCCTTCGATCAAGAGTGATCGGGCAGGAGGACCATGGGTTGAACTTTGGGGCGACTGGCTCCATCGCGTATACATCCCGTAGCGCACGCTTCTGCTCCCGCTTGGGAATGTGGGTTGCGTATATCATGTTCACCGTCCGCACTTGTGGGGGAAAGCCCTTCTGTCCATTGTTGTTCGGCGGCTTGGGCTCCTCGTTGTCGCTGTGCAGCCCCTTGTCTCTGTTTTCGGCCCTTAACTTGCCTGCCTGCTTGAACACCCAACAATCCCTGTTAGTGTGATTGGCTGGCCTTTCGGGGGTGCCATGTATCTGGCACAAGCGATCGAGTATTCGGTCCAAACTGGACGTGCCCTGAGTATTCTTTTTGAATGGCTTTTTCCGCTGACCGGATTTATAGCCTTTGAATCTGGCATTAACTGCCGTGTCTTCATTGCTGTCGCTGTTAGCGCGGCGCTTTTGCTTATTCTGACGTGTCCTGCCACTTTTTTCCTTGGTATCCGAATTACCAGGGTTCTTCGATAAGTTGTTACTGCGAGCTAGCCAGCTGTCTTCTCCCGCGCAAAAGCGGGTCATGAGTGTCGTGAGGGCTGCCATGGATTTCGGCCTTTCCTGTCCCAGGTGCCGGGCAAGCCACTCATCGCGGATGTTATGTTTGAAGGCTGCTAGCGCCTCTGCGTCCGGACAGTCAACTATTTGGTTTTTCTTTGTTAGGAACCGTGTCCAGAATTGTCTGGCCGATTCTTCTGGCTGCTGAATTATGTCGCTTAAGTCGCCGGCATCCGGCGCCGCACGTAAGTGCCCTGGAAGTTGTCGAGGAATGCGGCTTCCAGGTCCTCCCAAGAACCGATTGAGTCTGCTGGCAGGCTGTTGAGCCAATGACGGGCTGGTCCTTTAAGTTTGAGCGGGAGGTATTTGATGGCGTGTAGATCATCGCCGCGTGCCATGTGGATGTGAAGGAGATAATCCTCTATCCATACCGCCGGGTCTGTTGTGCCATCGTATGATTTGATGTTTACGGGTTTGAAACCCTCTAGGATTTTATGATCCATTACTTCATTCGTGAAGCATAGCGGGTGTGCGGCGCCTCTGTACTGGGCTATATCACGACGCAGCTCGGAGGAGCTATGTCTGTTGTGTTCGGCCCGGCCGGATTTGTTGTATCCGGAGTGAAGATCATTGTCACATGCCGTAGGGCGCTGCGCGATCCGTAGATCGATCTTGTTTGTCTTGCCGTATCCTCCAGTATGTCTCGCAGGTCGGGCGCATTTTCCCGTGCCTTAGTTGAGCAGCGTCGGGGCATGGCTTGGGTGGAGGGCCGACAGGCCTCTCCGTCACGGCAGCGAGGTGGTTGGTCTGCCATGTCATGAGCTGGTGATGTAGGTGCTTCCTCCTCTGATCGGGGTAGCGGCCTGCGCTTCGGGTAACTCTTGGAGGGGCGTTCGAGTTCGTACTCTTCGGCCGCAAGGTCTTCAGTCCATCTGTCAGCTAGCAATTCTTGGGCAGCTCTAAGCTGTTGCTGCTTTTTCTTGAGGCTGCTTGCCGTAGCTAAAAGCCTGCGTTTAAAACGCTCTTGTTCGGCGGGGTCTGATGGTATGACGAATTCGTCATCATCGAGGCTAGCCTCGTCTTCGGAGGGAGGCGTATAATTATCATCCTCAACCTCTCGGTCTGCCACTCTTTCATGAGGGCTGGTTTCTCCATCTTCCTGTGCCGAATTTTGCTGAGGTGGGTGTTCTTCGGCGCTATCCAGGGTAGTATTATCTCCCGTGCCGGAATCACCGTTTTTGCTTTGGCGGGATTTAGAGCGGCGCCGCTGACGCCGGCGCTTTTGTTGTTTCTTGGGGGCGTCATCCCCCACTGTTCCATTGCCATCTCCATCTTTTGGAGTATCCACCATATATATGTCATATGACGAGGTGGCCTTCCAGCGCCCTATAGGTGCTGGTTCTTGTTCGTCTCCTGCATCGTCGTCCATGCCGTCGATGTCTTCGGAATCGAAGTCAAGCGTGTCGGTTAAGTCGTCGACAGTGGCTACGAAGTGGGTGGTGGGTGGGCTTTGAATTTTTTCGTCGTCTGTATCCCAACCTTGCTGACCATAGTCCGGCTAGGGCTCTCCTGATAAAGAGAGAGACTTCAGAGAATTCAGGATGTCGCCGAAGGGTGAGTGCTGAAAGATGTCCGCGGCGGTGAACTCCATGATCGGCGCCCAATCGGATTCGATCGGCAGGGGCGCGGGGGGCTCGGAGCTCGGAGAGGAATCCGGATCCTCGGAGTCACGGGCCATGCGGAGTGCGGGGATGGAGTTCGGCTCAATCGCCTCTGAGATCGCAGCCCCTGAGGCAGCGTCTAACCGCTGATCCTCGATCGGTGCAGTAGGCTCCGAATCAATGGTCGGAACCGATGCGTGTGCGGCCTCCAAGGCGCTGTTCGGTGGCAGAGCTATATCATGCCCATCGAGACAGTGCGGCGCGCTTGGCTGTGGCTCGAATCCGTCGAAGATCAAGTCCCCGCGGATGTCAGCCGTGTATTTAGGCTTCCAAACCTGACCTGATGGCCAGGGGCATAGCTTTCAATCTGCTCAAGGTGGCCAAGCAGATTGGCCCGTAGTGCGAAGCCGCCGAAGACGAAGATCTGTCCAGGGAGAAAAGTCTCACCCTGGACTGCATCGTTGTTGATGATCAAAGGAGCCATCGGGCCTAAAAGCGACGACACAGAGGAACTCTCAATGAAAGCACCAATGTCGGTGTCAAAACCGGCGGATCTCGGGTAGGGGGTGCCGAACTGTGCGTCTAGGCCGGATGGTAACAGGAGACAGGGACACTTTGTTTTACCCAGGTTCGGGCCCTCTCGATGGAGGTAATACCCTACTCCTGCTTGATTAATATTGATGATATGGGTAGTACAAGAGTAGATCTACCACGAGATCAAGGAGGCTAAACCCTAGAAGCTAGCCTATGGTATGATTGTTGTGTATGGAGTTGATTGCCTATGGACTACAACCCTCCGGTTTATATAGACACCGGATAGGGTTAGGGTTACACAGAGTCGGTTACAATGGTAGGAGATCTTGAATATCCGCATCGCCAAGCTTGCCTTCCACGTCAAGGAAAGTCCCATCCGGACACGGGACGAAGTCTTCAATCTTGTATCTTCATAGTCCAGGAGTCCGGCCGAAGGTATAGTCCGGCTACCCGAACACCCCCTAATCCAGGACTCCCTCAATGGTGATATTAGAGTCATTCTAGTGGGTAGTTGTGGATTGTAGAAATACTTGTGTTGAAGTTTGTGATTCCCGTAGCATACACGTATGGTGAACCGTTATGCAACAAAGTTGGAGCATGAGGTATTTATTGATTGTCTTCCTTATGAGTGGCAGACGGGGACGAGCGATGGTATTTTCCTACCAATCTATACCCCTAGGAGCATGCGCGTAGTACTTTGTTTTGATGACTAATAGATTTTTAAAATAAGTATGTGAGTTCTTTATGACTAATGTTGAGTCCATGGATTATACGCACTCTCACCCTTCCATCATTACTAGCCTCTTCGGTACCGTGCATTGCCCTTTCTCACCTCGAGAGTTGGTGCAAAGTTCGCAGGTGCATCCAAACCCCGTGATATGGTACACTCTATCACACATAAGCCTCCTTATATCTTCCTCAAAACAGCCACCGTACCTACCTATTATGGCATTTCCATAGCCATTCCGAGATATATTGCCATGCAACTTCCATCATCATCATATACATGACTTGAGCATTCATTGTCATATTGCTTTGCATGATCGTAAGATAGCTAGCATGATGTTTTCATGGCTTGTCTGTTTTTTGAAGTCATTGCTATGCTAGATCATTGCACATCCCAGTACACCACCGGAGGCATTCATATAGAGTCATATTTTGTTCTAGTATCGAGTTGTAATATTGAGTTGTAAGTAAATAAAAGTGTGATGATCATCATTATTAGAGTATTGCCCCCCCACCCAAAAAAAAGAGAGGCCAAAGAACCCTAAATAAAAAAGGGGGCCAAAGAAGCCCGCCAAAAAAGGGGCAATGTTACTATCCTTTTACCACACTTGTGCTTCAAAGTAGCACCATGTTCTTCATATAAAGAGTCTCTTGAGTTATCACTTTCATATACTAGTGGGAATTTTCATTATAGAACTTGGCTTGTATATTCTGATGATGGGCTTCCTCAAATGCTCGAGGTCTTCATGAGCAAGCAAGTTGGATGCACACCCACTTAGTTTACAGTTTGAGCTTTCATACACTTATAGCTCGTAGTGCGTCCGTTGCATGGCAATCCCTACTCCTCACATTGACATCAATTGATGGGCATCTACATAGCCCATCGATTAGCCGCGTCGATGTGAGACTTTCTTCCTTTTTGTCTTCTCCACACAACCTCCACCATCATATTCTATTACACCTATAGTGTTATATCCATGGCTCACGCTCATGTATTGCGTGAAAGTTGAAAAGGTTTGAGAAGGTCAAAAGTATGAAACAATTGCTTGACTTGTCATCGGGGTTGTGCTTGATTTGAATGCTTTGTATGGTGAAGATGGAGCATAGCCAGACCATATGGTTTTGTAGGGATACCTTTCTTTGGCCATGTTATTTTGAAAAGACATGATTGCTTTATTAGTATGCTTGAAGTATTATTGTCTTAATTTCAAAAGATAGACTATTTCTTTGAATCACCCGTGTTTTAATATTCATGCCATGATTAGATTACATGATCAAGATTATGCTAGGTAGCATTCCACATCAAAAATTATCCTTTTATCATTTACCTACTCGAGGACGAGCACGAATTAAGCTTTGGGATGCTGATACGTCTCCGTCGTATCTATAATTTTTGATTGTTCCATGCCAATATTCTACAATTTTCATATACTTTTGGCAACTTTTTATACTATTTTTGGGACTAACATATTGATCCAGTGCCCAGTGCCAGTTCCTGTTTGTTGCATGTTTTTTTTGTTTTGCAGAAAATCCATATCAAACGGAGTCCAAACGGGATAAAAACTGACGGGTTTTTTTGGAATATATGTGAATTTTGGGAAGTGAAATCAACGCGAGACGATGCTCGAGGGGCCCATGAGGCAGGGGATGCGCCCCAGGTGGGGCAGGCGCCCCCTGACCCTCGTGGACACCCCGTAAGGCGGTTGGTGCCCTTCTTTCGCCGCAAGAAAGCTAATATCCGGACAAAAATCGTGTCCAAATTGCAGCCCAATCAGAGTTATGGATCTCCGAGAATATAAGAAACGATGAAAGGGCAGAATCTGGAACGCAGAAACAGAGAAAGACAGAGAGACATATCCAATCTCGGAGGGGCTCTCGCCCCTCCCATGCCATGGAGTCCATGGACCAGAGGGGAAACCCTTCTCCCATCTAGGGACAAGGTCAAGGAAGAAGAAGAAGAAGGGGGTCTCTCTCCCCCTCTCTTCCGGTGGAACGCCACCGGGGCCATCATCATCACCGCAATCTACACCAACAACTTCACCGCCATCATCACCAACTCTTCCCCCCTCTATGCAGCGGTGTAACCCCTCTTTTACCCATTTTAATCTCTACTTAAACATGGTGCTCAACGCTATATATTATTTCCCAATGATGTATGGCTATACTATGATGTTTGAGTAGATCAGTTTT
This sequence comes from Triticum urartu, assembly GCF_003073215.2. Lineage (NCBI taxonomy): Eukaryota > Viridiplantae > Streptophyta > Magnoliopsida > Poales > Poaceae > Triticum > Triticum urartu. The sequence goes on from NC_053022.1 coordinate 287,241,326, forward strand.
GTCCTATGGGTTAATTGACGATCGTGATTGGTTTGAGTTGCATGTTTTATTATTTATGTTGTCATATGGTGCTCTCCGTGTCGCGCAAGCGTGAGGGATCCCCGCTGTAGGGTTTGCAATATGTTCATGGTTTGCTTATGGTGGGTGACGTGAGTGATAGAAACACAGACCCGAGTAAGTAGGTTGTTTGCGTATGGGAATAAAGAGGACTTGATGCCTTATAATGCTATGGTTGGGTTTTACCTTAATGATCTTTAGTAGTTGTGGCTGCTTGCTAGAGTTCCAATCATAAGTGCATATGATCCGAGAAGAGAAAGTATGTTAGCTTATGCCTCTCCCTCAAATAAAATTGCAATAATGATTACCGGTCTAGTTATCGATTGCCTAGGGACAAATAACTTTCTTGTGTGACAACAAGATCTCTACTAAAACTAACTTAGTTGTGTCTTCATCTAAACAGCCCCTACTTTTTATTTACGCGCTCTTTATTATCTTGCAAACCTATCCAACAACACCTACAAAGTACTTCTAGTTTCATACTTGTTCTAGGTAAAGCAAACGTTAAGCGTGCGTAGAGTTGTATCGGTGGTCGATAGAACTTGTGAGAATATTTGTTCTACCTTTAGCTCCTCATTGGGTTTGACACTCTTACTTATCAAAAGAGGCTACGATTGATCCCCTATACTTGTGGGTTATCAGTGAGCAGGTGCTCAAAATGTCTGAGTACTACAATCACTTGAATCAAGTGGGAGTTAATCTTCCAGATTAGATAGTGATTGGCAGAGTTCTCTAGTCACTATCACCAAGTTACTAGAACTTCATGATGAACTATAATATGCAAGGGATAATGGAAATGATTCCCAAGCTCTTCGCAATGCTAAAATCGGCGAGGGTAGAAATCAAGAAAAAGCATCAAGTGTTGATGGTTGACAAGACCACTAGTTTCTAGTAAAAGGGCAAGGGAAAGAAAGGGAACTTCAAGAAGAATGGCAAGCAAGTTGCCACTCCTGTGAAGAAGCCCAAAGCTAGACATAAGCCTAAAACTGAGTGCTTCTACTGCAAAGGGAATGGTCACTAGAAGTGGAACTACCCCAAATACTTGGCAGATAAGAAGGATGGCAAAGTGAACAAAATTATATTTGATATACATGTTATTGATGTGTACTTTACTAGTGTTCATAGTAACCCCAGGGTATTTGATACTGGTTTAGTTGCTAAGATTAGTAAATCAAAAAAGAAGTTGCAAAATGAATAGAGACTAGTTAAGGGAAAGGTGACGATGTGTGTTGGAAATGATTCCAAGGTTGAGAAGATCACCATCGCACACTCCTTTTACCTTCCGAATTAGTGTTGAACCTAAAATAAATGTTATTTGGTGTTTGTGTTGAGCATGATTGGATCATGTTTATTTCAATACGGTTATTCATTTAAGTCAACGAATAATTGTTGTTTTGTTTACATGAATAAAACCTTCTATGGTCATACACTTAATATAAATGGTTTATTGAATCCACATATTCATAATATTGATGCCAAAAGATGCAAAGTTGATAATGATAGTGCAACATACTTGTGGCGCTATCGTTTAGGTCATATTGGTGTAAAGCGCATGAAGAAACTCCATGCCGATGGACTTTTGGAATCACTTGATTATGAATCATTTGATGCTTGCGAACCATGCCTCATGGGCAAGATGACTAAGACTCCTTTCTCCAGAACAATGGAGCGAGCCACTGACTTATTGGAAATAATACATACCGATATGCGGTCCAATGAGTGTTGAGGCTCACGACGGGTATCATTATTTTCTAACCTTCACAGATGATTTGAGCAGATATGGGTATATCTACTTAATGAAACACAAGTCTAAAACATTTGAAAAAGTTCAAAGAATTTCAGAGTGAAGTGGAGAATCATCGTAACAAGAAAATAAAGTTTCTACGATCTAATCACGGAGGCGAATATTTGAGTTACGAGTTTGGCTTCATTTAAAACAAGTGGAATAGTTTCACAACTCACGCCACCTGGAAGACCAGAGTGTAATGGTGTGACCGAACGTCGTAACCGTACTTTATTAGATATGGTGCGATCTATGATGTCTCTTACCGATTTACCACTATCTTTTTGGGGTTATGCATTAGAGACAACTGCATTCACGTTAAAGAGGGCACCATGTAAATCTGTTGAGACGACTCTGTATGAGTTGTGGTTTGGCAAGAAACCTAAGCTGTCGTTTCTTAAAGTTTTGGGTTGCGATGCTTATGTGAAAAAGCTTCAGCCTGATAAGCTCAAACCCAAATCGGAGAAGGGCGTCTTCATAGGATACCCAAAAGAAATGGTTGGGTATACCTTCTATCACAGATCCGAAGGCAAGATCTTTGTTGCTAAGAATGGATCCTTTCTAGAGAAGGAGTTTCTCTCGAAAGAAGTGAGTGGGAGGAAAGTAGAACTTGATGAGGTAATTGTACCTTCTCTCGAATTGGAAAGTAGTTCATCACAGAAATCAGTTCCAGTGATGCCTACACCAACTAGAGAGTAAGCTAATGATAATGATCATGAAAACTTTAGATCAAGTTACTACCAAACCTCGTAGGTCAACCAGAGCATGTTCCGCACCAGAGTGGTACGGTAATCCTATTCTGGAAGTCATGTTACTAGACCATGACAAACCTACAAACTATGAGGAAGCGACGATGAGCCCAGATTCCGATAAATGGCTTGAGGCCATGAAATCTGAGATAGGATCCATGTATGAGAACAAAGTGTGGACTTTGGTGGACTTGCCTGACGATCGGCAAGCCATTGGGAATAAATGGATTTTCAAGAGGAAGACGGACGCTGATGGTAGGGTTACTATCTACAAAGCTCGACTTGTTGCAAAAAGGTTTTTCGACAAGTTCAAGGGGTTGACTACGATGAGACTTTCACACCCGTAGTGATGCTTAAGTCTATCCGAATCATGTTAGCAATTGCCGTATTTTATGAAATTTGACAAATGGATGTCAAAACTGCATTCCTTAATGGATGTCTCAAATAAGAGTTGTATATGATGCAACCAGAAGGTTTTGTAGATCCTAAAGGTGCTAACAAAGTGTCCAAACTCCAGTGATCCATCTATGGACTGGTGCAAGCATCCCAGAGTTGGAATATACGCTTTGATGTGGTGATCAAAGCATATGGTTTTACCCTTTTATACATACTTATGGTGAAGCCTATATTTACAAGAAGGGGCAATTCCATTTCTCCACCTAACTTGAACCCACACCTGGCATTTACCCCTAAATTTTGAGTATGCTCAAAAATACCCTTGCGCCATTAGGTGGTGTTATAGAAATACCCTTGAGCGCCGTTTTTGTTAGTTCAAAGGGGTTTCACCATGTGCTTTGTCCAAAATGCCCCTGGATGGTACTAGTCCACATTTCGGTAAAGAAAAAACTAAGTCAAAGTTAGACTAGTCAACAGAGACTGGTTAAATTTGGTTTTGGAGGCCCACATGTCATTCTCACTTTAAAGTTTTTATAATTGTTTTAGAGTTAGTAAAGGGCCCATGAGTCAGTGGAACACTTAACTGGAGGGTTAGCCTAAATCGCTTTTTAACGACAGCGGCTAAACACCGGCGCCCGGCGACGTACGGGAGGATGCCGGAGAGGTCTGTCGGCTTCAGAGTGGTCCTGCGAGGCTGCGGGCATGAACACGAACTAGACTGAGTTGGTCGGAGACCGTGCGGTGGCTGTGAGGATGGGCAATAGTGAGCTCGAGCGGCGGCAATGGGCGACGCTCATGGGGAGAGGTTCTCGGCGATGCAGGGAAGCTCGAGGGCGCACTAGGACATTCGAGAGGTTGCCTTGGAGCTGAGTAACAAGGGGGAATCCTCCTAGATTCATGGCTAGAGGAGATGGGGCAGCGGCAGCAATCCATCGGAGTTGGGGAAGACAATGAGTGAGCCGTCGATTTCGGGTGCCTCGGTCTAATTTATCCTTCTGGAAAACAGATCGGGAAGTGCTCGATCTAATCGACCGCAAACCACGCCTGCGAACCTAAAGCTGGCCACCGCCGTCGGATGTTGGCCGCCGCCGGAGGTGAGCGAGAGAGAGACACAGAGAGGTAAGAGAGAATACAGTTTTTTACTTTTTTGGTGGGTCCACCTATAAGTGACAGAGGGGGTGAGGGAGAGAGTGAGAGTGTTTTTTTTTCTTTTTCCTAGGGCAGGTCCCACCTGTAAGTGTCATATGCGTACAGGGGCAAAACTGGCCAGAAAATGTCCCGTAGCCAGTCAAACGCCTTTGACCACACGGAAATGGTATGGAAGGGTATATGTATAAGAAGCTTTGACGGAAGAGGGGCATTTTTGAGTTCACTCAAAATTTAGGGGTAAATGCCAGGTGTGGGTTAAAGTTAGGGGGAGAAATGGAATTGTCCCTTACAAGAAAGTGAGTGGGAGCTCTGTAGCATTTCTAATATTATATGTGGATGACATATTGTTGATTGGAAATGATGTAGAATTTCTGGATAGCATAAAAGGATACTTGAATAAGAGTTTTTCAATAAAAGACCTCGGTGAAGCTACTTATATTTTGTGCATCAAGATCTATAGAGATAGATTGAGACGCTTAATAGGACTTTCAAAAGCACATACCTTGACAAGATTTTCAAGAAGTTCAAAATGAATTGGCCAAAGAAAGGGTTCTTGTCTGTGTTGCAAGGTGTGAAGTTGAGTAAGACTCAAAGCCCGACCACGGCAGAAGATAGAGAGAGAATGAAAGTCATTCACTATGCCTCAGCCATAGGTTCTAATAAAGTATGCCATGCTGTGTACCAGACATATTGTGTACCTTACCAAGAGTTTGGCAAGGGGGGGGGGGTACAATAGTGATCCAGGAGTAGATCACTGAACAGCAGTCGAAATTATCCTTAGTTACCTAAGAGGACTAAGGAAATGTTTCTCGGTTATGGAGGTGATAAAGAGTTACGTCGATGCAAGATTTGACACTGATCTAGATGACTCTAAGTCTCAATCTAGATACGTATTGAACGTGGGAGCAATTAGCTAGAGTAGCTCCATGCAGAGCATTGTAGCCATAGAAATTTGCAAAATACATACATATCTGAATGTGGCAGACCCGTTGACTAAAACTTCTCTCACAAGCAAAACATGATCACACCTTAGTACTCTTTGGGTGTTAATCACATAGCGATGTGAACTAGATTATTGACTCTAGTAAACCCTTTGAGTGTTGGTCACATGGAGATGTGAACTACGGGTGTTAATCACATAAAGATGTGAACTATTGATGTTAAATCACATGGCGATGTGAACTAGATTATTGACTCTAGTGTAAGTGGGAGACTGAACGAAATATGCTCTAGAGGCAATAATAAAGTTGTTATTTTATATTTCCTTATATCATGATAAATTTTTATTATTCATGCTAGAATTGTATTAACCAGAAACTTGATACATGTGTGGATACATTGACAAAACACCGTGTCCCTAGTAAGCCTCTACTAGACTAGCTTGTTAATCAAAGATGGTTAGGTTTCCTAACCATAGACATGTGTTGTCATTTCATGAACGGGATCACATCATTAGGGAATGATGTGATGGACAAGACCCATCCGTTAGCTTAGCATGTTGATCGTTCAGTTTTATTGCTATTGCTTTCTTCATGTCAAATACATATTCCTTCAACTATGAGATTACGCAACTCCCGGATACCGGAAGGAATACCTTGTGTGCTATCAAACATCACAACATAACTGGGTGATTATAAATCTTCTCCACAGGTATCTTCGAAGGTGTTTGTTGGGTTGGCATAGATTGAGATTAGGATTTGTCACTCCGAGTATCAGAGAGGTATCTCTGGGCCCTCTCGGTAATGCACATTATAATAAGCCTTGCAAGCAATGTGGCTAATGAGTTAGTTGCGGGATGATGTATTACAAAACGAGTAAAGAGACTTGCCGGTAATGAGATTGAACTAGGTATGAAGGTACCGACGATCGAATCTCGGGTAAGTAACATACCGATGACAAAGGGAATAACGTATGCTGTCATTACGGTATGACCGATAAAGATCTTCATAGAATATGTGGGAACCAATATGAGCGTCCAGGTTCCACTGTTAGTTATTGACCAAAGAGGTGTCTCGGTCATGTCTACATAGTTCTCGATCTTTGTACAATATGTGGGAACCAATATGAGCATCCAGGGTCCTCACGCTTAACATTCGATGACGATTTTGTATTATATGAGTTTTGTGATTTGTTGACCGATGTTGCTCGGAATCCCAGATAAGATCACGGACATGACGAGGAGTCTCGAAATGGTCGAGAGGTAAAGAATCATATATAGGACGATAGTATTCGGACACCGGAAGTGTTCTGGGGGTATCGGGTACGTATCGGGTCATCGGAAGGGGTTCCGGGCAACCCCCGACAAGCTATATGGGCCTAATGGGCCAAGAGTTGGACAGAGCTGGTGCGCCCCCTATAGGCTGAATAGGAGGAGAAGGAAAGGAAGGGAAGGGAGAAGGAAAGGGGAGGATTCGGCCTCCCCCTTTCCTTCCCCTCCCCCTCTCTTGCCTTCGACCTTCGATGGATATGGAAGGGGGAGACCGACTTGGAGGAGGCGCCCAAGTAGGATTACTCCTACTTGGGGCGCCCCTTGTAGCCCCTCTCCCTCTCCCACTTATATATATGGGGGGGGCACCGCTAGAACACACAACATTGATTCCTAGCCGTGTGCGGCGCCCCCTCCATAGTTTACGCCTCTGGTCATATTGTCGTAGTGCTTAGGTGACGCCCTGCACGTATCACTTCACCATCACCGTCACCATGTCGTCGTGCTGACGAAACTCTCCCTCAACACTTTGCTGAATCAAGAGTTTGAGGGACGTCATCGAGCTGAACGTGTGTATAACTCGGAGGTGTCGTACGTTCGGTACTTGATTGGTTGAATCGAGAAGGCGTTCGACTACATCAACCGCGTTAAACTAACGCTTCCGCTTTCGGTCTATGAGGGTACGTGGACACACTCTCCCCCTCTCGTTGCTATGCATCTCCTAGATAGATCTTGCGTGATCATAGGAATTTTTTTGAATTGCATGTTATGTTCCCCTACACTTGAGCATTGGGTGTAGTTAATATGCGAGTGTGTTTCATGAATGGATCAATGCTTGAGCATGATGGGCTAGGGATAGCTTATTTTAGCGTTAATATTTTAAAAGACATGGTTGCTTGTTGATATGCTTGAGTATTTAAGTTATCATGTCAAAACTAGACTATTGCTTTGAACAATATAAAAGTCCAAATGTCCATGCTATAAAGAAAAGAATATGATATGACATGTTCGGCAGCATTCCATATCAAAAATTCTGTTTTTATCATTTACCTACACAAGGACGAGCAGGAAATAAGCTTGGGGATGCTGATACGCCTCCAACGTATCTGTATTTTTTTATTGTTCCGTGTTGTTATATTATCAATCTTAGATGTTTTATAATTATTTTATAGTCATTTTATATTATTTTTTGGTACTAACATATTGACATAGTGCCAAGTGTCAGTTGCTGTTTTTTGCATGTTTTTTACATCGGAGATAATCAATACCAAACGGAGTCCAAATGCAGCGAAACTTTTTGTGAAATTTTTATGGACCAGAAGACATCCAATGGGCCGGAGAAGCACCTGGGGGGTGCCCCGAGGGGGGCACAACCCACCAGGACGCGCAGAGTCTAGAAACCCTGGGGAGAGTTGACGAAAATCAATTCCAACCGCCGCAAAGTCCAGAACCACCAGATCCAATCTAGACACCGTCACGGAAGGGTTCACCACTTCCTTTGGTGCCTCTCTGATGATGCGTGAGTAGCTCTTTGTAGACCTTCGGGTCCGTAGTTAGTAGCTAGATGGCTTCCTCTTTCTCGTTTGATTCTCAATACAATGATCTCATGGAGATCCATATGATGTAACTCTTTTGCGGTGTGTTTGTTGGGATCCGATGAACTATGAGTTTATTATCAGATCTATCTCTTTTTATCCATAAAAGTTATTTGAGTTTCTTTGATATCTTATATGCATGATTTCTTATAGCCTCGTATTTCTTCTTCGATATTTGGGTTTTGTTTGGCCAACTTGATCTATTTATCTTGCAATGGGAAGAGGTGCTTTGTAGTGGGTTCGATCTTACGGTGCTTGATCCCAGTGACAGAAGGGGAACCGACACGTATCTATCGTTGCTACTAAGGATAAAACGACGGGATCTATTTCTACATAAATAGATCTTGTCTACACCATGTCATCTACTTATTACATTACTCCGTTTCTCCATGAAGTTAATACACTAGATGCATGCTGGATAGCAATCGATGTGTGGAGTATTAGTAGTAGATGTAGGCAGGAATCGGTCTACTAATCTTGGACGTGATGCCTATATAATGATCATTGCCTAGATATTGTCATGATTATTTGAAGTTCTATCAATTGCCCCATAGTAATTTGTTCACCCACCGTTTGCTATTTATCTCGAGAGAAGCCACTAGTGAAACCTACGCCCCCCGGGTCTCTTTCTCTTATTATTTGCCTTTGCGATCTATTTTCCTTTGCTTTTATTTTTCAAATCTACTAAACCAAAAATACAAAAATACCTTACTGCAACTTATTCTTATTTATTTTATTTGGTGTTCGATCTATCAATCTACTACAATTTATTCACGTCCGTTTTGCCTATCTTGGGTGCCATACCTGAAAGGATTGACAACCCCTTTTACACGTCAGGTTGCGAGTATTTGTTATTTATGTGCAGGTGCTTTTTACGTGTTGTTGCTTGGTACTCCTACTGGTTCGATAAACTTGGTTTCATATCTGAGGAAAATACCTATCGCCCCTGTGCTGCATCATCCCTTCCTCTTTAGGGAAATACCGACGTAGCTTCAAGTTGCTATCAGCATGGCACGGGCAATATTGTGGCAAATCTCGTGATGCAAAAATTGTGCTAGAGTCTGTTGCATCCTAGGATTTATGGATTTGGCATTGCTTCTTTGGTTTGCCGGTACTCTCAATGACATCAATGTGTTGCATCGGTCTTATTTGTTTGTTAGACTTGCTAGTGGTGATGCTCCTGCTTGCAACTACACCGTGAATGGGCATCAGTAGACAAAGGGCTACTATCTTGATGATGGTATTTACCTTTCTTGGTCTATATTTGTCAAGACCATCGGAAAACCCAAAAGTAGGGAGCAAGCTGAATTTGCAAAGATTTTGAAAGAGCCTTTGGGGTTTTGCAAGTTAGGTTTGCCATTGTTCATGGTCCTGCTCGTTTTTGGGACAGACGAACCCTAAACAACATCATGACATGTTCACAACATGATCATCGAAGACGAGAGGGACATGGAGTTCTTCTACGACAATGTCGATAGCCGTGTGAAGCCATCTAGAGACCTTGACCGCATACAAGCATTCCTTCAGATATACCGGGAAATTGAAGACTCAAACACCCACCACCAGCTTCAGCATGATCTCATTGAGCACCATTGGCAAAGGCCTGGGCAATAATAAAACCTGCCATTTTTACATTCATTTAATTAATTCATGTGTGATTCGTATCATTGTTGTATTTGGAATAATTCTTATATTGAATTATAAGTTTAATTCTTATATTTGAATAATTATTGTAATTTGATAATTATTGTATTGTAATATTTAGATTCTAATTTATATCTATTTCATATTTCTATGTAATATGACACATATGTGTCAAATTGGGGAAAAACCACATGTTTTGAGGGCTGGCACGGGATGCAGCGGAACAGACTCCGCAAGGTCGAACATAGAATATTCTGTTTTACCGTTCGGCCTTGCAGGATCTTCTTCACCGTAGCCCGCGCCAGCCCTCAAAACATGTTTTTCACGACCCTTATACTCACTTTAAAGGCCCGCGCGATAAGGGCTCTGCTAGAGATGCTCTTAGCTATCTTCGCTCGCTGCCTTCGATCTTCCACATTCGGTAGTTGAGTTCGGTCGGTTTGGTCTGTGTCTTTTTACCTTTTTTTCTTTGTTTTTTTTCAATTTTTCATGGATTTTCTTTGAGTCTTGATTTTTTTTGTTTTCTCTGCGGTCTTCTTGATTTTTTTCTTTGTTTCTTCTTTATACTTCAGCTTTTTTGTTTGTTTATTCAGTTATGTGTCTTATTTATATCATGAAGATCATAATAAAAGCCATGTAAACACACTTGACAAATTTGTAAAGGCACCAGAATGCTAGACTTTGCACAAAGAAACACTAGCCAAGAAAGAAATTATAGTCAAGACCGAAGAATCATCTAAGCTTGACATAAATGCCCATCACCTGCCTCTAACACCACCACAATGGCCACTAAAGGAAAAAAAATGATGGATTCACCTCCTCACCTGAGCTCGAAGCGGCTTCATCGCTGATGTGCAGTTTTACGGACCTCCAAGTTAACTCACTGAAGGAAAAACCATAACCATTGAGCGAACTAGACCAGAGCAACACCCCGAACAAGCCATCGAACTCCGGATCTGGCAACCCTGCACGACCAAGACGTCGGAGGAGAAAATCATACCTACTATCCATGAACCAAACACACGATCCTCCATCTTCAAGATGTCGTTAATGCAGACCATAATCTGCATTCGCTCCTGGACTATTTTCCAAGCTTTGCGACGGCGCTGGAGCGAGCATGTTTTTTTCTTTTTACTAAACACATGTCTAGTCTTTTTCATACACATTGTACATTTTATGTATACATATAAAATATTGCTTTATACACGTTTAATATTTCAAATACATGTTAAACATTTTTACAAAACTTGTTTCGATTTTTTTTCAAATATGTGCTAAAAAGTTAAATACATGTCAAACAATTTCTGAATGATAAATAACATTTTCATTGAACTATGCAAACATTTTTGTATATTGTACAAGCATTTTTTAAACTTGGGAAGATTTTTTAAAATATAATGTAACATTTTTAATGTATGAAACATTTTTTGAATTAGACAAACAATTTTTTACATTTCGTAAACATGTTGTTAAATGTTGCGTACATTTTTAGAAAAATGAGTGAAATTTTGTAATTGTGACAAACACTTCTCATACACATGATTAACATTTTCTACTTCACATTACATATTTTCGTGTACATCGGAAATACTTTCTATACATGCTTACCATTTTCTAAATGCAAGATTAACATTTTATCAAAATGTTATGTAAAGTGTTTCTGCAATATATTTATTTAAAATATGTCAAAATATAAACCAAAAAATAAAAATAAAAAAACGAAGAAAAAAACATTATGTCAGCGTGACGTGACACGTGGTTACTGGCCTTCGCCGCGGGCTACACATATCCGTGCCCCACTTCAATCCCTCAACAAAATGCAACTCTATCCCCAACATGATGTCAGCGTGACACGACACGTGGTTACTGGCCTTCGCCGCGGGCTACACATATCCGTGCCCCACTTCAATCCCTCAACAAAATGCAACTCTATCCCCAACATGATGTCAGCGTGACACGACACGTGGTTACTGGCCTTCGCCGCGGGCTACACATATCCGTGCCCCACTTCAATCCCTCAACAAAATGCAACTCTATCCCCAACATGATGTCAGCGTGACACGACACGTGGTTACTGGCCTTCGCCGCGGGCTACACATATCCGTGCCCCACTTCAATCCCTCAACAAAATGCAACTCTATCCCCAACATGATGTCAGCGTGACACGACACGTGGTTACTGGCCTTCGCCGCGGGCTACACATATCCGTGCCCCACTTCAATCCCTCAACAAAATGCAACTCTATCCCCAACATGATGTCAACGTGACGCGACACGTGGTTACTGGCCTTCGCCGTGGGCTACACATATCCGCGCCCCACTTCAATCCCTCGACGAAATGCAACTCTATCCCCGTCCCGTGAGATGCGATGCAGCAGTAAGTCAGGCTGTACATGATAGAGTGGTCGGCAATGACCATAAGCTGGCAACAGTATGCGAGGGTCATCTTCTAGGCCTGACCTAGCTGAAAAGACTGGTAGCCATGTTCTGCTAGTCTGTATCCTCTTTGTCCAGCGGCATCAACCTAGGGCCTGTTTGGATCATGGGGTTAGAGCTAGTTTGGGTTAGTTGGAGGTTTAAATAACCCAAAAGTATCCAAACAGGAAGGGTTAGAGTGGGTTAGTTCCATCTAACCCAACTATCCCGGTGGAGAGGTGCTTATTTGAGTTAAAGTGGGTTAGAAAATAACTCTAACTCTAACTGTGTTAGAGTATCCAAACAAGGCCCTAGGGTGTTTATGCAAAATATTTTTCTACTTGGGTGTCCCTGGTGAGACCCGTATTGACGTGGCAATGGTCAACACGACACGCAAGCATGTCAAACATTCTTTAGGCTGTTTAAGACCAGAGATGATCCACTAACAAACTTATGAGACCCAAATTTACAGTTTTGAAGTTTTGAGACTAGCTTAACACACCTCAAATAGTTTTAGGACCTTTGGTGCATTTTACTCTTTCGTGAAAACTAGAAGGGTTGGGCGCGCTTTGCTGCGTCATTGGTGTTGCGGGTTTCTTAAAAAAAGTCACTCTGTTACAAAATATAATGTGTATTATTTTTTGAAAGTCAAACATTTTAAATTTGATCAAATTTGTAAAGAAATATATCAAAATCCATAATATCAAATTGGTAATTTTAGATTCATTATGAAATGAATTTTCATACTTATTTTGTTTAATATTGTGGATGTCGATATTTCTGCTGTGAACATGGTCAAAGTTAAAGAAATTTGACTCTCCAAAAAAACTAATACCCCTTATATTCTCAAACTTGTGGAATATTTAGTTTGGTGGGTCCGGGAGATGATAGAGTGTGTTTCATTTTTATTTATAATGCAGTGATTTGGTGGGTCTTTCGTGATGTGATACTGTGTTATGCGCTAGCCAGCCTATATTTATGTAGGGAAATATTTGTGTTGGTGGTTGTACTTACTATATTGGTGCAACAGTATCATATGGTGACACTTCTTTTTTTAGGTGGTGGTAGGGTGCGCAAGATTGATGTTTTATAGGCCGGTTGCTGCTGATTGATTTGAAAAATCGTTGGTCCGGTTAAAATCGTAAACCAAATCCAAAATTGAATACCTCAATTAAATGAAAGAGCTTTAAAATTAGGGAACATAGTGAATTAAAATAAATGAATGGGAGGTCTTGATAAATTGTTGACCCGGTAAAAATCGGATGACCCAATTCTAAATTGAAAACCTCAATTAATTGTTAGGCCTTAAAATTTGGAAGCACAGTGTATAGTATAAAAATAATTGAATAAGAGAGCTTTGAGAAATTGTTGGCCTGATCAAAATCGGGTGATCTAATTTTAATTGAAGACCTCAATTGAATGTGGGCTTTTTAAAATAAGAAGGCTTAGGTTATAGTAGAGGAGGATATGGAGCCATGGAGGAGGATGATGATGAATGTACAGGCTATACTACCACCAAGTACTAGAAGTGGGCCGGTTCATGGTAAGAAAATAGAGCGTTGGACTGTGATGAAAATTGGGGGAAATGGAAAGTTTCCAAAGAGCGAGATCTGTGAGTTGTATTCGAGAAACATGGTCCTGCTCCTGCTCCCAGACGGAACAAAACCGGCCCATCAAGGCACAACTCACTAGAACCGTCCCGATCGACCATGGACGCCAACAGCGACAAACATTTACCTCAAAACCTTTCCATTCTGTGCAGCAGCCACCCCCCGTGACGGGAATCCAGCCAGTGGAACCCCATTGGCCGCGCCACTGCCAGGTCGGCGCCATCTGGCATCGGCCCGCCTCCCCCTATCACCTTATCGTCCCCGCTAACATAAATGGCGCCGCTCCTTCGCTTTCCCAAGCCTTTCCAAGAGAAGCTCACTGCCATCCGCACTATCTGATACACTCATTCATCGCTGCGTTGCTCGCCGGCTCAGATGGCTCTTCAGGCGGCCACTTCCTTCCTCCCGTCGGCCCTCTCCGCGCGCAAGGAGGTACCCTTAATTTCCTCACCTTCTCCGGCGAGTTCACGTCCGGTGCCAATCTTTGGTGCTGATTTCGTGGCTGTGTGGTCCGTGTGCAGGGAGCGGCCAAGGACTCGGCCTTCTTCGGCGTTCGTCTCGCCGATGGCCTCAAATTCGACACCACCTCCCTGGGCCTGCGCACCAAGGTGAGCTCAAATCTTTGCATTCGGGTCGATGCATGTGTGCACTCTGCCTAGCAAGTCGCTGCTTGTTGTTGCGTGGTATTATTTGGGGAATTGCAGCTGGTAACATAGTCGAGTGATGGAGTGCCGGATTTGTGATTAGTTAGCTGGGTGCTTGGGCTAGACTGTGGACCGTGCTCTGTTAGTCGCTGCTCGTTCTGACCGACATGCGCGTCACGAACCTACGCAGAGGGTGAACACGTCGTCAGTTGCCATCCGCGCGCAGGCCGCGGCGGTGTCCGCGCCGACCGCGACCCCGGCGTCGCCGTCCGGCAAGAAGACCGTCCGCACGGGCAACGCGGTCATCACGGGCGCGTCGTCGGGCCTCGGCCTCGCCACGGCCAAGGCCCTGGCGGAGTCAGGCAAGTGGCACGTCATCATGGCGTGCCGCGACTACCTCAAGACCGCGCGCGCGGCCAGGGCGGCCGGCATGCCCAAGGGCAGCTACACCATCGTGCACCTGGACCTGGCCTCCCTCGACAGCGTCCGCCAGTTCGTCAAGAACGTGCGCCAGCTCGACATGCCCATCGACGTCGTCGTCTGCAACGCCGCCGTGTACCAGCCCACCGCCAAGGAGCCTTCCTTCACCGCGGACGGCTTCGAGATGAGCGTCGGCGTCAACCACCTCGGCCACTTCCTCCTCGCCCGCGAGCTCCTCGAGGACCTCAAGGCCTCCGACTACCCCTCCAAGCGCCTCATCATCGTCGGCTCCATCACCGGTAATATGTACATGCGCGATCCTCTGTTTCTTTGTCGTCCTACTCGTCGTTGTTTCAGACTGTAACCTTCATTTCTGTGTGCAGGGAACACGAACACGCTCGCGGGGAACGTGCCGCCCAAGGCCAACCTCGGGGACCTGAGGGGCCTGGCGGCCGGGCTGAACGGCGTGGGCAGTGCTGCCATGATTGACGGCGCGGAGTTCGACGGCGCCAAGGCGTACAAGGACAGCAAGGTGTGCAATATGCTGACCATGCAGGAGTTCCACCGGCGGTACCACGAGGAGACCGGCGTGACCTTCGCGTCGCTCTACCCGGGGTGCATCGCCACCACGGGCCTCTTCCGTGAGCACGTCCCGTTGTTCCGCTTCCTCTTCCCGCCGTTCCAGAAGTACATCACCAAGGGGTACGTGTCCGAGGAGGAGGCCGGCAAGAGGCTGGCGCAGGTCGTCAGCGAGCCCAGCCTCACCAAGTCCGGCGTCTACTGGAGCTGGAACAAGAACTCGGCGTCCTTCGAGAACCAGCTCTCCGAGGAGGCCAGCGACACCGAGAAGGCCAGGAAGGTCTGGGAGCTCAGCGAGAAGCTCGTCGGACTCGCATGATCACCAAATGGCCGGCCCTCCGGCGAGGTCGCAAACCCTGATCGATCGTCATCCGCACCAAGTGGCGAAATTTTGTGCTTCTTTTCTCAAGCCAAAAAAAAGAAAAAATAATTGTAGGACACGTTTCGCACAAACTGCTAGATTAAGTACGTGGCGCGCCCGATTAAGTCCGAAGTGGTTACAGTTCGCAAGGAGTTTAAGCCTGTAAAACTAGTTCTTTTTCTTTGATTTGGTAATAGTGACAATAAAGTGTCTTGGGCGGCCAAATAGTGGAAGTACAGTTCGACTTTTTGAGTTTCATCCGGTAACTTCACCCCGTGAATTTTCTTTCAACGTTACAATGTGTTTGTGCGCGCGCGTGGGCTGTGTGTTTTAGTTGAAATTGGATCCTTTCAAGAGATTAGACGCGCTCTTTGGGAATGCTGCAGTATCATTACAAGCATGGGGCAGAGAACGACCGGAAACATCAAGTTGCTCATGGCAGTGGCCACCTTCGTGATATGCAGATTCGACAAGGCACAGGAAGCCCGCATCCTCACGGATCAGGAGCTCTGGTTGTGTCGTACTCTTAAGCTTGCGTTGCTGGGCATGGCCTCGCTCGAGCGGACAATTGAGCGTCAGCGCTCAAGAATGAGATGGGTTAAGGAAGGAGATGCTAACACGAAGCTATTCCAAGCTTCCGCCAACGGCAGGAGAGTCAAGAACTTCATCCCGCTTTCCACAAAAAAAGAAAAAAAGAAAAAAAAAAGAACTTCATCCCGCGAATCAAGGTGGGAGACGAGGTGCACACCGAGCAAGCCCGCATCGAGGCAGCTTCTCCTCATCTTTTGAGGAACTTTGAGTTTCATTCGACCCACTATCAACGTTACAATGTGTGTGTGCGCGCGTGTGGACTCTGTGTTTTAGTTGAAACGATTGCATTTTACTAGTGATTGAGGCCCGTCATTTTGGGCCTCTTGAAAGGAAGTTGAGCGCGTATTTTTTTCTCTTAAATGAAACAAAAAGTTCTCACTTTTCTTTTCTTTTTTAAAAAAACTTTCTCGCAACACTTTAACATCACATCCATCTCAAACAGAAAAGGAAAAACCTAAAAAATCTCAAAAGCAAAAAAAAGTCTCACTTTCATCTTCCAAAAATAATCTAAAAAAACTTTTCTCAAAAAAAAAAATCTTAATTTCATCTTCCAAAAAATTAAAAAGTTTCTCGCCACGGCCAACCAGCATGCGCCATGTGGCCATGCTGGTTGGTCGCCCTTCTCCCGCACGTTAATGTGTTTAATTAGACAGCCATCGAGGCCACTAACGTGCTAACGGATGCTCCAGCCAAGTTTTACAAAGCTTATTCAAGCAACTTTGCCTACTAAGTTATAGAGCGACTTTATTCGCCAAACATAGCACCCATCTAACTTTTAACTCAAAATCCTGTAGAAGTCCTTTCACCTCTTCAATAATGTGTCCATTTGTACAGCGATCTCAAGCACCCCTCCTTGCTCCCGTGGACACCTGTCTGAAAGTCAGAATCTAGGATGAGCTTCCGAGCTCCAATTTCTCTCGCAAGTTGAATAGCACGCCGGCACGCCATGAGTTTAGCAAGTTCCGGATCCGTGATGCAGGGAAAAAAGGGCATATTCTCCCTCTTGAAAAGCTCCATGATGGTCCCTAGAACCGCCCATCCACCGCCAAAATCAAGAGTCTTTGACATAGCACCCTCTGTGTTGGCCTTGACCCATCCTACACCTGGAGGGCTCTATAGGTGTCAAAACCGGCGGATCTCGGGTAGGGGGTCCTGAACTGTGTATCCGAGGATCGATGGTAACAGGGGGAAACAAGGACACGATGTTTCCCAGGTTCGGACCCTCTTAATGGAGGCAATACCCTACTTTCTGCTAGATTGATCTTGATGAATATGAGGATTACAAGAGTTGATCTACCTCGAGATCGATGTGGCTAAACCCTAGAAGCCTAGCCTATGGTAATTGTGATTCTGCCTCTACGGACTAAACCCTCCGGTTTATATATGCACCGGAGGGGCCTAGGGTTGTACATAATCATCTTGCAGAGGAAGGAAACATTACACCCGAACTTTAAACTTGCCATTCTACACATATAGGAGTCCTATCCGGATACAGGAGATAATCTTCCGTAGTGATCTTCACGGCCCACCAGTCCGGCCCATAACGAGTAATCCGGCCACCCGAGGACCCCTTAATCTAGGACTCCCTCAGTAGCCCATGAACCAGTCTTCGACGACGATGAGTCCGGCGCACGTAGTATCTTCGGCATCGCAAGGCGGGTTCCTCCTTCCGAACATATGAAGTTTATTTCCTGGATAAAGGAACCATGTCCGGCTCTGCATGATTAGTACAACCCTTAGCCATGAAGGCAATGTGTCAAAACAAACACTGTGTCTTTACTGACAACTTTCCAGCGAAACGTCATGCTTGATCCTTTAATATTTTGAACCGTTTTCTTGACTCTGGTTTCGCATTTCGAGGCATAGCCTCTATTGGCACATCTTGTCGAAGCAGAGATCGTGCCCGCTTATCGTGGGATCCTCATTAATATGATTTGGGTAACCCAACCGCACCTTACGCACGATTACGGTGGGAACATACGAGTTTTACAACTCGAGTGGGGGGACACTTGGTATTTACTGCCTATAAAAGGACATAGATCCCTCTTTTACCTCAAGCTCTCCTCAAGCCCTTGCTGCCCAATCTCTTAGCTCCAGCGCCCACAGCTCCAGCGCCCGCAGCTCCCATCTCCTCCACCACCGCCTCCTTCTCCAGCAACGGCTGGATCTGGTTCCAAGGGCAAGTGGGAGGCCTCCACTATCAAGGAGAAGAACGTGAAGAGTCTCCGGAGCGCAGGCTACCTCGCCGACGACATAGGGCACCGGATTCCTGACGAGGATCAGTTGATCCCCGTCCCTGAGCCAGGTGAGAGGGTGGTATCCATCCCTCACTTTATTCGGGGGCTGGGGTTTCCGCTTCACCCCTTTGTTCAGGGTCTCTTATTCTTCTACGGGGTAGATTTCCATGACCTGGCCCCAAACTCTATCCTCCACATATCGGCTTTCATGGTCGTGTGTGAAGCTTTCCTCCGCGTCCCCCACACTTCGACTTATGGCTCAAGACCTTCAATCTGAAGCCGAAGGTGGTCGACGGGCAGCACGCGGACTGCGGGGGAGCTATGGTGAGCAAGCTCCCAAATGCAATCTGGACCAAAGGGGCCTTTGTGGATACCAACAAGATATGGCAGCAGGAGTGGTTCTACATCACCGAACCCCGCGATGCCAAGTGGGCATCCACGCTCGAATTTAGATCTGGACACCCATAGAGGCTCACCTCATGGACCACCAAGGGCCTTTATTGGGGGTCTCAGACAGAGGTGAAGACGCTCCAAAACCGCATCTCCAGCATGATGTCGAAGGGCACCCACCTCACCAACGTGATTCAGGTGATGCTCTTCCGTCGCACCCTTCCCTGCCAACTCCGGGCCTCCCACTTATGGGAGTTTTATCCGTAGGAGCCACGGAACTTGAAGCGCTTCTTCGGCACTACGCACGAAGACATATGGAAGCAACTTTTCAAGGCCCAGAAGGAATGGCCAGAGGAGACCGAAGACAAGGGCTTCGACAGCGTGACTTTGGCCTTAGAGGTAAGCACAATTTTGTCGAATACGTATCTTGTCCATATTTCAATTATGACAGGAATTAGAACTCTTATGTTCCATTCAGGCCTGGACGAAGAAAGTGGAGCGGATCAACTGTCTGACTCCGTTGCTCGAAAACCCAGCCACGCCCCAACTAACGGTGATGCTGGTTCTGGCGCCGTACAAGGCGCCGGAGAAGAAGGCCAAGAAGAAGGGCAAGGAGGTCAAGAGCGGCCCCCGCCCTAAGGGTCTTTCGGATACTGTGTCCGGAGAGACCGACGCCCACTCCTCCCATGACGAAGAGGAAGAGGAGGAGGAGGAAAGCGATTCCCCCCTCAAGGGAAAGGGGAGGGAGAGGGCGGCTCCCGAAGACGCGGGAAATGGGGCGCCCAGGAGGAAGCTGAACCTCCCGGGCAGCTCGGACTCGGAGTCCGAAGCTGATTTCCGAAAGCAACCCAGGAGCAAGCCCCTGGCCGAATCGTGAGTGTTCGGACTTTTGCTGTTATCTTCGGTCAGTTTGTTATCATTGCATAAGCAATTCTATTTGTTGTTTTGCAGTCCTCCCCTCACACTCCCCAGCACACCATTATCGCCAAGGAGCTCTCTGCCAACTGACATGGCGGAGAGTGACATGCCGCCACAGGCTCAATCGCCCATCATACCAGGGAACACCGAGGTGACTTCCCAGCGGGTGTCTCCTGCGCGAGGAGGTGGGAGTGGGGCGGACGAGAGGGTGCCCGAGGTCGACACCTCATCCACCGTCTGCCAAGGGGAAACAGTCCCTATGGCAACCGACGACGGAGAGCCCAAGCAATCTGAGCTCCCATTGAACACCGTTCCAGAGGCCAGCATGGCTCTGGAATCGGGAAGGCATCCCCCTACGATAGGGGGAGGAGCATCAGCTCCAACGGCGTCCTCCATTAATCCGGAGGCGCCGAACACGCTGGAGCAAGCACTGCAAGGTGCTTCCATCATGGAGGAACACCGCACCCTGATGGGTGCGGTTATGGGAAAGATTCAGTCTGCCAAAAGTGGACCGAATGAAGCCTTCAACGGCATACTGACAGGCTTTGAGGTATGCGACGTAATACTCTAAAAGAACTTTATGTTTTATTTGTATAGGATAACAAACCTTTATATGGATAGTAGCCTCTGATGCTTTGTCTGATTCTAAAGAGAATCGGACAGAGCGTCCACGTAGTACCAACTAATAGAACATATTGTACCATTTTTTGTACAGGCTTCCCTCATAGAGGCATCCGCCCAGGCCACAGAGGTTTCCAAGCTCAATCGGAAGCTTCAAATAGCTGACGCAGAGCTCGATCGTGTTAACAAGCGATTTGATGAAACGCAAGGTATGCAGACTTTCAAATAATTATTATGTCAAATGACTATGTGTTTGATTGTAAGAGTACGAACTCATTGTGCGGTGTGATTATGTCACAATTGGCGCAGCTAAGGTCGAGACCCTCAAAGGCGCTCTTGCACAGGCCAAGAAGGAGGCCGAGATGAACAAAGCAGCCACTGACAAAGCGGTTGCCGAGCTAGAGGCCGAACATGCCTCCCGTCAACAACATGAGTCATGGGTGGCCGAAGTCGAACAAGAGCTATGTGACGCCATCCGCAAATGCGAGGAGTGGGAGCAGAAGACTTTGGACCAAGCATCCGAACTCAATAAGGCTCTTGATGCCGCCAAGGAGGCGCGGAGTGAGTCTCGGAGTGCTCGCGAGGAGATCAAGTAGGCGTGGCTGGTAAGGCCTTTCTTCTACAGAGTATCTTTGGAGGTCGGAAGTATGTGTCGCTGACGCAATTGTGGAGTTCTCCAGGCACGTTTGCGGATCTCCCGAAGAGTATTGCCGCCGTTGCCGAATTCTTCCAAGCCCAGGAGGGGAATAGCACGGAGAAGCTGTTCTGGTCGCAATTCCTTGCGCCAGAACATCCAGTACCTCTGAACGACCAGTTGAAGCAGCTGGTCGAGCTGCACAACGTGGCGGGTGCAACCATGAAGGACTTGACAGTCCGGCTCTGGCCCGCCGAGACAATCCGAGTAGCTACTTTGGATTGGTGAAGTGATTCGTCGATGCGAGGCCGCGGGTCGACGCTGTGAAGCGTTCGACCTGTATAGAGGGTGCACGAATGGCCTTTTCCCGCGTCAAGATGCACTGGGGGAAGATGAAGGCCACCAAAGTGGCAACCGCCGGCCCGCCCGAGGGCAAGGATCATCGGAGGTCGCAGAGGTACTTCGATGACGTCCTAGAAGGAGCCCGTATTATAGAGGGCCAGTGCTCAAAGGACGCGGCCTTTGAGTATTTGTATTCAGATTGTAAAGACTATGCTTATGAACCGATATGTATATATTTTTGTGCCTTATGTTTCAAGTGACTTTTCCTCCTGTGTGGCTGTTTATTTTATATCTGAAAGTTTCCAGTCATCGGCTTCAGCCCCCATGTAAATGCTATAGGGGTGTTCGGCATGACGTGTGACTACACTTTACCCAACGTCTTGGTCTTTAAAGGAGGTGTCCGCGAAGTGAACCAGGCAAACAAACTATGTGGCTTTATTTCTTTCACTTAGCCATAGGAGTTTGACTGTGGGGCTAAGTACTAGCCCCTTGTGCGTGTGCGGCTACCTGAATTACGGGCCTGCTCTACGCGGCTGGGTGAAGACCAGCCCCTCGGGTAACACGGAGTAGATCGCTAACGATCTATAGTATAATACTAAGTCGACGAATCGCCGACTAGTTCTCGCTTATCATGATAGTCAGTTTTTGGCTTTATCTGCTGAGGTACTTGACCGGATGAACCATAAGTACAATCACAATAGTTCTCCCTTTACTACCTTAGCCGAACAATACAGAACATAAGGTGGTAAGCACAGGAGCCGGGCAACCCAAGTATAGACCCAAGACATGATTCGGAGCCGATGGATATAACGGTATATCCGGGACGCTGAACAGTTCCCTATAGGTGTTCGTACTTTGAAGTGTGCCAGGCGGGATACAACCCCTGGTATTACATCCAGATTTGAGGCACATGTGGCAATCTGAGGTAGGGAGAGAACGCAGATGGTAATAAAATAAACTTCAAACAAATTGGAACCAAACTGCTTCTTTTATATACTGTTTAATACGGCGAGCCGCATGGTTACAGATAATGCCAATAACATCTTGGGCATTTTACATGCCAAAGAAAAAGGGAAGAAAAGTGATAAAGGGAAAGGTTTACATAGAGCCTAAAATTAATGATTTAAAAATCTCGATGGAGGCCCTGCTGCACGTCTGCGCCGTTTCTCCTTTATAACACGTCCTTGAATGGGAGAGGTTTGATGGCCGCCTGTGAAAAAGGAAGGAGAACTCTGAAAAAGAATGCCCTGCACGACCATATATTGACACCAGGAAAAAATTGAAAGGAAGAAGAGGCGACGAATATCATTTTATCCACAAAGGTGACACGTTTCCCTAACGGAACCATGAGGCTTTCTTGTGAGAATCTTATACCACAACCTCCCTCAAATGGGACAATATTTTTTACCCCAGCATGTTGATGTCATTCCATGATAGCATGCCAAGGTTCATGAATTTCAGACGGGTTTTCGATTTACTAGAATTACAAAAGCATGTACCTCAACATTTGCCAGAGAGCCATAGTGCCATGGTGTTCGAAATTCATCCCCATTTCTTGCATGAGACATAATCATAAACCCATGGACACATATATGATTTTACAACCCATGTTGGTCATCGGAGCATGTGCATGTGCTTTAATTTTGAATTGTGCACCTGAAATGGCTAGAAAACCAATTTAATGTATAAAATTTCCAAACGAACCATGAATAATCCCATTTTTTACGACACACATATAGTTGCATGTTCACTGCAGATAAAAGGTCTAGCAATTCAAACACCATCCATTTCCACTGTGACCCCATTATGTAATTCAAATCAAGACGAAAAATCAAGTAGATCCCACACAGTTTATTATCACCAACCGTGTGAGATCTAGCATAAAATATCTTGGAGCACCATCGGATTATAGTACGCATACGGCTTACGCGAGCAGGTGCGATGGCTACAGTCCACAGCCTGCTCTGAATAAGGGACCGTGTCTGATGAAACTTTATGTGCTAGTTTTTTCATTGAAGCGATTCCAAATTTTCGGCTTCCGCTGAAATATCTACCTCCCCGCCCTCCCCCTTACCAAAAGCCACATTTCCCTTGTTTCCGCCTTCCTTTCCAAGTTCAAACCTTCACTCCTTGCTTGCAGCGCTGCCTCCTCGCCGACGACCCTCCTTCACGCTGCTCGGCCTCACCTATCCAGGCAGGTAAGCCACACCCGACCCCCATCCTCCTCCTCCTTCCACATCCCACATGCCCCAACCATCGGCGCAAGCGCGACACCTTCCACCCAAATCACCGATCCCTCCACCAAATAAGCGCCGCCCTAAGCCATGGTGCATGCAGTATAGCCAGGATCTCAAGGAGCATTTGGCAGTGGAGAAGCAAATCGCGGCCGCACACGCGGATGAGGTCGCGATGGCTGCCATTTGTGCCGACCCCCAGATCTTGGAGGAGCACCTCGCCATCGAGGCCACCGTCAACACCTCGTGCGCCGACGCCGCGACGCGGTTGGCTGCTTTAAACGACAGTTAGTGGCGTTTTCTTGAGGCCACCATCGATGCCTTCGACGAAGACTACGATGTGTTTTCTCAGCGTGCACGTGCTTACCTCATCTCGAGAGCCAGCAGGTTGGTGCTTGGAGCGGCTCAAGCAATTCACCACTACGACGAGGGCACCCATGATGCGGAGGCCCCGCCCTCTTCCATCTCCAAGGAGCCAATCGTCATCGATATCTCCAACAATGAGGAGTAGCTTGTCTTATTACCTCACTATAAGGACCCATGTTCAGTTTGCTAGCTACTGCCTTTCCTTAACAAATTCTAGTGAATTGTGATATCTACTTTTACCATGCAATCTTCTGCTCTAGTGTATATATTCTATATGTCGTGCAATGTGGTGTCCAGTTAACTGTTTGGTTCAAATGTGATGTTCAATTCTTCAGGGTGCAATTTTCCAAGTTGTAAAGCATGTTTGGTTTGGTTAACTGTCTGATCTTCTATTAGGAGTGTTATACTGTGCAATGTGGTGCTCAGTTAAAGTTTGGTTCATTTGTTGTGGTGTTTAGTTAACTGTCTGGTTCAATTTTGCAATGCGATGTTCAATTGTTGTGGGTGCATTCTGTTATTGCATACCATGTGAGAAACAAATCGAATTTGGCCGTACTAAATACATGAGAAACAAATACAATTGCTATATTTCCAAGTTGTTAAGAATGCTTGGTTTGTTTAACTCTCTGATCTTCTATTAGGAGTATGTTATATTATGCAATGTGGTGCTCAGTTAACGTTTGGTTCATTTGTTGTGGTGTTTAGTTAACTGCTTGGTTCAATTCTGCAATGTGATGTTCAATTATTGTGGGTGCATTCTGTTATTGTATACCATGTGAGAAATAAATCGAATTTGGTTGTACTAAATACACGAGAAATAAATACAATTGCTATATTTCCAAGTTGTTAAGCATGTTTGGTTTGGTTAATTGTCTGATATTCTATTAGGAGTATGTTATATTGTGCAATGTGGTGCTCAGTTAACGTTTGGTTCATTTGTTGTGGTGTTTAGTTAACTGCACGTGCATGGTCCGTTGTCTAATAGCACATTATTATCCAATTGCAGGAACCATTCTAATATTTAGGTTTTTAACAATTTGGTCTTGCACATGTAGGTCCCGCTGTCAGAGGTTTTGACCCACTGTTCGACCCTTTTTGCATATGGGGAAATGAGTTGTCCATGAATATCAATCAAGTCAAGAAACTCAGAAAGATTGTTAGGATAAAGAAATTAGCGACAAAAACAACAAGATCTTTGTCTACACAATGAAGAAGACATCAGTTCACTACAAGATGGTACTAACTATTATGCCTTGCCCTTTTTATTCATTTGCCCCATTTCCAATATAGAGAAGATATTTAGGCACATCCTTGTTTCAGGCCTTTCCAAAGCAGTTCACTGATGATTACCTCTCAAACCACCTCTATGGCCAGGAGGCGAGGAAGGTTTTCATACAAAACCCATGGTTCAATATTGAAGTTTTTCTGAAGAGGACGAAGGACGGATAGCCAATCATCCACAGGCACTGGCCTAAAGTTGCAAAGACCTTCAACATGAATGAAGGATCAATATTCGCCTTCCGCTTCAGCAGTTTTCCAGATGAGATGCATCTGTCTATATACCGTCTATGATGCTAATTTCGAAAGGTTCTACATGTTGCATGTGAAACTTGGTGCTGGTGCAGTTGTGTAATAGGTTAGGTGAGTGCTGAAGCTATATCATGTTGTACTCTGATGTATTTCAATTATGAAATCCTGCTTCCTTAATATGGAAATGAAATATATTATGTGCTTAATATGAATGTCAATTAGATTAATAAATGGATTATTAATAATAGGGAAATTAGCCTACTAATGGTGAATTAGCCTGCTAATTAGGTTTTGCTATTACAAAAGGTTATTGAGAAAACACTGTGGGCGATGACCTCAGGCAATGCACACAGTTTCTAGGAATAAACCGTGTTGGATCAATGAACAATCACACACGACCTTCTCTTGAAAACTGTTTGCGTTAGGCCACCATGCGCAAACGTTTACCACATAAAAACTGTGTGTGATGGACAACCTTTGCCACACAGTTTCTTCTACGCACCGTGTGTGATGCATTCAATAACACAAACGATAAAATTGTTAATATCATGTGCAATGGCAACACTATCACAAACTATTTAACGGGGAAATTGTGTGTGATGTACCTGTGAACGGAAACGTTTTTCCTTGGAACGACTATGTGGGATGTACATACGAACAGAAACGTTTAGCGGGGACTGACTGTGTGGGATGTACTTGTGACCGAAAACAATTTCGCGGGTATAATTGTATTTTTAGCTCTACTATACGTATTTCAGTATTTAAGCAATCACCGGTCGCACACGACCTCAATTTGCCGAGCGTGTATGCCAGGAGGGCATATCCCCGACGGTTTCTGGGTCGTGTGGGAAGGACCCCCTATCCCCGTCACTCACTAGGCGACGGTTCCAAATGCCGTCGCGGAAAGGGCTCAAAAACCGTTTATATAGCACCGGCGCGTACCAGTGAAGGGTGATGCTAAGATATGGTTTAATTCTCTTGCTCCTAGTTTGTGCGTAGTCCCCCAGGATATGATATATTACTTCTTTGAAATATATTTTCCTGCTCATAAGAAACAAGTTGCTTTACAGAGAATATTTAAGTTTGTGCAAATTGAAGAAGAGAGTCTCCCACAAGCTTGGGGGAGGCTTCTCCAATTACTTAATGCTTTGCCTGATCACCCTCTCAAGAAAAATGAAGTACTTGATATCCTTTATAATGGACTAACCGATGCTTCTAGGGACCACCTAGATAGTTGTGCTAGTTGTGTTTTTGGGGAACGAACTATTGAATAAGCTGAAGTACTATTGAATAATATATTGAGTAATGATAATGATTGGATTCTTCTTGAACCACCTCCTAAGCCAACTCCGAAGAAGAGAGGTATTCTATTTCTCAGTCCTGAAGATACGCAATAGGCAAAGAAATCTATGCAAGAAAAATGTATTAAAGCTGAAGACGTTATGAATTTACCGCCTATTGAAGAAATACATGGTCTTAATAGTCCGACACAGGTAGTAGACGTAAATTCTCTTTATAGATTTGATGAAGGTGATATTCCTTATACTAAATCTGCTAGTCAATGCTTGGATGAATTTGATAACTTTATTGTTAAACAAGAAAACTTCAATGCATATGTTAGTAGAGAGTTAAAACGAAATGCCTATATGCTTGAACACTTGAGTGACTATATGTGTAGACCTGTTAATGATCTCAAGTTTGTTAGTAAACATGCTTCCATGGTAAAAACTCAAGTAGAACAGGTTCTCAAGGCGCAAAATGATTTGCTCAATGAGATGAACAATAAAATGAATGTCCTGCTGTTAGAGTTATGACTAGAGGTGGTAAAATGACTCAAGAACCTTTGTTTCCTGAAGGCCATCCTAAGAGAATTGAGCAAGATTCTCAAAAAATTAATACTGATGCACCAAGTTCATCTAAGAAGAAAAAGAAAGATGATAGGACCTTCCATACTTCTAGTGAACCTGTTATAGACATACCTGAGAACCCAAATGATATTTCTATTTTAGATGCTGAGACACAATCTGGTAATGAACATGAACCTAGTAATAATGTTAATGATGATGCTCATGTTGATGCTCAACCTAGTAATGATAATGATGTGGAAATAGAACCTGCTGTTGATCTTGATAACCCACAACCTAAGAATAAAAGATATGATAAGACAAACTTCATTGCTAGGAAACATGGAAAAGAAAGAGAGCCATGGGTTCAGAAACCCATGCCCTTTCCTCCTAAACCACCCAAGAAAAAGGATGGTGAAGAATTTGAGTGCTTTGTTGAAATGCTTAGACCTGTCTTTTGCGCTTATGTTTGACTGATATTCTGAAAATGTCTCCTTATGCTAGGTATATGAAAGATATTGTTACTAATAAAAGAAAGATACCGGAAGCTGAAATTTCCACCATGCTTGCTAATTATACATTTAAGGGTGGAATACCAAAGAAACTAGGAGACCCTGGGATACCAACTATACCATGCTCCATTAAAAGAAACTATGTTAAAACTGCTTTATGTGATCTTGGGGCCGGTGTTAGTGTTATGCCTTTCTCTTTGTATCGAATACTTGATTTGAATAAGTTGACACCAACTAAAATCTCTTTTCAAATGGCCGATAAATCAACTGCCATACCCATCGGTACTTGTGAGGATGTGCCTATCGTAGTTGCAAATGTTACTATCTTAACGGACTTTGTTATTCTTGATATACCTGAGGACGACAATATGTCGATCATCCTTGATAGACCCTTTTTGAATACTGCAGGGGCTGTTATTGATTGCAACAAGGGCAATTGTCGGTGTGAAAACCGGTGGATCTCGGGTAAGGGTCCCGAACTGTGTGTCTAAGGCGGATGGTAATAGGAGGCAGGGGACACGATGTTTACCCAGGTTCGGGCCCTCTTGATGGAGGTAATACCCTACGTCCTGCTTGATTGATCTTGATGAGTATATGGGTTACAACAGTTGATCTACCACGAGATTGTAATGGCTAAACCCTAGATGTCTAGCCTATATGATTACGATTGCCTCTACGGACTAGACCCTCCAGTTTATATAGACACCGGAGGGGGCTAGGGCTTGTACATAGTCGGCTTACAGAGAAAGGAATCTTCATATCCGCACGCTAAGCCTGCCTTCCACGCCAAGGAGAGTCCCGTCCGGACACAGGGATAATCTTTCGTCTTGTATCTCCACGGCCCATTAGTCCGACACATATCACAAAGCCCGGACACCCGAGGACCCCATAATCCTGGAATCCCTTAGTAGCCCCTGAACCAGTCTTCAACGATGATGTGTCTGGCGCGCAGATTGTCTTCGGCATTGCAAGGCGGGTTCCTCCTCCGAACACTTCAAAGTAGTTGAGCACCAGCACTATATCCGGTTTTGTACAATAGTCACAATCCTCAAACATAAAGGTAAAATGCAGATAAGTTCCGTCTTCTGATGATTTCACGGATGAGATGCTACATCCAGCCGTTTTATTACTTTAGACTGTTTTTCGGCCTCCCGTTTTGTGGTTCGAGACGCAACCTTCGGCGACACGTCTTGTCAAAGCAGAGATCGTTCCCCCTTATTACGAGATTCTCATGAATACGAGTTTTGGTAACCTAACTGTCACTACAAAAAAGAGACATCCGTGACATTTTGGGCCGAACGAATTTTTTTTCTGTCATACATATGACACTTCTATGACAATAATTGTGACAAAACCCGGTATCATCATAGATGTGGTGGGCCCCTAATTCTATGACAAAAAATCATGACAGAAAATGGGCTTTTCGTCCTGGGCGGGCCGAAGACGCAGCTGCATGACATTCTTTGGGCCGTCCATGACGGAAAAAACTGTGGTAGAAGCGAGGGGGAGGAAAATTTCGGGGAGTTCCCGGTTATGGTGGGAGGTTAGGGGCCGAGCGATGCGCGCTTCTCTCGTACACGTACGCGCGTGTGTGCGAGGCGTTGGCTCTAACTGAACCCGAGCGATTGCACTGCAGGCTATGCGTTACTGAACCCGAGCGATCGATCGATGGCTGTTAACTGGACCCGATCGAGCGATTCCTTCGCTACTGCTGCTAACTGAAGCCGATCGATGCTGCCTCTGGATGAACAGTGAGCGTTGCAGGGGGGGGGGGTTGGATGAACAGTTCCCGGTGGGGGTGGATGAACAGGACCCCATGGTGTTGCCTCTGGATGAACAGGACCCCGATCGATCGAGCCGGTTGGGGCTGGATGAACAGGACCCCGTGGAGGGCTGGATGAACAGGACCACCCCGTGGAGGGCAGGATGAACAGTAGACGGTGGAGGGCAGGATGAACAGTAGCCCGTGGAGGGGTGGCTGAACAGGAGCCCGTGGAGAGGGCTGGTTGAACAGTAGCCGGTGGAGTAGCGCGCGGTGGAGGCTGGATGAACAGGAGCCCGTGGATAAACAGTCGCAGGTGGAGGCTGGAGGACGTCGACAGTGGATGAACAGTAGCTCATGGAGGCTGGAGGGGATCGACAGTGGAGATGAACAGTATCCTGTGGAGTCCCATTTTGCGGTACGCCACACCCCTCCCGATGGACAGGACCCCCGTTTCGACCATAGCGCTCCAACACAAGTCCGTTTCCTCCGTTTTGCGGTACGCCACACCCCTCCCGATGAACTTGACCCCCGTTTCGACCGTAGGAGATCCGTTTCCTCCATTTTGCGGTACGTCAGACCCCTCCCGATCAACAGGATCCCGTTTCGAACGTGGCCGGTCGAACACAAGGCCGTTTCCTCCGTTCTGCGGTACGCGAAGCCTCGTTTCCATCGCCTGTTCTGTCCAAGCCCTCCCGATGAACACGACGCATTGCGTTGCCTCCCCATGAACACGACGCATTCCGTTGCCTCTCCATGAACACGACGACGACGCTGTTTCTCCGTTCCGACCCAGACATGTACACAAGCCCTGGCCGTATGTATGCGCGAGTAGGCGTTCGAGACTCCGCCCGTATGTACACATACGTGGCCGTATTTTCTTTCTTGCACCCTGGCCGCCGTACGTACATGTACATGCTACGTGCGCGCCTCTACTACGACACGTGCGCGCCTCTACATCCACCAGTATATATGTACGTACACGTTCGCGACCAGAATGACAACGCTACGTAAGCTTCGACTAGGTGGGTCCCGACTGTCAGGCACTTCCTTGCGTGCGAAGATGTAGCTGGTGGGTCCCAGCAGTCAGGGGCAAACATTTTTTTCACGAAATACGGTGGCCCGTCCGATGGGTCCCCTCTGTCAGGTGGAGGAATAATTATTTTGCACGTAATAAGGAGGCACTTCCTTGCTGCGGCCGTGGACCCAACTGTCAGCCTCTCCACGTACATTCCACGTCCGATGGAAGCCGTTCCTTGACCACGTTGACCACGCCGCGCCGAGAGCACCAGGGCGTTGGACGACGGAGAGGCCTAGGAAGGGGACAACGCGGAGCCGAGGAAGACGCGGCAGTGGATGCCCACGCGTAGAGGAGTACGAGGGTTCACTGGTTCGCTGCGGTGTGAGGCTGCCGTCGCTGCAGAATAACAGGGGGTGTGGATGAGTAGAGGGATGGCCTAGCCGGCGGTGGGAGTAGTAGGGGGCGGTGAGGCCTCCGCCACATCGCAGCCGGCCACGGGAGGCAGGAGCACGAGGCACGACCGGCGCTGGTTTGGGCGGCTGGAGCAAGAAGACCAGAGGTTGAAGAAGCACTACGGCCGTTGGATGGACATCGTACGGTCACTGGAGCTAGAATCATGCATATTGACTAAGTTGACAAAGCCCTTCGTCCCGTCAACTTAGTAGGCCCACAAGTCAGCCTCCCACCAAGGTGGGTCCTAGCTAGCAGGGGGTATTCATTTTTTGTGCGTAGTAAGGAGGCACTTCCGGTGGGTTCGAGCTGACAGCAGGGGGAACGTTTTTTTCGCGAAATACGGTGGCCCGTCGTGTGGGTCCCAGCAGTCAGGGGCAAACATTTTTTTCGCGATATACTGGTGGGTGTCCGGTGGGTCCCTGCTGTCAGTTGGAGGAATAATTATTTTCTGCGTAATAAGGAGGCACTTCCTTGCGGCTGCCGTGGACCCAACTATCAGCCTCTCCACATACAGTATTCTTCCGATGGAATTCGGTCGTTGACCACATTGACCACGCCGCGCCGACAGCACCACGGCGGTGGACGACGCGGAGCCGGGGAAGACACGGCAGTGGATGCCCACGCAGAGAGGAGTATGAGGGTTCACTGGTTCGGCTGCGCTGCTGTCGCCGCAGAATAACAGGGGGTGTGGGTGAGTGGAGTGGAGGGATGGCCTGGCTAGTGGTGGGAGTAGTATGGGGGCGGTGAGGCCTCCGCGGCAGCACAGCCGACCACGGGAGGCAGGAGCAGGCGGCACGACTGGCGCTGCTTTGGGCGGTTGGAGCAAGAAGACCAGAGGTTGAAGAAGCACTACGACCGTTGGATGGACATCGTACGGTCAGTCGAGCTTGAATCATGCATATTGACTAAGTTGACAAAGCCCTTCGTCCCCGTCAACTTAGTAGGCCCACTATACTGGGTCCCAGCTAGCAGGGGGAGTATTCATTTTTTTTGCTTAATAAGGAGGCACTTCCTTGCGTGCGAAGATATAGCTGGTGGGTCTGAGCTGTCAGCGGCGGTAACGTTTTTTCGTGAAATACAGAGGCCGTTTCGGTGGGTCCCAGATGTCAGGTGGAGGAAATCATTATTTTGCGCGTAATAAGGAGACATTTCCTTGCGTGCGGCCGTGGACCCAGCTGTCAGCCTCTCCACGTACAGTCCACTTTAGATGCATGTCGGTCGTTGACCATGCTGACCACGCCATGCCGAGAGCACCAGGGCGGTGGACGACGGCGAGGCCTAGGAAGGGAACGACACAGAGGTAGTGAAGACCCGGCCGTTGTTTTTGTTTCCCACGCGGAGGGGAGTACTACTGTACGAGGGTTTACTGGTTCGTCTGCCGTCGCTAGAGAATAACAACAGGTGTGGGTGAGTAGAGGGATGGCTAGGCCAGCGATGGGAGTACGGTGGGGCGGTGAGGCCTGCGCGGCAGCATAACCGGCCGCGGGGAGGAGGGAGCAGGCAGTCCCGCCGGCGCTTGTTTGAGCAGCTGGAGCAGGAAGAGCAGAGATTGAAGAAGCGCTACGGCCATTGGATGGACATCCAACAGTATACATGCCATCTGTGGAAAGCATCAAATCCGTGGAAAACAACATACATCCCATCTGCCATTATTTCAAATAATTTACAGCCCATTTGCTAATTCTTACTGGTTTTTTTGGAGCCCATATTCTTTATGTTAGCATTACAGCCCATATTGTGGCCACAGTTAAAAAATTATACGAAAATTTGCATATGTCGGTGTGGTCTGAACTGTTTTTAATCCCGAAATTTCGAGTCACATTCAGACTGATTTAAAAAATAAATGTATATCAATATAAAATCCAATAAATTGTCCACGCATAAAAATCAATGCAATTTAAAATCTCGAAATGAAAAAAAAAGATATTTGAAAATAATTGCCGGTTTGATGTGTTTTAAAAATGTACAACCCATTTCTCATTACTGATAGGCCATTTTCTCGGCCAGCCGAATGAAGCTCTCCTCGTCTTGAAAGATTTGCAGCCCAACAGGCCTGATAAAGCGACTTACTTGACAAATCACAAAAGAACTGAGCTAGCCATTTTCAGAAAGAAAAAAACTACTAGGCTGGTCTTTGGTAAACATAAAAGAAAAGGCTGTCTAGACATGCCAGAGTGTCCTGCACAGCCCAATTGACACCCTGCTTCCGTCTAAAAAACAAATTAGATAAATGCCACTCCAATTATGGCGATTCATAAAAATGCCACTGCAATTTCCAAACTTTGAAAAATGCCACTGCAATTTTTGCAAACTTTGAAAAACGCCACTCCAGACTTCGAAAAATGCCACTAGAAATGGCATGAAATGGCATTTTTCAAAGTTTGGAAATTGCAGTGGCATTTCTCGGATGCACCAGATTTGGAGTGGCATTTATCAAATTAACCCAAAACAAAAATAACTGGGCGAGCTGCTGGGTCCCTGGTGTCAGCCGCTCGTTGTGCAATTCTCTCGTTTATTGACTACGTTGACAATGGCATGGGACCCAGATGTCAGAAATCCACTAGGAGGAGCCATTTTTTATTGGCTTGAAATAAGGAGGCACTTGCCTGCGTACTGCCATGACCTTGGCGGGTCCCTACTATCATCCTCTCCACGTACAATCATCTCCTGATTGTGTACGCGTCAACTTGCTAGGCCCACAAGTCAGCCTCTAAACCGTGGAGGACAAATACAACCCATTTAAAAAAATAATAGCCCATTCCATACGTTCAAACGGAAAGTTCAACATTCAGAGCAAAGTAACAGGTCTGATCCACATATAGAGTACTGAATTTCCACGTTGACAACCATCATAGCCAAGTTAACTATCTACTCCCACTAACACTCTAGTAGCATACAAGTACTAACTTACTCTTAGCTAACTAGACGATGTCGGTCGCCATCTGCTGTCCATGCTAAACGCCGGCACCGGCGTCCTCCGCCTCGCCTCGGACTTGCCAGAGGTGCGATAGGGCGCGTTGCTCATGCACGTTGGCCCTTTCCATGCCAGCGTGGTCCACCGAAGCTTCGACTTCCAAACGGGAAACCCACTTGACGAGCTGGTAGTAAAAATCAGCGTCGTGAACGCGTGCGTGCCCGACAGCCTCCAGGGCTATTTGCCGGGCGCCGGCCTCCACGTAGTCGGCCCAGTTGCGGGCGCTCTGCTCGCGACTCAGAGCGTCGGTGCGCTGCTGCTCCATGTCCCGCTGGCGGCGCAAATCGGCGATACACTGCTCCTCCGCCAGGCGGTCGCGCTCCAACAACTCCTGCTCCTCCGCCATGCGGTCGCGCTCCAACAACTCCTCGATCTCTGCATTGCCATCTAAAGACAGATAGAATGCTTCCTCCCTCTGTCTGCCTTCCGGTGAAAACCCGAACACTAGTTCCGGCGGTGACCGCCTGCGGCGTCGCCTACCGCGGACGGGCGGGGGCATGGCAGACGTGGCGAGCGACGTCGGGCCAGTGGGGGCTTATGAGGATATGGCGAGTTGGGTCACGGTGGCACCTGAGAAGGACGAGAAACAGTACTTATAGGTAGAAGGTAGCGCGACGGTCATCGGAATTCAATGCGTAATGGCTTAGCGCGCCAGCTTGCCGTGGAAAACTAGAGAAACTGAAATTATGACTATGCCGTCCCGTCCCGTCTGGGTCGCACGCCGGAATGGTGGTCAAACGAGTGCACTCAAATCATCTCCCTCCTTGTCAATAATGATTCCACGGATTTAAAGCGTATATTTTTTCGCATCAGTTAGCTGCCTTAATTACGACCGGCTGCATGCAGGCACTCAGAACCGCTCGCATGCAGTACGCGAAGCAGCATGCAACGAGTCGCAGCCGAGGGCACGCATGCAGCCACTTAAATCGCTGGAATTAATTAGGCTTAAACTTCTGCATGCCGTTAATTATTGCCATGCCTTGGTCTTGCTGCTTTGCTCACAGGACTAATAAATCCCGAACGGAGGGAGTACCTTGGTTGGTGAGAGGTTTGAATTAAGCCCTGCAAACCGGAAAGGAGGTACTAGTACGTGCGTGATCCGCTATTTATTCGTGTAGGATTGAGTAGGTTGTTTCTTGAATTGAGCCCCGCAAACCGGAAAGGAGGTAGTACGTGCGTGATCCGCTATTTATCCATGTAGGATCGATAGTGTAGCTTGTCAGTTTCTTCAGAGGTAGGCATTTTTATCCGTGTAGGATCGATAGTGTAGCCTGTCAATTTCTTCAGAGGTAGGCATTTTTATTCAAAAAACTGCCACTTTGCATCTTGCGTCGCAAATAAAACTGCCAGGAACGCATTTGTAGGCTAGCTAGTGATCGATCAGTAACTTGTAAACACCGAGCAAACAGAAATAAGTAACTGTTAATGCATCTCAATGATTCACAGATCATATACAAATATGTAGCTCCAAAAGCAAAGATCAACCACTTTGGATCTTGCGTCGCAACTAAAACTAACTAGTACGATTCCCATACATAAGATCAACATGTTAATGCATCTCAATGATTCACAGATCATATACAAATATGTAGCTCCAAAAGCAAAGATCTAGAAAAACATCTGTTCTTCCTACTAACATGGATGCTTCTCTTGGCCAACATTCAATACAGACTGAAAGACAAATTTGTTTGTGAAGTCTACAATTCCTCTTGCAAATGTAAGTGGTTTCACCAACAGCTGGAACCATGAGAATGAACCACACATGATGGAGGAACATCTACTGCAATATGATTTGGTCTTCTCTCGATCACACGGCGAGACTATTTTCGGAATACAAACTTTAACTTAGGCAAAATGATGCCCTTTGTATAATCAGACCAAAGCAATGAAGCACCTAGTGTTGGCCAATAAATAGTACAGTACTACTTTTCTGCAGTCCATGAAGTGACTATCCAGTCTTTCTGTGTCTATTTTCAAATGGCACTGCATGCAGTGACTATACTATTCTCTTGTGCAGTTCAACCAAAATTGCGGGCACTTTTTTTGTTTGCCAAATAGCAACGGACAAACATCTCTGTCTGCACAAATATCAAGCAGCTAGTAAACATATACCACACCTTGTATTTTCGGTTTAAACATGTCTCTTCCGCTTAGCATTTGTCATGTTCTGCACTGGACAATTTGATACAGTTATGTTTTGCCCTGGACAATTTCATACTGAATTGATTTGCTGGTTCAGAGCAGAAATATAGCGCCTATTCTTCATCAGACCAAGGATATCCATGTTCGTAGTGATGGAAGAGGTGAAATCGATACAACCGAAATTGAGCATCCAATCATTGAATCCTGTCCCGCACCTCCAATGTAGGTCCACCCTGCCAATAAATTCACATGCAAACCACTAGTATTACTATCTAATGATAGTACAAAAAGAGTAGCAAGATAGTAGCAAACCATGTAACTTCGTAATGAACAGCTCATAGTGCCACCAATTGGATATAAAGGTTTGGAAAAAAACATGCTCCTAATGTTGAACCAGTTGGACTTTTTGTGCAGTTCCACTAAAATCGAGCATCCCTGTTTGCATAGATATTGAAAGTATGATTACTCTAAAAGTGGCACTAGTTGAAGCATAGACTCACAAATATAAGCATTCCAATTTCTTAATGGGAAAAGGTAGCAAGACTGTTTCTAACCACCTGTTTGAAGGAATAAATAAAGCAACATCGGCTGATGTCAGGAAGGCATACATAGTTTTTTCTGGAAAAGTGAGCCATTCCTGACCTTTCCTCTTATTTTAAGCAAATTTTGTGCAGTTCTACTAAAATAAAATTCCATCAACGCCTTGACAATTCAGTGACACTGTACAAAAGGAAATGACTTAACATTACATCATGATGTCAGGTATGTAGTCGACAGGCATTAGAGACAAACATACAGACCTCCTCAAGAGAACAGCCAGAGGAGGTGCCCACTCTTGACCTTTCCTCTTGTCTTCATAATTGTCTGTGCAGTTTAACCAAAATAAAATGACATCAGCGCCTTGGCATTTTGGTGACACTGTAAAAAAAATTAACTTATCTCATGAAAGTGAGGTATGTAATCTATAAGCATTAACAGTGCAAAAATCTGAAGGTAGTAACAAGTTTCATCGTTGGTATACTGGCTGTGCAATAGCATTAGAATGCCTTAGTAGAAAAATCTTTAATACATCCACAATCAACAGCTAACCCTGAAATAATCCAGTGACATTAAATGACACTGCTTAAATTTATGGGTGG
The DNA here is from genome assembly GCF_003073215.2 of Triticum urartu. NCBI lineage: Eukaryota > Viridiplantae > Streptophyta > Magnoliopsida > Poales > Poaceae > Triticum > Triticum urartu. The sequence goes on from NC_053022.1 coordinate 287,278,643, forward strand.
CATTAGACTGAGAGCGGCATTAGTTAAATGTGGCATCACTTTAGCAGTAGCATTGCTTGACTTGACTGCTGGCGTTATACTAACAGCAAAAAAAGTGGCAATAAGAGCATGGGAGGCCCATTCGTACAATGGGCGCACCAGTACGATGTACCTCCACGGACGCAGAGTGGTGAGGGAGGTATGGTTGCCCAGAGCAACAAATATCCAGGCAGCATATGTGGATTACGTCCCATTTTTGTTCTCTTTAGCCACCTTTTTCCTATGCGAGGACAACAAACCGATCGACTTGGTCATTCTCTATTGCGTTGTCATGCCTTTCTACCCTTCTTCAACCAAGAGACACGAGACTCGTTCCTTAGCTACTGATTTTCCCCTTTTCAACCTAGACGCGGGTTCGATGCCTACTCTCTTGGACAGTACAGTCTCCCTTCCTTTCCTTATTCAACCCAGACATGGATTAGTCTGCATGAAGTAGGGTTTCCTTTAATAGTGCAAATTATGGTTTTCGTCTGCGTGGCCAGCAGAGTAGAGGATAGCAAATTGGGAAGATGGTGGAGTGGAAAAAGATCCACATGCAACGACGTGGCAGATGGGGCAATAGAACAAGGTTATGGTTCGAAAAGAGGTAGCATACTTGAGGGTTGGTGGGAAGTGGATTTGCTCGTGGTCGTCGTCCTCTGCACACACTACGACAACAAGCTTGGGGACGGAGGCCATCCCGCGCGGGCGCTAGGTCTGAGAGGATGGCCTTGTCATCAGTGCGTGACCTCGCTCGCTGACGACGAGTGCGTCAACGCTGCACGTCCTTTTCTTCCCCGGCGGATCTGTGACCACCGGTGAGGAGGGAGAGAGGGCCCGTCTTTTTTAGATCTGGAGAGAGGGTGGTAGTGTGAGAAGCAAGTGGGTACCCCTTAGCAAGAAAGCGCTCAAGCTCCAGCCTATATATCTTTTTTATACTACTAGTACTGGAGGTGGAGTAGTGGTAGAGTAGTTTATATTTTCTCCGCGTACAGTACCAGTTAGTCGTGCTTCAAAACTGATCAGCACGCCATTAAAAAATAAAGGTCGATAACTAATGCGGCACCTCGGGCCAACGCGGCCAGATCGCATTTTGCATGAGAAATTACACACCATGTTTCGTTGACATGTGGTCCCGTTCCAACATATCAGTGAGACGACAACGAGTAGTAGGAGTATTTCCGAACGGACGTGTAGGCCGGGGTGCCTCTTCGTGAACCGTGGCAAACTCGCAACCGTTCACCGACTCTTCGCCTTTCCCTCTTGATTTGGAACTGCTGTCGCACGCTCTTCCTCTCCCACCTCCATTTTCCTTCAGCCCTTCACCTTCTTCTGCCATTGTTCGATCGCCTTCTCCATGGAGGGAACAGGCCGGAAACGACCCCGTTATTCTTACCCCGATCTAAAAGATGACGTGGTGGAGGAACTCATTGATCGGTGCGACGTCATCACCTCGGCTAGCATGGCAGGTTCGTTCAAGCCCATTCTCGACTCAACTAATAACATCATTACAAAGAACCCAAGAGTCAAGGAGCGGTTTGATCTCCCCTATCTTCTTCGCCGTGACCCTGATGACTGGCATCGGCACGACGGAGGCCTCGCCCTGTGCCAGTTGATGCCGCTTGATAATGATACGTATGATGTTAAGATGCCATCGTTTGAGGGCAAGGCTTGGGCGAGCGCAAATGGAGATTGGGTTGTTTACATTGGGTCCAACTGCGAGTGGGAACTTGTGAATGTGTACACTCGTGACCGGGTTCCACTTCCAAAAATCTCAGCAGACTGCCCAGAGGTTGAGCACACCGGTATTGTACGCACGTTCAAATACGATCATGGTGACTGTCTTCTATGGAAGATAGCAATTTGTCGAATTCCCAACCGCTCTTGGAATTACAACAACTATCAAGTTGTTGTTATCTTCGACAAGCTTGTTGCCGTCCTTCGTGGTTTGACTCGATGGATATTGCTCAAAAATCAGTTTCTGTACACGGATGAGTACTGTGATGCAATTCAATACGAGGGCCTTGTGTTTGCTGCCACCACTCGTGGCACTGTTTTTGAATGGGATCCTCGTAGTTTCGGTACATTTGTCTTCCACCATAATTATAATTGTTTCATCCACATGCATGCGGGTTAGCAAGTTTCCCTTTACTAATTAACCTTCTTCTTGTGTTTCCAAGGTCCTGTGAACATCCCACCACCTATACTTGAAAAATTTTATAACCAAGGGGGAGATGACGATGGTGATGATCATGAGCATGAGGACGAGCAGAACCCATATACTCAGTGGCGCCTGGCAACTAATTCCGATGGATCACCTCTTCTTGTGTGTATACATCCCACTGATGATGTTACTACTAAGAAAGCAGGTGTAGTCTCCCATGGTCGCACTCTCCAGACCTATTCCAACACCCATTGCATGGTATTCGGGATGGATACTAGTGTGCTAGTGCCAACTCCTTCTCCCTGGTACAGAACTGATAGTCTTGGAGAAAACTCGCTCTTCCTTGGACAAAACTATCCGATGATGGTGAAAGGCGATCCAACTGCTGTTGACACAACGTTAACAGTACCATTTATGAGAAGCAACTGTGTATATACCTCGGACATTTGGGTGGTTCCCTACCCTGGTACTGATATAGTAGCCCGCTTCAGCCTGGATGATCAGTCCTACGTTGGTTTCCAGATCGACAATCGATGGCCCGTCCCAGAGAATCACTTGTGGTTCAAAGCAAGCGTTTCCAACGCCGAGGAATGGTTGAGTTGAAGTTCATTTCATTGCTTGTTATTTGTTGTGTGGTGAAAACTTTAGTATTTATAATGTATCCTCGTTGTCGATGTGGGTTGATGACCTGCTGTATGTAATAAAATGATATGCCTATGATAAACTTACTAAATTGATGAATGGCTTTCGAGTCGCTTCTCTGAGTGAGTGGTGCGACGAGGCAAAAAAATATTTTCCGAATACATAATTGTACGTGCATTGCAACAGGTTATCGGATGAGGCCAATCAACAATAGTAGTACACTATTTGTACTAGCTTCACATGCTTCGCGCGTCAGGCGGGTGTTTTTACTGTAGCCATATGTTAATGTGTTCGCTGTACGTAACCAGCACCTCGAATCCTCGATACTACTAGTATATAGTAGGAGTAAGTAGTAGGAGTAGTAGCGTGGCATGGGCCAGAACAAGCATTCACGTCCAGGAGTACGGCACACGCCACCACCACGACATCCATCTGACACCATATTATTTCTTGGAGTCCGTGCTAGAGCAATCTCTTCAACCTCGTCGTTTCTCTAACTTCAGCCATCGCGCGGCAGGCGAGGTGGGGGTTTGCCGATAGTCGGTTTCCTTAACTACGGTCCCACTTGTAAGGCCAACTCCAACGCACGACCCCAAATGCACCTCCGTTTTGCACGAACTCCAACAATAATTTTGACTAGAAAAGCAAGACCAAAGAAAACAAGAACCACAAGAATACATTTTACTACTCCTGTAAGTTGGATTAGTGCCTTCTCGATGCATTCATTGTTGATCTGCGGAGGCTCGATCTTGCGTCTGTGCTAGCTAAAAGTGATAGAACATCTACTAAATTGCGCTCTATCAATATATGGATGTACTCTTCTTCCCAATACAAAAACTTGCATCCATTCTACTCCCTCCGTTGCACAATACATGCCTTCTATTTGTCAAAATATATATGTATCTAGACATGTCTTACTTTATAGGTACATCCATTTTTGGACAAATGGAAGTCAAGTATTTTGGAACGGAGGGAGTACATAATAAAATTTTTAAGTTAGCACAACTAGTCTAATCCGAGAGCAGAACCGAAGATTTGGTCGGGTTCTTCCTCCTTTTGCCGACACGTGGGACATCCAGCATCCAGGTCGTGTCATGAAAGAAAATATAGTGGTAGTTGAAGCCACGAGATGTGCATCTTGGGTTAAACCGTAAATAGAATCTTACTACTATTGAGTAACTCCAAAAGCGGCCACCAAAGATCTTTATTGGATTTGTTTTTCATCACCAGCACGTCGAGGTGAAAGATGTGCAGGTTCAGTGGGTCCTCTTGCATTTTCACTGACATGTGGGGCCGCATGTGATCAAATAGACGATGGGCTCCGCGCATCCGCTGGCTGGCTGAGAAGAGAGATAGAGGAGGGCTGAGCACGGATTGCAGGAAATTTGTTCTACGTACCTCGATATAGGCTCGATATAGTGGGGTGGCATGGGCCATAACTAGCATTCACGTCTAGCAGTACGGCACACGCCACCCACACGAGTCCCATCCGACACCAATTTTCTTGGAGTCCATGCTACAACCATCTCTTCTCCCTCCTGTTTTCTCCGCCATCGCGCGGTGGGCGGGGTGGGGGTTTACCGGTAGTCGGTTTGCTCAACCGCGGTCCCACTTGTAAGTGAAAATGCAACACCGCACGCATTCCCGCTTGAGCGGCGTGCCAGACCAACCGTGTGGGGGTGCGACGCGAACACGACAGGCTTTTCCTTTTGAACTCATAACTTGTAAAATTTGGTTCTGCTCCATGGCGCAACCAATAGATAGAAAATACCGATTTTGCCTAGAGTAATGAGAAGTTTGGTTCTGGCGCCGTTCATGCATGGAGTACGTACGAAAATTATGAAGTTGATGCGAAAGGTAAGATAATTATTGTAGTATCATATACTACTACATGGATTTGAAAGATAAAAATACATACGGATCCATCAACGTTCAACGACATCCTCATGCCCTAGTGCGCCGGGTCACCAACCGATGTGTGAGGAGCAGCGGCGTTGGCGGCGAGCTCAACGTGCTTCTGAACAGTGCCGTCCAAGGTTGCCCTGCTGCTCCAAGAAGGCCGGGATCCTATCGTCCTCCTCTTGCATGTAGTAGTCCTTCTGGACGATTTGCGCATAGACGTGGGTGATTATGTCGATGGTGTCTTGCTGCGCCAGGTGCTGCGCGGCGAGCGCGACCTCGAGGTGGACATTCTCCGGCGCGACGGCGGGCAGTCGCAGGGCCACCAGTGCATCTAAGAGGTTGTTACCATAGTTGCCGTTGAGGGTGGCGGGCATCGCAGAGCCTGGGCGCATCGGCTAGAGGCTTACGTCAAAGTCGTCCGCATGCTTTTTGACGATGGTGAACTTGTCGAGGAAACCGACGAGGACCTCATCGAACAAGGAGACGAAGTTATCGTCCAAGAGGCCCCTCTCCCTGGCGGCCTCAAGCAATACTACCTGGAGACGTTCCTCGGTGCCGGGCCGCAGGTTAGAAGTCAAACTTTGGAAACTTTGATCAGGTTTACGCAAATGTTATTTATATCTACAATACCAATGATACATCATACAAAACTACATCTCATGGTGAATCTAATGGTATATGTTTGCCGTACTAGATGTAATTCTTTTTCTCCACGTACATGGTCAAACTTTGTGATGTTTGACTTTTCAATAAATCTATATGCTATGGACCGAGGAGAGTGCCTCAGTTGAGACAGATCAAGTGCGTGTGAAGGAGAATGAGTAAGTATGCAAAAAGAGTATGTGTGTGAAAGAGAAAGTGACAGCAAACGATAAATTAGAGAGAGTGTGTGTTTTTTCGTTTCTTATGCGAACATATCACGCATGCATCTCCGAGATGAAAAAGCGAGGCGAGGAGATACACGAAGATAGCTAGTGTGTGATTGTTTGCAACGGAGAGAGACACCCCTGTAGCACATGTCCAATAGAGGTGTGGACAACAAGGAACAAATGTCGAGAGGGACACATGGATGGCATGGACGCATGGGGAGGGAGAGAGGGTGTGTTTGTGATAGAGAGATCCCGTCGAGATCGTGAGGGGACTATATGGGTGGGAGATCGAGGGAGTGCGTGCGCGATAGAAAGATGCGCTGGGAGAAATCGAGATAGACCATGCACATGTTTGTGATGGAGACTAAGATTAGCTAGTCATATACATATAGGGGGGACTGCGTGTGCCTACAATTGAGTGAGAGACCATCATACTTGGCTAGCTGGGCATGAGATTTTGTGCGTGCGTGTGTGTGAGATGGAGAGAGAACAAGGGGGAGAGATAGAGTTTTAGATGGGCCTATCGAGTGCGAGTGAGATATGCATGTGTATGTTTGACCCAGGTGGATGGAGAGTTTGAGAGAGGGGGGGAGAGCTTCGAGACGACATTGTGGTGCGTGAGAGAGTTACAGGCAAAGAGCCAAGGAATCTGTATGCGTACGATGAGTGCACCCAAGATATCTAGCTTGGACTAGCTAGAGTATCATACATAGTGTGCGAGAGAGACCTATAGATGGTGTATATATGCATGCGAAATAGAAAGACCCCCCCCCCCCACACACAAAGAGAGAGATGGAGAGAAAGGGAGAGGGACGAACAAGGTTTTTGTGTCCGATGCGTGCGACAGAATTGAAGATTGTCGGTGAGAGAGAGAGGGAGAGGGAGAGAGAACATGAGTCCGGGAGAGGGGGAGGTCGCGTTTTATGCATCAAAGACTGATATAAACCATGTTTCGATATAAACTTGCATTCAAATATTTAAATTGGAGAACATGTTGTCTGCAATCCACACATGAACGGATATATGCGTATATCAAACAAGTTCATTAATTTGACTTTCAACATGTTCATGGAGTACTATAATACTGTACAACATGCTACTCGATTGAGGTGTTCAATTTTGGATTTAGTTCACTATTTTGACCTACTGAACGAGCTATTTCATTGAATCGAGATATTTCATTTTGGGTTTGATTCGCGTTTTTGAGTGGGTCAACTATTTGTCTTATAGTAAATCGCTAGCAACGAGCATGTAAAACACATTACTCCCGAGCATCATCTCTCCATCTAAAAAAGAAGTGGCAAGCTAATATTTCAAAATTTGATCCGAATCGACTTGGTAAGGTAGACGTGGATGCTTGTTCTCCCAAAATTTGAACGAACCGTTAAACATCCTCTCTGCTCGGTGGAATTGGCCCGAGCAAATAAATGGGAGACATGAAATTATCGTCCTATGTGGGACATGCATCAATTGGCCCGTTGTACATCGAGGGTAGGTTCGTAACTTCATCCAAGCGCGCCTTCTCCTCGGCCGAAATGACATGTGCCGAATAATTCATAAACCATGGTCGGCAAAACACGCTCTCCTCGCCCGAAATAGCTCGCGCCCACTATTTCAAAACACGCTCTCCTCGCCCGAATTCGCTCACGCCCACTATAGTTCAAAACACGCCCTCCTCGCCCGAAATCGCTCCCGCCCAGAGAAGCAAAGTTACTCTACTATCCCCGACCCTCAGTACACAGACCCAAGCCGAGAAGCCTATAGGCAAGGGTAGAACTGTAACTCCCCCTCACATTTCAGACAAATGCGTCCGTAAGACATGGTTCCACTCCCCTCCCAATTTCCCCCGCCCGCCCCCATTCATACCTCGTGGGCGCCAAATCACCTTCTCCCTGGGAAGCTCCCTTCTCCCGAGCCGCAAAACCTCAGCCCCACCTCCATGGCACCCTCACCACACCAATTTCACAGCCTCCCTCCTCCCTAATGCCGGAGACGCTGTCCATTTGCCGTCGTGCACTGGGCCGTGTGCCTCTTACTCCGTGCTGGTGGTGCTGCCTCGACGACGGCCGCGTGAATCGTACTGGAGCCGATTCACCCCCGCTGTTGTTCACGGCGCCGGAGCGGCTCCAACTTTGGATCCGTCCAGAGTCCTGGCGCTGCTTCGGCGTAGCCATCGACCGTCGTGACATCGCTCTTTCCCTGCCGCCGGTCGCCACCGCAACCGCGCCGGCCTCACCGACTCGGCAGCTGGACCTGCCTACTTCACCATGCCGCCAGATAGGTCGCACCCTCATCTCAAATCACTTTATTTAGGCGTCAGTTGTCTGAATTTTTATTCTGGGCCAATCGATTTGCAATGGGAAGCAGCACCCCTCGAGGCGGCGGAGCTCCTAGGCCGCCGGTTGGATGGTGTCTAACGTAAGGGTGCGGGGCCGCAAGTTCGCCGTGGAAGCAGCGCTTAGATGGCTATCTTTTAGAGTTGCGTGGGTTGAAGGTACTGCCGCCGCCGGATCTGGATGACGGGGAGTCTTTGTGGATTGGCCCGGGGGCGGCGCAACCATGGCAGTGCGGTGGGGTGGGGAGCGGGGTTTTGGCCGGGACCACGGACGGCGGAGGCAGGCTGCTGTGCCGTTGGTCGCTGGCTCTTTGGGGAAGATTCCGAACAGTGTCAGCCGGGAGGCATAAGATGACCAGCCATCCGGCGTAGATCGGACAGTACCAAAATAAAATAAAATCGGGTGACCCCAATTTAGTCTTCAGTCAACAGACGGGTGACCACTCTCGTAGCTTTCTGTTGATCTCTTAGTGTATTTCTTCAGATCAAAGAGATATGTCGTTCTTAACATTATGCGTTATCTGCATCTTCAGACACACCGTCTTCCGACTCACCGCAGCTGCTCCAACAAGGGATGCATACACCACAAGGGAGCTATAGTCCCCACTCAACAGTTCCCTGCATCGAATGCGCATGCCCGACATGCACAGCCACAACAACTGCAGGGCCATCGACAAGTCAACACATGATGCTCACTCCTATGGATGGCAGCCAGATAGGTTGTACCCTCATCTTACTTGTGTGCAACATTTATGTCTTTGTTATTCATCTAAGCATGGAAAATAGATCATCACATTTCACTGTATATTCATGCTGATCTCTTACGGGTCTTGTTCAGGAGTTAACGCTATTCCATAGTTCAGCTAAGATACTTGTTCTTTAGGTAACACTGTTCCATAGTTATCATCCATCAGCCAATGCTATCCCACAGGCTGGTGATTATAGTATTATACCACTTCTAGTATTTCCTATGTTGTTCTTTAATACTTTTGTGTGCCATCTAGTTAATCTCGAGTACAAACGATACATATTCTGCAGCTTTCATCTGTGTTCTCCCTTTAGTTTATGAGACCTGTTGCTGCTAGTTAACCTCAATCCTACTATTTATGCCATCTCCTACAGGCACTCATTACATAAATCTAACTACTAGTTGTCTTCCATGCATGTTAGATATAATTGCACACACTGATATATCCACAAGAACCTCACAGAGCAATGTAAATGCCAATAAAATTGATGTCAATGATACCCAATATGATGGAACATGTAAAGGCAGCTCTTCAGAAGACTTGCAGAAAGATGATGAATCCTCTTCACCCCACAAGGTCCTTGCTCTAACTTGGCCTGTGATATGGGTACAACATGCATATAAGGTCCTGGAGTGTATCTACTCTGTTGCAATGCCATGTGCTTAGCATGCTGATCATGCATGTAAATATGTCACGCCTTCCTGTTTTTCAGTACCTATTCCATTCATGATAACATGTTTTCAAATTCAAGTACTGTCATTCTACTCTATCGCAATGCCATCTGCTTAATTTGGACATCATGCTTCTGAATATCTTATGCATTGTTATTCATCAGTATGTACTTCATCTGTCTACCCTACCATGTTTTTTTTACATTGAAGTGATGTTCTAGTGCTCTGTTGCAATGCCATCTTATTTTCCCAATCATACACGTGTATGTTGCCTTAGTTATTTCTGTACGTATTTCGCTAGCATACAGTTTTACATTCAACTAGTGTTTTTTTGCTGTGTTGCCCTGTCGTATCCCTAGCTCTTACACCATACTCCCTTCGTCCGAATTACATGTTGCCGAAATGCATAAAAAAGGATGTATCTAGAACTGAAATACGCCTAGACCTATCCATTTTTTTCCGTATGGAGGGAATACATGTCAATATGTCATGCCTTTCTATTCTTCAGTACCTATTCCATCTCTCTGCTGCCGCATCTTTTATAATTAAAACACCATTCTTCTATACAAGGCATGCAAGGGGAAGACGACTATGTTAGAATCTGAAGGGTTACAAACAAGGCCTTTGCAAAAGATCCAAATGCCAGGAGATAATAAACCAACTCCAATTTTTATAGATACTGCTCCAGCACAGAGAAACCCAACTCCTACTGATAATAAGCAGATTCCAGTGGCCAAAGAACTAGTCCGCTCCAGTCCAGCAAAAATATGTCAACTCAATTCTAAGAAGTGTGTGCGTATCCTTGCATCATGAAATTTTATAGCATGCTGATCATATTTTCTACATGTTTCTTACCCATCTCTCTTTTAGAAAATAAGCTTAACAGATAGAAGATTTTCTGCAATGGTATCGTTTATGAGGAAAGATTCTTGCATGAATTCTCTGTGCTCCAATGTAGATGTAAGTACCTGTTGTATATCACTATATTTTTACATCAGCATGTATTTTGTTAATCGGCGTGAATCCAACCTTTATATGATCTAAATTTAGTTGTAGCAAAATGTATGATTAAAGGCCACAATGTTGATTTTTGCAAGGAAAACTGCCTGGTAGTTTTGCATCCTGAGCTGCATGAGTGTACTATCTCATATCAGTGGGTTTGAATACTTTGGTTCTGCAGTGGGTTTTTCAGTGTTTTTTACTGTGTTGTCCTGTCGTATCCCTAGCTCTTACATCATACTCCCTCCCTCCGGATTAAATGTCGCAGAAATGGATAAAACTGGATGTATCTAGAACTGAAATACGCCTAGACCCATCCATTTATTTCCGGATGGAGTGAATACATGTCAATATGTCATGCCTTTCTATTTTTAGTACCTATTCCATCTCTGCTGTAGCATGTTTTATAACTGAATCACCATTCTTCTATATAAGGCATGCAAGGGGAAGACGGCTATGTTAGAATCTAAAGGGTTACAAACCAGGTCTTTGCAAAAGATCCAAACGCCAGGAGATAATAAACCAACTCCATTTTTCATAGATACTGCTCCAGCACAGAGAAACCCAACTCCCACTGATAATAAGCAGATTCCAGGGGCCAAAGAACTAGTCCGTTCCAGTCCAGCAAAAGAATGTCAACTCCATTCTAAGAAGCGTGTGTGTATCCTCGCATCATGAAATTTTATAGCATTCTGATAATATTTTCTACATGTTTATTACCCGTCTCTCTTTTAGAAAATAAGGTTAAACGATACAAGACTTCCTCCATTGGGATCGTATTCGAGGAAAATATCTTGCGGGAATTCTCTGTGCTCCAGTGATGATGTAAGTACCTGTTGTATATCACTATATATTTACATCAGCATGTATTTTGTTAATCGGCGTGAATCTAACCTTTATCTGATCTAAAATTAGTTGTAGCAAAAATGTTAAAGGCGCCAATGTTGATTTTTGTAAGGAAAACTGCCTGGTAGTTTTGCGTACTGAGCTACATGAATGTGCTATCTCATATCACGCACATTACTGAATTGTAGTGCTTCTTTGGTTGCCCATTCATTCATTGTGTCAATGTTGCTTTCGTATTACCTTACCTGGCTGATGAAAGTTGTGCCATATTGTGTTAATTTGGTGTAGGCTAGTTGCCCAAACGTTCATTGTGTCAATGTTGCTTTCCTATTATCTGACTTGCCCAATGATAGCAATGCTAGTGTGTTAATTTTGTGCAGGCTACTGAAGATAAGAAGAAAAACTCTGAAAACATCAGGGCAACCCCATTGTCTCTTTCTAGTAAATCTAGGCCAGTAATATGGCAATAACTCATGATTAATCTGTTTGGTTCCCATCCTAATTTATGTTACGATGCAGTGGTCAAGACACTCTCCACTATCAATAATACAAGCCTGCCAAAATCTCCATCTGAATCTGTTCAGTATCCTTTGTCTTGAATGCAACGGAATGAATGTATGTTTGTGAACCAATTAATGGCTGAAGTAATGATGGAAATGGTGGATGAATCAGAGGTGCAGAGTCGTGTGACACAACAACTAATCAATGTTTTCAGAGACAGTGTGGCAAAGCAGCAAGAACTTTCCCACATGCTTATGGGCGTCATCTGTGCTGAGGTTGCAGATTGTGACGTTGTAGATGGTTAGGTTCTGCTCATTTATTTGCATTGGCATCAATCTTTGATTGCCCAGTGGATGTAATTTCATGTAATATATTCTGGATGTGCAACGTTATTCCCTGTATGCCGTACCTTTGCTCGTCGTAATGGGCTCAAATTATCTAATTTGGCCTAAAGACATGAACGAACTTTAGTGGGCCCATTAAGTTAATGGGCCGTTACTAGGCCGAAAGTTAATGGTCGGCCCTCTTACCTCCCGGGTCGTTAATAGGCCGACATCGAAGCGGGCAACAGGTGGCCCCAATTTATTTCACGGGCCGTTAACAGGCCATTACTAAGTTTGGGCTACATATGGCCCAACTATACTGTAGGCCTTTTGCAGGCCGAAAGAGACAGCGGGCCTGTATTGGACCATGAAGAGCATGGGCCGCTAAGAGGCCGAAAGTCAGGTCATATTGTAAACGACCCAATTGTGTTGTGGGCCTTTAGCAGGCCGAAAGAGAAACCAGACTGGTATTGGACCATGAAGGGCATGGGCCGTTAAGAGGCCAAAACTAAGGTCCAACTACAAATGGCCCAACTCATTTATGGCCCGTTAACAGGCCGAAAGGCACACAGGGCCGGGAATTGGCCCAACACTTAAATGGGTCGCTAAAAGGCCAAAACTCAGGTCCGACTACAATTGGCCCAACTGATTTATGGGCCGTTGTCGGTGTCAGAACCGGCGGATCTCGGTAGGGGGTCCCGAACTGTGCGTCTAGGCGGATGGTAATAGGAGGCAGGGGACACGATGTTTTACCCAGGTTCGGGCCCACTCGATGGAGGTAAAACCCTACGTCCTGCTTGATTAATATTGATGATATGGGTAGTACAAGAGTAGATCTACCACGAGATCGGAGAGGCTAAACCCTAGAAGCTAGCCTATGGTATGATTGTATGTTGTCCTACGGACTAAAACCCTCCGGTTTATATAGACACCGGAGGGGCTAGGGTTACACAAGGTCGGTTACAAAGGAGGAGATATACATATCCATACTGTCTAGCTTGCCTTCCACGCCAAGTAGAGTCCCATCCGGACACGAGACGAAGTCTTCAATCTTGTATCTTCATAGTCCAACAGTCCGACCAAAGGTTATAGTCCGGCTGTCCGGATACCCCCTAATCCAGGACTCCCTCAGTAGCCCCTGAACCAGGCTTCAATGACGATGAGTCCAGCGCGCAGTATTGTCTTCGGCATTGCAAGGCGGGTTCCTCCTCCGAATACACCACGGAAGAATTTGAATACAAGGATAGTGTCCGACCCTGCAAAATAAGTTCCACATTCCACCGTAGAGAGAATAATATTTCCACAAATCTAATCTACTGACTTGCTTTGGGAACATGACGTTATGCCATGGCCCGGTGATTATTCGAACCGTTTCCTTTAACTAGCCCCGCACATAACGCGAGGCAGTTTTTTGACATGTCTTGTCAAAGCAGAGATCGTGTCCCCTTATCACGGGATTCTAATCAATACGGGCGTGGGTAACCCAACCGCGCCATCGATTATGGTGCTTGGGGGATGAGCAAGTTTTACCAGGCTAGTGGGGACGCATAGTTTCGTTCGCCCATATAAAGGGATAAGGATTCACCTTTTCATCCACGCCTTATTCCTCCTTTGCTCATCCATTTTCGCACACTCGAGCTCCAGCGCCCAAGTCCGCATTTCTCACCTCGACCTTCCCCAACCATGTACGGAGCGGGAGGCAAGTGGATGGTCTCCTCCGTCATGGAGGGACACATCAAGAAGCTGAGGAGAGCTGGATACCCGCCCGACGACATCGCGCACCGGCTCCCAGATGAGGGGCAGCTCATCCCCACCCCCAGGCCCCATGAGAGGGTAGTGTTCCTTACCCATTTCCTCCGCGGACTGGGATTCCCTCTCCACCCATTTGTCTGGGGGCTCATGTTCTACTACGGCCTGGATTTCCACGATCTGGCCCTGAACTTTATCCTCAACATCTCAGCGTTTATTGTCGTGTGCGAGGCCTTCCTCCGCATCAAGGCTCACTTTGGCTTATGGCTGAAGACCGTCAATGTCAAGCCGAAGGTAGTGAGCAGCCGCCAGGCGGAGTGCGGAGGCGCCATGGTGGGTAAGATGCCCAACGTCACATGGCTCGAGGGCTCCTTCGTGCAGACCATAAAGGGGTGGCAATCGGGGTGGTTCTACATCACTGAGCCGCGTGACCCTAAATGGGCAGCGGCCCCGAGTTCCGATCTGGCATCCCCACGCGGCTCACCTCCTGGTAAGAGAAGGGCATGTCCTGTGGTAGTTCGGGAGAGCTGACCGGACTCAAAACATGTATTCAAAACATGGTGAACAAGAAGCTGAAACTCGTCAACGTAGTCCAGGTCATGCTCATCCGCCAGATCCTCCCGTGCCAACAACGGGCTTTCAACTTGTGGGAGTTCGACCCGGCCCAGCACCGAACTCTAAATAGGCTCTTCGACACAACTCACGAGGATGCCTGGAAGGTGCTATTCAAGGGTGCCGAGGTTCCCCCTCCCTCTACCGAGGATCGCGGATTCTGCGTGAAGCACCAAGCCAGCGCGGTAAGCTGTTTTACCCCTCACAGGATACTTGTTTTTCATAGTTTGACTCTATGCGGGATCTAAGCTCCCGTACCTTTGACAGGACTGGCAGGAGACGGCCGGACAGATTGACTGTTCGGCTCCTTTGCCCGAAGGCCCAGCCGACGCTCTTCTGACGAAGATGCTGACTCCGGCTCCTTACAAGGTGCCGGAGAAGACCAAGAAGGCCAAGGGAACCCGAAAGAGTTCCCGATGCCAGGCGTCATCGGATTCATCGTCCGATGACTCTGCGCCACACTCCTCCCCCGAAGACAAGGAGGAAGAAGAAGATGCTCCCCCTTCAGTTGGGGGAGACAAGAAAAGGAAGGCCGCCCCAACTGGGGAGGCCGAAGGGTCCAAGAAGGGAAGGACTCTCCTTCCGGACAATTCCACAACCGCCGCCGAAGGAGAAGACGAGTGGTTTCCCACGGCCAAGCCCCTGGGGAGGTCATAAGTATTCGGATAGCAGAGTAACTCATAGCATTCCTTTGTCGCACTGCTTCCCCTAACACCGAATATGATTATGCAGGTCGCCACGAGCCCGTATCGATTTATCGTCGGACGGCTCCCTGGGCTCGTCAGATATGGATAGCGATCCACTTCAGACCGCCACCTCCCCTTGCCCTGCGGACGACGCCGAGGTGTTGTCTCAAGAGGCACCGGGTCAAGGGGAGACAGTCCCGGAGGCGCCTCAAGGCGACCTTCCGAACTCCGGGAGCAGAGGGGACAAGGCCCCTGAGGGCTCCGAGTTCGGCCCTCAGTCGAACACCGCGCCGGAACCTCCAGTGGTTCCGGACTCGGGCAGGCAACCTCCTTCCAAGAGGGGCAAGACGGCTGTGTCGGTGACCCCTTTCCAACTAGAGGCACCGGACACTCTGCTAGGAGCGCTTCGTAGCGCTTCCATCGACGAAGAGCACCGCACTATTATCAGTGCGACGATCCAGAAGGTTCAGTCTGCCAAGAGCGGACTGACTGAAGCCTATGCCAGCCTTCTAACAGGCTTTGAGGTAAGTGTTTAAAATATAGGAAAAATATTACCGCATAGACAGTAGCCCCTGATGCTCTATTCGGTGTTCACAAAGAAAAGCCGAATAGAGGATCAAAACAATATCGCAAGAGTCTAATTTAAGTATGTCAATATGCATATGCAGGCTTCGCTGCTGGCATCTGCCGCACTGACTGCGGAGGTCACCGCACTGAAGCAGGACCTTAAAGGGTCCAAGGATGAGCTCAGCCTTGCCAAGAGGCAGCTTGAGGAGAACAAAGGTAAGTAATACCTAGTCTATGGATATGTATAAAAAGAATGCGATTGCAAAATGAAAAGATCATCATGAATTTGCCAGGGGCCATGACCGAAGTGGCAACCCTAAAGTAAGCGCTATCCGAGGCCGAAGATAAAGCGGCCAAGGAGCGCACCGAGCGGGAAAGGCAAGAGGCTCGGGTGGGCGAGGTGCAGCAAGAGCTCCAGGCTCTCGTGAAGAAGCACGAGGCGTTGGAGCTTGACTCGAAGACGCGAGAGTCTGAGCTTTCCGCGGCCCTCGAGAGCGCGAAGAGTGCCAAGGCCGAAGCCCAAAAGGCCCTCCAGGAGATTGACGCGATGAAGAAAATAGCGGTGGGTAAGGCATTCTATATGCAAAGCAAGCATGTGAAAGTAAATTACCTATTACTTACTCGAGTCTGGAGCTCTCCAGGAGCATTCATAGATTTGCCCCACAGCGTGTCGAATGCCGCACAGTTTTGCCAGGCCGAGGAGGGAAGTTCAACGAAGAAGCTGTTCTGGTCTTAGTATATTGGGACCGAACACCCGGTGCCTATGAGCGACCAGCTGAAGCAGCTGGTCGAGCTACACAAGGCGACCGAACAGGCCGTGAAGGGCTTTATAGTCCGGCTGTGGCCTGGTGACGCCCTTCCGAACAGCTACTTTGGCCTGGTGAGGCGACTTGTGGATGCCTGCCCACGGTTGGAAGTCGTCAAGTGGTCCGTCTGCATTGAAGGTGCACGCCGGGCTTTCGCCCGCGTGAAGGTGCAATGGGCCAAGCTAGACGCCGTGAAGCTGGTCAAGGAAGGACCGCCGCAGGGCAAGGAGCATCGCACCCCCAAAATTTATTATGAGGGTGTGCTGAAGGGTGCCCGTCTTGTAGCGGACGAATGTCCAAAGGATGTAATATTTGAGTGAACTTGCTCGTGTGATCCTGTATGATGAAAACTTGTTTCATATGCGCTATGCAACGCTTGTTTGAATTTAAAATATTACCTTCTGTTTGGCTGTTTATCCAATCTGAGAGATGGCTAGTCCTCAGCTTCTGCCCCCATGCCACGAGTGCTGGGGTGTTCAGGATAAACCTGAGCACTCTTGTTCCCATTTTTGGGTCCTTCGAGGGAGGTGCTCAGCACAACGAACAAGGAAACCAGACTAATAATGCTTTATCACTCTCACTTAGCCATAGAATTCTATAATTTTAAATTTCGGCAAAGCCCCTGGTATTCGGAAGGCCGAATTCGGGGCGCGATACACGCCTTTAAGCCGGACAGGACCGGCTCCTCGCTCTAAGCGGCATAAGTCTTTAGGGACTCAAAATATCGCCGAACATCGACCAGTCTCTCGCCTCATCATGACAGTCAGTTTTAGCTTTCTCTATTGAGGTGCTTAACCCAGCAGAACCGGGGCACAATCGCAGTAGTTCTCCTAGTGCTACCTTAGCCGATAGAGTGGAACATAAGGTACCAAAACATAGGAGCTGGGCAAACCCAATATTTGACCAAGAACATGATTCAGAGCTGATGCATATAATGCTATAAGTTCGGGGTGCCGCACTTGTGAAAGTGTTCGGACTTCTCACACCATATTGTGGGGTACTTAAGCCCCTGGTGTATTGGCCGTACCAAAGTGTACGGTTGCAAGGCGTCATTAATGAACACACACACACACACATATATATATAAAGAAGAATGCAATAATAGTCTTAATGCTATGCATTGTTTATTCAAAAAGGTGCGTTAAAGCAGAATGATACAGATAGTGCGATAAGCAAAAAGTAGGACTATGTCCCTTCCAAGGGCAAGCTGAGGAATAGTATTAAAGCAAATATTTCACTCGTTGTCGTAATCCACCTGGGAGTTCCGTGGTGTGACGTAGCTTTCAGCCACCTTGGTTGTTGCATCATGTGTTCGACAATCATGCTGCCGGATAGGGTTTCCAGAGATTAAAGTCCTGAAAGAGAAAAATAACAAAGCGGGAAGCACCTAGTGCGGTTTAAGCCGCGTCTTGGGGCGTGCCGTAGTTGTGCCCCCTCCCCACCTGTGCCCATGGTATTTTTAATGCGTAATTTTGTACGCGTGGCATGGATTTCGCCGTTTGGCTGGGACTGGGGTGGGGGCCGCATTGCTACGCGAGCTCAGATCATGCCAGGCGGTCTAGTTGCCGAGTACTCCGAGCGCGCTTGAAGGTGTCCGGGTCTTGAAACGCCGGACTGGTGGATTGCCTTGAGAGGATGCTTTGCGCTTCTGCTGCGAGGGCCGCAGTGTGCTCCTCCGTGCGGAGAGAGTGCTCTGTGTTTCCATTAACTGTGATGACCCCCCGAGGTCCTGGCATCTTGAGCTTGAGGTATGCATAATGCGGTACCGCATTGAATCTCGCAAATGCGGTTCGCCCGAGCAGTGCATGATAGCCACTGCGGAACGGGACTATATCAAAGATTAATTCTTCGCTTTGGAAGTCATCCGGGGATCCGAAGACCACTTCCAGTGTAATTGAGCCTGTGCAATGGGCCTCTACACCTGGAATGACGCCTTTAAAGGTCGTTTTTGTGGGTTTGATCCTTGAGGGATCTATACCCATTTTGCGCACTGTGTCCTGTAAAGTAGGTTCAGGCTGTTGCCGCCATCCATAAGGACTCAAGTGATGTGAAATCCGTCAATGATTGGGTCTAGGACCAGTGCGGCGAATCCGCCATGACGGATACTAGTGGGGTGGTCCCTGTGATCGAAGGTGATCGGACAAGAGGACCATGGGTTGAACTTTGGGGCGACTGGCTCCAATGCATATACGTCCCTGAGTGCACGCTTCCGCTCCCTCTTGGGGATGTGGGTTGTGCATATCATGTTCACCATCCGCACTTGTGGGGGGAACCTCTTCTGTCCTTCGGTGTTCGGCTGCCGGGGCTCCTCTTCGTCATCGCTATGTGGCCCCTTATCTTTGTTTTCGGCAATTAACTTGCCGGCCTGCTTGAATACCCAACAATCCCTATTGGTGTGGTTAGTAGGCTTGTCGGGGGTGCGTGTATTTGACACGAGCGATCGAGTATGCGGTCCAAACTGGATGGGCCCGGAGTGCTTCGTTTGAATGGATTTTTCCGCTGACCGGGTTTAGAGCCTTTGAATCCGGCATTGACTGCCGTATCCTCGGTGCTGTCGCTGTTAATGCGGCGCTTATGTTTGTTGCGACGTGACCTGCTATTGCCGTCCTTCGTATCCGAAGTACCATGGTTCTTTGATATGTTATTACTGCGAGCCAGCCAGCTGTCTTCTCCCGCACAAAAGCGGGTCATGAGTGTCATGAGGGCTGCCATAGATTTCGGCTGTTCCTGACCAAGGTGCCGGGCTAGCCACTCGTCGCAGATGTTGGGTTCGAAAGCTGCTAGGGCCTCTGCATCCGGACAGTCGACGATTTGATTTTTCTTTGTTAGGAACCGAGTCCAGAATTGCCTGGCCGATTCTTCTGGCTGCTGAATTATGTGGCTCAAGTCATCGACATCTGGTGGTCGCACATAAGTGCCCTGAAAGTTGTCAAGGAATGCGGCCCCCAGATCTTCCCAACAGCTAATGGACTCTGCTGGCAAGCTGTTAAGCCAATGCCACGCTGGTCCTTTGAGCTTTAGTGGGAGGTATTTGATGGCGTGTAAGTCATCACGGCGGGCCATGTGGATGTGGAGGAGGAAATCCTCGATCCATACCGCAGGATCTGTTGTGCCGTCGTATGATTCTATATTTACGGGTTTGAAACCCTCTGGGATTTGATGATCCATGACTTCGTCTGTGAAGCATAAGGGGTGTGCAACGCCTTTGTATTGGGCTATATCGCGACCCAGCTCGAATGGGTCTTGCCCGCTGTGTTCGGCCCGGCCGGACTTACTTTTACTGTATCCGGCGTGACGTTTATCGTCTCGCATAGTGGCACACCCTCGTGATCCGTAGATCGATCTTGCATGTTTTGCTTTGTCCTCCAATATGTCTCGCAGGTCTGGCGTATTTCCCCATGCCTTTTTATTTGAATGGCGTCGGGGTGCAGGCTAAACTTTTGGCTGGAATGCCTCTGTATCGCGGCCACGAGGTGGCCGATCAGCCGCATCATACGCTTCTTCCTCCAGTCCAGGTAGCAACCTGCATTTTGGGTAACTCTTGGAGGGGCGTTCGAGTTTATATTCCTTGGCCACAAGGACTTTAGTCCATCTATCAGCTAGCAGATCTTGATCAGCTTGAAGCTGCTGTTGCTTTTTTTAAGGCTATTTGCCGTGGCTATAAGCCGGCGCTTGAAGCGCTCTTGTTCGACGGGATCCTCTGGCACGGCGAATTCTTCATCGTCGAGGCTTGCCTTGTCTTCGGAGGGGGGCATGTAATTATCATCCTCCGCCTCTCCATCTGCCACTCTCTCAGGAGGGCTGGCTCCTCCATCCTCCTGCTCTAAATCTTGCTGGAGGGGATTGTTGTTACCGTCGGCACTATCCAGAGTGTTATTATCTCCTGTGCCGGTATCACCACTTTTGCTTTGGCGGGACTTAGAGTGGCGCCGCTGACGTCGGCGCTTGGGTTGTTTCTTGGAGGGTCATCCTCCGCAGTCTCGTCGCCATTGCCTTCTTTGGGTGTGTCCACCATGTATATATCGTATGATGAGGTGGCTGTCCAGTGCCCTGTGGGTAGTGGTTCCTCTTCGTCTCCCGCATCGCCGTCCATACCATCGATGTCTTCGGAGTCGAAGTCGAGCATGTCGGTTAAGTCATCGACAGTGGCTACTAAGTGGGTGGTGGGTGGGCCGCGAATTTCTTCGTCGACCGCGTCCCAATTCTGCCGGACATAGTTCAGCCAGGATCCACCTGACAAGGAGAGAGACCTTAATGAGTTCAGTATGTCACCAAAGGGCGAGTGCTGAAAAATATCCGCATAGGTAAACTCCATGATCGGCGCCAATTAGATTCTCTAGGAACGGGCGCAGGCGGTTCGAAGTCCTTGGCCGGAGAAGGATCCGGCAGTTTGACAACACGGCTCTCGTGCAGGGTAAGGTCGATGTTCGGCTCAATCGCCGATGAGGGTAAGGCTTCCATGGCAGGGTCCATCCACCCGTCCATGGACGGCGCAACTGGCTCCGAATTGAGGGTCGAAGCGGCTACCGATGCGATCTCCTGAACACTGTATGATGGTAGAGCCAAATCGTACTCATCATGACCGCGTGGTGCACAAGGCAGAGGCTCGAATCCGTTGAAGATCAAGTCTCCGCGGATATCGGCCGTGTAGTTTAAGCTTCCAAACCTGACCTGGTGGCCAGGGGCGTAACCTTCGATCTGCTCCAGATGGCCAAGCGAGTTGGCCCGCAGTGCGAAGCCGCCGAACACAAAGATCTGTCCGGGGAGAAAAGTCTCACCCTGGACTGCATCGCTATCGATGATTGTAGGAGCCATCAAGCCTAACGGCGATGACACAGAGGAACTCTCAATGAAAGCACCAATGTCAGTGTCAGAACCGGCGGATCTCGGGTAGGGGGTCCCGAACTGTGCGTCTAGGCAGATGGTAACAGGAGGCAGGGGACACGATGTTTTACCCAGGTTCGGGCCCTCCTGATGGAGGTAAAACCCTACGTCCTGCTTGATCAATATTGATGATATGGGTAGTACAAGAGTAGATCTACCACGAGATCGAAGATGCTGAACCCTAGTAGCTAGCCTATGGTATGATTGTATGTTGTCCTACGGACTATAACCCTCCGGTTTATATAGACATCGGAGGGGGCTAGGGTTACACAAGGTCGGTTACAAAGGAGGAGATATACATATCCGTATTGTCTAGCTTGCCTTCCACGCCATGTAGAGTCCCATCCGGACACGAGACGAAGTCTTCAATCTTGTATCTTCATAGTCCAATAGTCCGGCCAAAGGGTTATAGCCCGGCTGTCCAGATACCCCCTAATCCAGGACTCCCTCAGCCGTCAACAGGCTGAAAGTGACACCGGGCCAGAAATTGGCCCAACACTTAAATGGGCCGCTAAAAGGCCAAAACTCAGGTCCGACTACAAATGGCCCATCAGATTTATGGGCCGTCAACAGGTTGAAAGACACACCGGGCCGGAAATTAGCCCAACATTTAAATGGGTCGCTAAAAGGCCGAAAGATGTACATCCTGAAAATTGGCCCATCCATTAAATGGGCCGTTAACAGGCCGAAATCTCATTGGGCCCATATTGAGCCCAAATATATAGCGGGCTGTTAACGGGCTCGAACTGACGATGGGCTGCGATGGTGTCAAATCTTTAACGGGCCGAATTGGCACATCTTGTATGGGCCATGGGCTTAAATGGACCTGACACAAGTAGGCCTTATATGGGCCGGCCTGCTAATTTTTACTGGGCCGGCCTTTTTCACCGGAATGGGCCACTGTTGGGCCGTGCCATGTGTCAACCTATCATAGGCGCCTCCTGTCCAATGAGTGGATGACATCTGTCCCAATGATGAGCCGACACGTGTTTCCTATAGCCAATGATGATTTTACACGTGGAAAATTCCCATTGGTCGGGGCTATTAACGGGTTATCGGATCCAAAACCCGACCCGATAGCTTAACGGCGTTCCGTTACGGTGGATGCCATGTGTTGGTCACCCTTGACGAAAGCACTTCTGTGACGCGCGATTAATCGTCATGGAAGTGGACACTTCCGTGATGATAATTTTGGTAATTTCATGGAACACTTCTACGACAGCACAGATATGACTATCTTGATTCTGTCATAAATTTTTCATGGATGTACATGCATGACAAAAACGTGACCTACTGTGACAAACACGTATCATCACGGAAGTGTATTTCTTTGTAGTGTGTGCGGTTCGCGTGACCCCTTGGGAATAGGCGAGTTTTAAGGCTCAAGGGAGGGGACGCTTGATATTCGCAGTCCATATAAGTGGATAGAACCCATCTGTTCCACCCCACGCCTCATTCTCTTTGCCTCTCCGCCCCGGAGATCCAGCTCCCAAACTCCAAGCTCTTCCCTTCACGACAACTCCTCCGACCATGGCTGGCTCTCAAGGAAACTGGGTGCCATCCTCCGTCATAGAGGAGAACATCAAGGAGTTGCGGGAAGCGCGGTATTTGACCGCGGAAATCAAGCACATGCTTTCTGATCCAGCGCAGGTCATCCCCACTCCGGGGCCCGGTGGGAGGGTGGCGTTTAACCCCCACTTCCTCCATGGACTCGGATTCGTCCTCCACCCCTTTGTAAGGGGTCTCATGTTCTACTACGGGCTGGATTTTCATGATCTGCCCCCAAATTCGTTCCTTCACATCTCAGTGTTTATCATCGTGTGTGAAGCCTTCCTCCGTGTCCCTCCACATTTCGACTTATGGCTCAAGATTTTTAATATGAAACCAAAGCTGGTCAATGGGAAACACGCGGACTGTGGCGGCACCATGGTGAGCAAGCTTCCCAAAGTCAATTGGCCAAAGGGAGTTTTTTTGGACACCGTCAAAATATGGCAATAAGAATGGTTCTATATCACAGAAACCCGCGGCTCCAAGTGGGCGGCCGCACCAGCCTTTAGATCTGGACCCCGGTGAGGATTACATCCTGGACCGACAAGAGTCCGGACTAGGGGTCGGTCCCTGAGGTGCTGCAGCTGCAGAAACGCATCAAGAGCATGATAGCGAAGGACGTTACCCTTGCTGATGTATTCCAAGTGATGCTGATCCGCCGAGCACTTCCCCGCCAGAGGCAGCCCCTCAAGATGTGGGAGTTCAATCCGGAAGGGTCATGGACCCTACAACGGTTCTACGACACAACGCATAAGGGGATCTGGAAGCTGCTTTTTAAGAAGCGGAAGTCATGGCCAAGGTCCTCAGATGACACCGTCCTCGACTGCAACCACCCGTCCTCCAAGGTAAGTTCAAAAAACTCCGAACACCAATAGGCTTCAACAACCCGAGGGAGAGGTGCGAAGTAATCCATCCCCAAACAGGTCTGGATTAAGAAGGCGGAGCAGATCCGGTGTCCAGCTCCGCTCCCCGAAGACCCAGCCAATCCTCTTCTAATGAGGATGCTGGTACCAACGCCATACCAGGTGCCGGCAAAGAAGGACGAGAAGAAGAAAAGGGAGGAGAGCACTTCGGGCGCAATGTCCAGAGATGCTGATGCCCAGTCCTCTCACGAGGGTGATGACGGCGATGAGGAGGAGGAGGACGAAGAAGATCTCCCCCGCAAGGGTAAAAAGAGAGTGGCCTCCGAAGACCTAGAAGACGAAGCGTCCAAGAGGGACAAAATTACCCTCCCCGATGACTCGGGGTCAGACACCAAGGTTACTCGGAAGCACCGGCGCCGGACTAAGCCCCAAGTTGACTCGTAAGTGGTCCGGGATTTTTTCGCACTTATTCAATCAATAAACTGTGATGATAACTCTAAGTTCTATCTTTTAGTCCGGCCCGCGATCTTCCCCCACTATCTTCGTCCTCGGGGGATCTTCCACCGGAGATGATGGAGAGCGGGCCGCCTCCATTAGCCTCCCCGCCGCCTAAGGCGGATGATGGCGAGGTGTCGTCTCATAGGCCCTCCCCAAGCCTTGAAGAGACATGGGGGGCGATCTAACGGTGCCAGAGGGTAATACCTTGGCTGCCGGAGGGCCGAGGAGGACGATCCTCATGGAGACCGGCGACGAGGGCCCCAGTCAATCCATCCCCCAGCCGCAGACTGCTCCGGAGACCAATACGGCCCCGTAGTCTAGTGAACGACCCCCTGCAGGAGAAAAGGGAGCGGCGACCTCTGCTAATCTGGAGGTGCCGAATATCATGACGGACGCTCTTCAAAGTGCATCTGTCCTAGACGAGCACCACATCTTGATGGGTGCGGTGTCTGAGAAGATTTAGTCTGCCAAGAGTGGACTGAATGAAGCCTTCTCCAGCCTGCTAGCAGGCTTCGAGGTATGCAATGTAATGTTTTTTGATCTTTTTTATGGGAAATATGCCCGTATATAGATAGTAGCCCCTGAGACTCTATTCGGTTTTCTGAAAGAAAAGCGAGCACAGGATCAATAATCAGTTGTCAGGTGGTAACATGCTATTTTATTTGAATTTCAAAACAGGCCTCTCTGTTAGCGGCGACTGCCCAGTCAGCGGAGATTTTCGAACTCAAATGGAAACTAGAGCGAGCCGATGAGGATCTACTCCTTGTTAACACGCGACTCGACCAAGCGCAAGGTATAAGATACATCTTGTGGTATGCCTGTTTATTTTCATGCTTTTGTGGAAGTTGAAGAGCTTTACTGTGCATGGTTGTACAGATGGTGCTACCGCGATGGAGACCCTTGAGGGTGAGCTTGCTCAAGCCAAGGAGCAGGCAAGGGTAAGCCAGGCGGCTGCTGACAAGGCGATTGTGGACTTAATGGCTGAACAGGCCACTCGGCATCGTTTTGAGGAACGGGTGACTGAGATGGAGCAAAAGCTCAAGGAGACTGCTGCCAAGTGTGATTCCCTGGAAATGGAAAACAGAGCGAAGGTGACCGAACTCGCCAAGGCCAATCAAGATGCTTCAGAGGCACGGTCTGAATCCCACGCTGCGCGCGAGGAAATCCGTCAAGCCGATCAGATAGCGGCTGGTAAGCCTATTTATTTTACAGGCTAAATTTGGGGACCAGAAGTATGCCTTGCTTAATCGACTATGGAGTTCTCCAGACGCACATGCGGATCTACTAACGAGTGCTACGGATGCCGCCCAATTCTTCCAGGCCCAGGAGGGGTACAAGTCGGAGAAGCTCTTCTGGTCGTAGTTTGTGGAGCAGGAGCGTCCCCTACTGCTAAATGACCAAATGGCACAATGGGCGGAGCTGCATAAGATGTCCAGCGCGTCCATGAAGGACATCATAGTCCGGTTGTGGCCTGCTGAAGCCGTTCCGGGCAGCTACTTTGGCCTCGTGCGGTGTCTCGTCAATGTGCTACCCCGGATTGATGCTCTAAAGAGGTGGTCCTCCATGGAAGGAGCGCGTATGGCTTTCGCCCGTGTCAAGATGCACTGGGTGAAAATGAACGCCAAAAAGGTGGCGGTCGAGGGTCCTCCTGAAAGCAAGGCCCACCGCACACCAGAGCGCTATTTTGAGGACGTGATAAAAGGTGCTCGCCTTATAGAGGGCCAATGCTCGAAGGACGTAGTGTTCGAATAAAAAGTCCGAACTTTCCGTGGATGTTATAAATTAAATGTTTTGTAATATATTCATTCCTTGATGAAAGGTTTTTATCCTCCTGCACGACCGTTTATTGTATCTGAGAGTTCCTAGTCGGCGGCTTCAGCCCCCATGTAGATGCTACTGGGGTGTTCGAAATGGCACATAACTACACTTAACCCAATGTCTTGGTCCTTGAAGGAGGTGTCAGTGCGGCGAACCAGGCAATCAGACTATTCGGTTTCATTGCTCTCACTTAGCTATAGGAGTTTGGCAATGGGTCTATTAGGTAGCCCCTAGTATGTATGCGGCTACCCTGATGCGGGTGCATTACATATGTGACCGGGAAACAGTCCTTCGTGTAATACGGAAAAATCGCTAAGGATTGTAATGAATCGCCGAGTGGCTAACCAGCTCTCGCCGCATCATGACAATCAGTTTTTAGCTTTCTCTATTGAGGTTCTTAACCGGACGAACCAGAAACACAATCACATTAGTTCTTCCTTTACTACCCTAGCCGATCAAACAAAATGTAAGGTAGCAAGCACAGGAGCCGGGCAACCCAACTATTGACCAAAGACATGATTCAGAGCCGATGCATATAATGCCGAGCTCGGGACGCCGAATTGTGCTATAAAGCTGTTCGAACTTTTGTTTGGCAACGCATATGTTTTCCTATAGAGCCCCTGGCAATTTTGTGCCGAGGTGTGTGAGTGAGGAAACTGTAAAGACGGAATGAAGTCTGCAATTAAAGACGGTTTCGAATAAGAATTTGTTTCACTGGGATCTGATTGATACGTCAAAACATAATCTTACATAATTTATCGTAATCACAAAGGCCATTTTGCATGCCGGGGGTCTAGGGCTGGGAGAAAAAAAGCTTCTATACAGGTTCTTGAGTGAAGTTGTGGTTTGCAAAAATTCTTTGCACCTTCCTGCCGCATGTTTGCGCCGCTTTCGCCCAAATAAGAAAGATTCCTTTAAAGGAATGGTCTTCAGCTATGTATACAGAACCGGGCTCGGAAAGAGTCCTCGTGGGTCCGAAGAATGAGTAGGTTTTGATTCACTTGTGGTAAGAAAATGATTAAATAAAGGGGAAAGCCATATAAGGTCAAACCTTTTTATAGGCCTGTCCATATATTGGCTCCACCGATGCCCAAGGTATTTTGAGTGCATAATTGTGCACGCGCGGTAGGAATTCCGCTGATGTACGTGGTGGTCAACGGAGGCTAGGATGCTAATCCAGCCCTGAAGTTGTCGGACTGCCGGTATACAGGACTGACCGGTCTTGCATGGGGAAGTCCGGTGGCCTAATAGCCAAGGAGGTGTGCGGCTTGATAGGGCCGCTTTGTACTTCGGCCGCAATGGCCGCTGTATGCTCCTCAGTACGGGGGGAGCGCTCCATGTTTTCATTGATTGTAATGACGCCACATGGACCGGGCATCTTGAGCTTTAAATAGGCATAATGCGGGACCGCATTGAAGCGGGCAAAAGCGGTTCGTTCGAGCAATGCGTGATAGCATCTGCGGAAGGGGACGATGTTGAAGATCAAGTCTTCGCTTCGGAAGTTGTCCGACGAGCCAAAGACTACTTCCAGCGTGATTGAGCCTGTACAGCGGGCCTCATTTCCAGGTATTACTCTTTTGAAGGTAGTTCTAGTGGGCTTGATTCTTGACGGATCAATGCCATTTTGCGGACAGTGTCTTGATAAAGTAGATTGAGACTGCTGCTGCCATCCATGAGGACTTGCGTAAGATGGAATCCGTCGATGATGGGATGGAGGACCAGAGCTGCCGAATCTCCGTGACGGATACTGGTTGGGTGGTCCTTTCGATCGAAGGTGATCGGACAAGCCGACCATGGGTTAAATTTGGGGGCGACCGGCTCTATGGCGTAGACGTCCCGTAGTGCGTGTTTGCGCTCCCTCCTAGGTATATGTGTGACATATATCATATTCACCATTTTTACTTCGGGGGAAACTACTTCTGTCCACCTGTGTTTGGTTGACGGGGCTCTTGGTCATCGTAGTCACTTGGCGACCCTTTTCCCTTGTGTTCGGCGTTAAGATTGCCGACTTGTTTGAAGGCCCAACAATTTCTGTTGGTATGATTGGCGGGTTTATCGGGGGTACCATGAATCTGGCAAGGCCGATCAAGTATTCTATCTAGACTGGATGGGCCATCTCCGTTTGCCTTGAATGGCTTTTTCCGTTGACCGGGTTCGGAGCCACTGAATCCGTCGTTAACCACCGTGTCTTGCGCTCCTTCATTGTTGTTTCGACGCTTATGCTTGTCGCGTCATGGCTTGCCATTGCTGTCCCTGGTTTCGGAGGCACCAGGGTCGCTGGTGCTATTGCTTCTACGAGCGAGCCAGCTGTCTTCTCCCGCGCAAAAACGGGTCATAAGTGTGGTGATGGCTTCCATGGACTTCGGCTTTTCTTGGCCGAGGTGTCAGGCGAGCCACTCGTCTCGGACGCTATGTTTGAAGGTTGCGAGGGCCTCTGCATCCGGACAATCCACAATCTGATTCTTTTTTATTAGGAACCTTGGCCAAAGCTGTCGGGCGGATTCCCCAGGCTGCTGGATTATGTGGCTAAGTTCATCGGCATCAGGGGACCGTACATAGGTACCTTGGAAGTTGTCTCTGAATGCATCCAGGTCCTCCCAGCTACCAATAGAATTTTTTGGTAGAATGTTCAGCCAGTGCCGTGCTGGTCCCTTAAGTTTGAGGGGAAGGTATTTGATGGTGTGTAGATCGTCACCGCGAGCCATGTGAATGTGGAGAACAAAGTCTTTAATCCATACTGCGAGATCTGTTGTGCCGTCGTATGATTCAATGTTCATGGGTTTGAACTCTTTGGGGAACTCGTGCTCCATTACCCCATCGGTGAAGCATAGGGGTTGTGCAGCGCCTCTATATCGGGCCATGTCACGACGCAGTTCGGATGGAGTCCGTATGCGGTTTTCAGCCCAGGGATTGGTTATATTTATCGCACCAGGCTTGATAGCCCTCCTCTCGCGCCGGAGCATGCCCCCGCGATCTGTAGCTTGACCTTGTCTGACCTGTCCTATTTTCCAGGTCCTGTCGTAGGTCGTATGTGTAACCCCGAGATGTTGTTTCTCTGCTTTTATGGCGAGGTGGAGCGGGCTGGTGTTTGGCTTGACTTGTCGTTCTGCCCTGGCCACGTGGTGGTTGGTTGGGTTCGGCAGCCACATTGCGTGCTGGCGGTATGGGCTCCCGCACCTCGTTGTCGAATTGGGGCAGCAGCTTACGCTTCAGGTAACTCTTTTTTGGGCATTCGAGTCCATACTCTTCGGCCGCCAGGACATTAGTCCATCTGTCGTTGGGCAGATCTTGGTCAGCATGAAGCTGTTGCTGTTTCTTTTTTAGGGTTCTAGCCGTAGCTATTAGCCGGCTCTTGAAGCACTCTTGTTCGAGGGGTTGCTCTGACATGATAAAATCTTCGTCGCCGAGGCTCACGTCGTCCTCGGAGAGTGTCAGATAGTTGTTGTCCTCCGAGTCGTTGTTCCCTGTTTGTTCGTCAGGGTCAACTTGCCCATCCTCCCGATCATCCTGTTCGGATGTTAGTTGATACGTCCATTTTGCATCATGCTTTTATATCGATATTTATTGCATTTCGGGCTGTTATTACACATTATGTCACAATACTTATGCCTATTCTCTCTTATTTTACAAGGTTTACATGAAGAGGGGGAATGCCGACGGCTGGAATTCTGGGCTGGAAAAGGAGCAAATATTACAGACCTATTCCGCACATCTCCAAAAGTCCTGAAACTTCACGGGAGCACGTTTTAGAATATATAAAAAATATTGGGCGAAAGAAGTACCAGAGGGGGCCACCCACCGTCCACGAGGGTGGGGGGCATGCCCTACCCCCCTAGGCGTGCCCCCTGCCTCGTGGGCCCCCTAGCAGCCCTCTGATGCCCATCTTTGGCTATATGGAGTCCTTCATCGAGAAAAAAATCATAAGGAAGCTCACGGGACGAAACTCCGCCGCCACGAGGCGGAACCTTGGCAGAACCAATCTAGGGCTCCGGCGGAGCTGTTCTGCCGAGGAAACATCCCTCCGGGAGGGGGAAATCATCACCATCGTCATCACCAACGATCCTCTCATCGGGAGGGGGTCAATCTCCATCAACATCTTCACCAGCACCATCTCCTCTCAAACCCTAGTTCATCTCTTGTATCCAATCTTCGTATCAAAACCTCAGATTGGTACCTGTGGGTTGCTAGTAGTGTTGATTACTCTTTGTAGTTGATGCTAGTTAGTTTATTTGGTGGAAGATCATATGTTCAGATCCATTATGCATATTAATACCCTTCTGATTATGAACATGAATATGCTTTGTGAGTAGTTACATTTGTTCCTGAGGACATGGGAGAAGTCTCGCTATAAGTAGTCTTGTGAATTTGGTATTCATTCGATATTTTGATGAGATGTATGTTGTCTTTCCTCTAGTGGTGTCATGTGAACGTCCACTACATGACACTTTACCATTGTTTGGGCCTAGAGGAAGGCATTAGGAAATAATAAGTAGATGATGGTTTGCTAGAGTGACAAAAGCTTAAACCCTAGTTTATGCGTTGCTTCATAAGGGGCTGATTTGGATCCATATGTTTCATGCTATGGTTAGGTTTACCTTAATACTTATGTTAAAGTTGCGGATGCTTGCAATAGGGGTTAATCATAAGTGGGATTCTTGTCCAAGGAAGGACAGTAGCCAAGCACCGGTCCACCCACATATCAAATTATCAAAGTACCGAACGCGAATCATATGAACGTGATGAAAACTAGCTTGACGATAACTCCCATGTGTCCTTGGGAGCGCTTTCCTTTATATAAAAGTTTGTCCAGGCTTGTCCTTTGCTACAAAAAGGATTGGGCCATATTGTTGCACCTTATTTACTTTTAGTACTTGTTACCCGTCACAAATTACCTTATCACAAAACTATCTGTTACCGATAATTTCAGTGCTTGCAGAAAATACCTTGCTGAAAACCGCTTATCATTTCCTTCTGCTCCTCGTTGGGTTCGACAGTCTTACTTATCGAAAAGGCTACGATAGATCCCCTACACTTGTGGGTCATCATTAGTTCGATGGGGTCTTCTTGGTCTTCGGTGTTCTCCGGAGTATCTTGTGTTCGGTGCTGGTATTGCTGTTCTTACTGCGGCGCGATTTAGAGTGGCGCTGCTGACGTCGATGTTTTGGCGGTATCTTAGGAGGTTCATCCTCGACTGGGTTTTTCTCGTCGTTGCCGTCGCCGTTTTTAGGTGTATCCACCATGTATACATCCTACGAGGAGGTGGCAATCCAACGTCCGATAACCGATGGGATTTGGGCCTGCTCCTCTCTGACATCGTCGTCTATACCGTCAATGTCTTCAGAGACGTAATCAAGCATGTCAGTTAGGTCCTCGATAGTGGCTCTGAAGTGGGTGGTGGGTGGGAAGTAAAATTCCCTATTTCCAGCCCCTAGCCCGGGCTGCGTGTGATTCAGAAGCAGTTCCTCTGTGATGATGAGGGATATCATTAAGTCCAGAGTCTCGTTTAAGAGCGGGGTTTGGATGGAGTCGGAAGTTTCTGGGCCGAGCTCACATGACGAGGGCCTCCAGGGTTCGGAATTAGTGTCTGGAGAAGAGTTCGACTTTGTAATGATTGCTAGAGACGTTGTTCTCTCTGGTTTTCCGGTGTTGAGCTCTAAGGCTGCAGAGAGTCCGGCGGGCTCTAGACTCCCGTCTTCGGATCTGATGGTATGCTCCGGATCTAAGGCCGGAGCGGTGGTTGGGGCCACGAACTCTTGGAAGATCAAGTCTCCTCGGGTATCAGCGGCATAATTTAGATTTCCAAAACTGATCTGATGTCCAGGGGCATAGCTGTCGATCTGCTCTAGATGGCCAACTGAGTTGGCCCTCAGTGCGAAGCCGCCGAATACAAAGGTCTGGCCAGGGAGAAAAATCTCCTCTGCGGCAGCATTGTTGTAGATGATTGATGTAGCCATTGAGCCTTTCGACGACGACATAGTGGAACTCTCAATGAAAGCACCAATGTTGGTGTCAAAATCGGCAGATCTCGGGTAGGCGGTCCCGAACTGTGCGTCTAAGGATCGAAGGTAACAAGAGATAGGGGACATGATGTTTACCCAGGTTCGGGCCCTCTTAATGGAGGTAATACCCTACGTCCTGCTTGATTGAATTTGATGAGTATAGGGGTTACAAGAGTTGATCTACCACGAGATCGTAATGGCTAAACCCTAGATGTCTAGCCTATATGATTATGATTGCCTCTACGGACTAGACCCTCCGGTTTATATAGACACCGGAGGGGGCTAGGGCTTGTACATATTCGGTTTATAGAGAAAGGAGTCTTCATATCCGCACGCTAAGCTTGCCTTCCATGCCAAGGAGAGTCCCATCCGGACACGGGGAAAGTCTTCTGTCTTGTATCTCCACGGCCCATTATTCCAGCCCATATCACATAGCCCGGACGCCCGAGGACCCCGTAATCCTGGACTCCCTCATCGGGTATAATAGAGAAACTGCTAGCTAATCCTTTTACAGGAGATGGAACATTACATCCCGATATGCACCTAATCTATGTGGATGAAGTTTGTGGATTATTTAAGCTTGTAGGTATGCCCGAGGATGTTATCAAGAAGAAGATCTTCCCTTTATATTTAAAGGGAAAGGCATTGACATGGTTTAGGCTATGTGATGATATTGGATCATGGAACTACAACCGATTGAAATTGGAATTTCATCAGAAGTTTTATCCTATGCATCTGGTTCATTATGATCGTAATTATATATATAATTTTTGGCCTCGCGAAGGAGAAAGTATCGTTCAAGCTTGGGGGAGGCTTAAGTCAATGTTATATTCATGCCCCAATCATGAGCTCTCAAGAGAAATTATTATTCAAAAATTTTATGCTCGGCTTTCTCTCAATAATCGCTCCATGATCGATACTTCTTGTACTGGTTCTTTTATGATGAAGACTATTGAATTCAGATGGGAT
The DNA here is from genome assembly GCF_003073215.2 of Triticum urartu. Classification (NCBI taxonomy): domain Eukaryota; kingdom Viridiplantae; phylum Streptophyta; class Magnoliopsida; order Poales; family Poaceae; genus Triticum; species Triticum urartu. Next base: position 287,311,661 of record NC_053022.1, read on the forward strand.
TTATTGGAAAGAATTAAACGCAACTCTGAAGATTGGGAACTCGACGAAGGTAAGGAGTCAGGTATAACACCTAAGTTTGATTGTGTTAAATCTTTTATGGATACCGATGTTTTTCATGAATTTAGCACTAAATATGGACTTGACTGTGAGATAGTAGCTTCTTTCTGTGATTCATTTGCTACTCATGTTGATCTCCCTAAGGAGAAGTGGTTTAAATATCATACTCCCATTCAAGTAAAAATAGTTGAACCTATTGAAGTTGAAGAAAATACTATCACTTATAATGTTGATCCAATTGTTCCTACCGCTTATATTGAGAAACCACCTCCCTGTTAGAATAAAGGATCATGCTAAAGCTTCAACTGCGGTTCGTAAGAGTAATGCTAGAACACCTACACCCTCTGAGCAAATTAAAGTTGAACCTAGTATTGCTATGGTTATGGATCTCTTGGTCGATAATATTGATGGGCATGTTATTTACTCCTGTGATGAAGCTGCTAGAATTGCTAGACCCGATACTAAAAATAAACATAGACCTCTTGTTGGCATGCCTGTTGTTTCTGTTAAAATAGGAGATCACTATTATCATGGCTTATGTTATATGGGTGCTAGTGTCAGTGCAATACCTTACTCTTTATATAAATAAATTATGCATGATATTGCACCTGCTGAGATAGAAGATATTGATGTTACTATTAAGCTTGCCAATAGAGATACTATTTCACCAATTTGGATTGTTAGAGATGTTGAAGTCTTGTGTGGGAAAATTAAGTATCCTACTGATTTTCTTGTTCTTGCTTCCCCACAAGATGACTTTTGTCCCATTATATTTGGTAGACCCTTCTTGAATACTGCTAATGCTAAGATAGACTGCGAAAGGATATTGTTACTGTTGGTATAGGGGATATGTCTCATGATTTCAATTTTGCTAAATTTCATAGACAACCCCATGATAAAGAATTGCCTACTAAAGATGAAATTATTGGTCTTGCTTCTATTGTCGTGCCTCCTAATGATCCTTTAGAACAATATTTTCTAGACCATGAAAATGATATGTTTATGAATGAAAGAAGGGAAATAGATGAAGTATTCTTTAAACAGGGACCTATTTTGAAACACAACTTGCCTGTTGAAATTCTAGGGGATCCTCCTCCACCCAAGGGTGATCCCGTGTTTGAGCTTAAACCATTACCTGATACTCTTAAATATGTTTATCTTGATGAAAAGAAGATATATCATATTATTATTAGTGCTAATCTTTCAGAGCAGGAAGAAGAGAAATTATTGAAAACTCTGAATAAGCCCTCTTGATGATCTTAAGGGCATTAGTCCCACTCTATGCCAACACAAAATAAAATTGGAGAAAGACGCTAAACCGGTTGTTGATCACCAACGACGGTTAAATCCTAAGATGGAAGAAGTGGTAAGAAATGAAATGCTAAAGCTTCTGGAGGCAGGCATAATTTATCATGTTGCTGATAGTCAGTGGGTAAGTCTTGTCCATTGTGTCCCTAAGAAGGGAGGTATTACTGTTGTTCCTAATGATAAAGATGAATTGATCCCACAAAGAATTGTTACAGGTTATAGAATGGTAATTGATTTCCGCAAATTAAATAAAGCTACTAGAAAGGATCATTACCCTTTACCTTTTATTGATCAAATGCTAGAAAGATTATCCAAACATACACATTTTTGCTTTCTAGACGATTATTCTGGTTTCTCTCAAATAACCGTGTTGAAAGAGGAACAGGAAAAGACCACTTTTACTTGCCCTTTCGGTACCTTTGCTTATAGACGTATGCCTTTTGGTTTTTGTAATGCACCTGCTACCTTTCAAAGATGTATGACTACTATATTCTCTGACTTTTGTGAAAAGATTATTGAGGTTTTCATGGATGATTTCTCCGTGTATGGAACTTCTTTTGATGATTGCTTAAGCAACCTTGATCGAGTTTTGCAGAGATGTGAAGAAACTAATCTTGTCTTGAATTGGGAGAAGTGCCACTTTATGGTTAATGAAGGTATTGTCTTGGGGCATAAAATTTCTGAAAGAGGTATTGAAGTTTATAAAGCTAAAGTTAATGCTATTGAAAAGATGTCATGTCCTAAGGACATTAAAGGTATAAGAAGTTTCCTGGGTCATTCTGGTTTTTATAGGAGGTTCATTAAAGACTTCTCAAAAATTTATAGGCCTCTGACTAATCTCTTACAAAAAGATGTTCCTTTTGTCTTTGATGATGATTGTGTAGAAGCATTTGAAATACTTAAGAAAGCCTTGATGTCTGCACCTATTGTTTAGCCACCTGATTGGAATTTACCCTTTGAAATTATGTGTCATGCTAGTGATTATGCTGTAGGTGTTGTTCTAAGACAAAGAGTTGATAAGAAATTAAATGTCATCCAATATTCTAGTAAAACTCTAGACAGTGCCCAGAGAAATTATGCTACTACTGAAAAGAATTTTTAGCAGTTGTATTTGTTTGTGATAAGTTCAGACCCTATATTGTTGATTATAAAGTAACTGCTCACACTGATCATGCTGCTATTAAATACCTTATGGAAAAGAAAGATGCTAAACCTAAACTTATTAGATGGGTTCTCTTGCTACAAGAATTTGATCTGCATATTATTGATAGGAAGGGAGCTGAGGACCCCGTTGCAGACAACTTGTCTAGGTTAGAAAATGTTCTTGATGACCCACTCCCTATTGATGATAGTTTTCCTGATGAACAATTAGCTGTCATAAATGCTTCTCGTACTGCTCCATGGTATGATGATTATGCTAATTACATTGTTGCTAAATTTATACCGCCTAGTTTCACATACCAGCAAAAGAAAAAGTTTTTCTATGATTTTAGACATTACTTCTGGGATGACCCACACCTTTATAAAGAAGGACTAGATGGTGTTATTAGATGTTGTGTACCTGAGCATGAACAGGAACAGATCCTACGCAAGTGTCACTCCAAGGCTTATGGAGGACACCACGCTGGAGATAGAACTAGACATAAGGTATTGCAATCCAGTTTTTATTGGCCTACTCTTTTCAAAGATGCCCGTAAGTTTGTCTTGTCTTGTGATGAATGTCAAAGAATTGGTAATATTAGTAGACGTCAAGAAATGCCTATGAACTATTCACTTGTTATTGAACCATTTGATGTTTGGGCCTTTGATTATATGGGACCGTTTCCTTCCTCTAATTGGTATACACATATTTTAGTTGTTGTTGATTACGTTACTAAGTGGGTAGAAGTTATTCCAACTAGTAGTGCTGATCATAACACCTCTATTAAGATGCTTAAAGAAGTTATTTTTCCGAGGTTTGGAGTCCCTAGATATTTAATGACTGATGGTGGTTCACATTTTATTCATGGTGCTTTTCGTAAAATGCTTGCTAAGTATGATGTTAATCATAGAATTTCATCTCCATACCACCCATAGTCTAGTCGTCAAGTAGAACTAAGTAATAGAGAGATTAAATTAATTTTGCAAAAGACTGTTAATAGATCTAGAAAGAATTGGTCCAAGAAACTTGATGATGCATTATGGGCCTATAGAACTACATATAAAAATCCTATGGGTATGTCTCCGTATAAAATGGTTTATGGAAAATCATGTGACTTACCTCTCAAACTAGAACATAAGGCATATTGCGCCATTAAAGAGCTCAATTATGATTTCAAACTTTCCGGTGAGAAGAGACTTTTTGACATTAGCTCACTTGATGAGTGGAGAACCCAGGCCTATGAGAATGCCACACTATTTAAAGAAAAAGTTAAAATATGGCATGACAAAAGGATACAAAAACGTGAGTTTAATGTTGGTGATTATGTTTTGTTATACAACTCTCGTTTAAGATTTTTTGCAGGAAAACTCTTCTCTAAATGGGAAGGTCCTTACGTTATCGACGAGGTCTATCATTTTGGTGCCATAAAAATCAACAACTTCGAAGGCACAAATCCGAAGGTGGTGAACGGTCAAAGAATCAAACATTATATGTCGGGTAATCCCACAAATGTTGAAACCAATGTTATTGACACCGTAACCCCGGAGGAGTACATAAGGGACACTTTCCAGAACGTTACAGACTCCGAAAAGGAATAGGTATGTGGTACAGTAAGTAAACCGACTCCAAAACAGTTCTAACAGCAATTTTTTCCATTTTGGAATACTTAAGAAAATAGGAAAATAAGAAGTAGTCCGGAAAGGACACAAGGAATCCACGAGGGTGGAGGGCGCGCCCTACCCCTTGGGCGCGCCCTCATGCCTCGTGGGCACCTTGTGTTCCCATCGGACTCCGTTTTCTTACACAATACTTCTTCTGGTCGATAAAAATTCATTATATAATCTCCCGAAGATTTTGACCACCGTACCACGACAAAATCCTCTATTTTTGTTTTGAGTCGTTTCTGCCGTAGATTAGAGCAATATATCATCCCAGGATTCGGAGGGAGAAAGCTATGTGGCTGATTACCTTGCAGACCCTAAGGTCTACGAGGACTTGGAGCATTGTGGTTGGACCACGAAGGAAGAAGAAGACTATGATCCTAGGGGATAGGAGGAGACGAGCTCAGATGAAGGTGAAGTCCCATTACCTCAACCTATGGACATGCATGTGGAGTTCAAAAAGTCAAGCCTCCCTGATAGAGCAAAGAAACCTAAGATCGAGTTTATCCCTTTTCACCTCTTGCAGGAGAGCAAACAGGAACTATGCAGAAAGATATTAAGCCTGGAGTAGGAGATCGATGACCTAAGGGAGCAAAATTCTATCCTCAAGCGCAAATTAAGGAAGAAGCCTACGTCATCAACAACTCCATCATCACCACCTCCAAAGAAAGAGACATAAACACATGGGTATGGGCACTCCCCTTGGAAACTGCCAAGCTTGGGGGAGGTGCCCCGATATCGTATCACCATCACACTTCTATCTTTAACATTTTTCTTTGTATGATCCTTTTGGTTATATCTTGATCTAGTAGAATAAAGTTTAGTATGATCTAGCTTTGAGATTTTGTGTTGATCCTTATCTATGTAATCGAGTTCGTGAGCTATATATAATAAAGATTAGTCATGAGTCGAGGGCTTGGTTATCTTACTATGATCTTGAGGGAATAAAAGAAAAAAGAAAGAATAAAAAGAAATAAAGAGATCATATTGATCTTATGGAGAGTAACGACTTCACATATAAAGAGTATGATGAATAAAAGTTGTTGAGAGTTGACAAACATAGTTTTGGTCATCGTTGCAATTAATAGGAAGTAATAAACAAAGAGAGGTTTTCACATATAAATATACTATCTTGGACATCTTTTACGATTGTGAGCACTCATTAAAATATGATATGCTAAAAATTTGACGTTGGACAAGGAAGACAATGTAATGGGTTATGTTTTCTTATATCTGAAATAAATTATATTGTCATGGATCATCCAACATGTTGAGCTTGCCTCCCCCCTCATGCTAGCCAAATTCTTTGCACCAAGTAGAGATACTACTTGTGCTTCCAAATATCCTTAAACCCAGTTTTGCCATGAGAGTCCATCGTATCTACCTATGGATTGAGTAAGATCCTTCAAGTAAGTTGTCATTGTTGCAAGCAATAAAAAATGCTCTCTACATATGTATGATCTATTAGTGTGGAGAAAATAAGCTTTATACGAGCTTGTGATATGGAAGAAATAAAAGCGACAGACTACATAATAAAGGTCCCTATCACAAGTGGCAATATAAAGTGACGTCCTTTTGCATTAAGATTTTGTGCATCCAACCATAAAAGCACATGATAATCTCTGCTTCCCTCTACGAAGGGCCTATCTTTTATTTTTGTCTTATACCTTATACAAGAGTCTTGGTGATCTTCACCTTTTCTTTTTACACTTTATCACTTGGCAAGCACTATGTGTTGGAAAGGTCCTGATATATATATATCCAATTGGATGTGGGTTTTCATAAAGCATTATTGTTGACGTTACCCTTGAGGTAAAAGGTTGGGAGGCAAAACTATAAGCCCCTATCTTTCTCTATGTCCGATTAAAACTTCATACTCATAAGTATTGCGTGAGTGTTAGCAATTGTGAAAGACTAAATGATACTCCCTGCGTTCCAAATTACTCGTCGCAAAAATGGATGTATCTACAACTAAAATACTTCTAGATACATCCATACCTACAACAAGTAATTTGGAACAGAGGGAGTAGTTGAGTATGTGGACTTGCTGAAAAGCTCTTATATTGACTCTTTCCGATGTTATGATAAATTGCAATTGCTTCAATGACTAAGATCATAGTTTGCTAGTTTTTCAATGGAGTTTCTGATTCATACTCTACATTGTGAATAGATTGTTACTTCAGTATAAGAAATCGTATGACAATACATGTATGTTGCTATTATAAGAATGATCATGATGCCCTCATGTCCGTATTTTATTTTATCGACACCTCTATCTCTAAACATGTGGACATATTTTTCGATATCGGCTTCTGCTTAAGGATAGGCAAGGTCTAAGCTTGGGGGAGTTGATACATCCATTTTGCATCATGCTTTTATATCGATATTTATTGCATTATGGGATGTTATTACACGTTATGTCACAATACTTATGCCTTTCTCTCTTATTTTACAAGGTTTACATGAAGAGGGAGAATGCCGGCAGCTGGAATTCTAGGCTGGAAAAGGAGCAAATATTAGAAATCCATTCTGCACAACTCCAAAAGTCCTGAAACTCCATGAAAGTCGGTTTTGGAATGTATTAAAAATATTGGGCGAAGAAAGCACCAGAGGGGGGCCACCCAGTGTCCACGAGGGTGGAGGGTGCGCCATACCCCCCTATGCGCGCCCCCTGCCTCGTGGGCTAACTGGAAGCCCCCCGATGCCCATCTTCTAGTATAAGGTGTATTTTTCCCTGGAAAAAATCATAAGGAAGCTTTTGGGACGAAGCGCCACCGTCTCGAGGCGGAACCAATCTAGGGCTCCGGCGGAGCTGTTCTACTGGGGAAACATCCCTCCGGGAGGGGGAAATCGTCACCATCGTCATCACCATCGATCCTCTCATCGGGAAGGGGTCAATCTCCATCAACATATTCACCAACACCATCTCCTCTCAAACCGTAGTTCATCTCTTGTATCCGATCTTTGTCTCAAAACCTCAGATTGGTACATGTGGGTTGCTAGTAGTGTTGATTACTCCTTGTAGTTGATGCTAGTTGGTTTATTCGGTGGAAGATTATATGTTCAGATCCTTTATGCACATTAATACCCCTCTGATTATGAACATGAATATGATTTGTGAGTAGTTACGTTTGTTCCCGAGGACATGGGAGAAGTCTTCTTATAAGTAGTCATGTGAATTTGGTATTTGTTCGATATTTTGATGAGATGTATGTTGTCTTTCCTCTAGTGGTGTTATGTGAACGTAGACTACATGGCATTTCACCATTGTTTGGGCCTAGGGTAAGGCATTGGGAAGTAATAAGTAGATGATGGGTTGCTAGAGTGACAGAAGCTTAAACCCTAGTTTATGCGTTGCTTCGTAAGGGGCTGATTTGGATCCATATGTTTCATGCAATGGTTAGGTTTACCTTAATTCTTCTTTCGTAGTTGCGGATGCTTGCGAGGGGGCTAATCGTAAGTGGGATGCTTGTCCAAGTGTCGGTGTAAAAACCGGCGGATCTCAGGTAGGGGGTACCGAACTGTGCGTCTAAGGAGGATGGTAACAGGAGGCGGGGGACACGATGTTTACCCAGGTTCGGGCCCTCTCGATGGAGGTAATACCCTACTTCCTGCTTGATTGATCTTGATGATATGAGTATTACAAGAGTTGATCTACCACGAGGTCGTAGAGGCTAAACCCTAGAAGTTAGCCTATGGTATGATTGTTGTTGTCCTACGGACTAAACTCTTCGGTTTATATAGACACCGGAGGGGGCTAGGGTTACGTAGAGTCGGTTACAAGGGAGGAGATCTACATATCCATATTGCCAAGCTTGCCTTCCACGCCAAGGTAAGTCCCATCTGGACATGGGACGAAGTCTTCAATCCTGTATGTTCATAGTCCAACAGTTCGGCCAAAGGATATAGTCCGGCTGTCCGGAGACCCCCTAATCCAGGACTCCCTCAGTAGCCCCCGAACCAGGCTTCAATGATGATGAGTCCGGCGTGCAGATTTGTCTTTAGCATTGCAAGGCGGGTTCTTCCTCCGAATACTCCATAGATGACTTTGAACACAAGGATAGTGTCCGGCTCTGCAAAACAAGTTCCACATACCACCGTAGAGAGAATAATATTTCCACAAATCTAATCTGCTGACAGGTTTAGCAACATGACATCATGTCATGGCCCGGTCATTATTCGAACTGTTTTTCTCAACCAGCACTACACATATCGCGAGGCGGTTTTCTTGACACGTCTTGTCGAAGCAGAGATCATGTCCCCCTTATTACGGGATTCTCATCAATACGGAGGTGGGTAACCCAATCGTGCCCGTTGGTATGACTCCTCGATTTTAGGCATGTCCCAAACGACCACGAGGAGGACACTTGATATTCACCCTCTTTATAAAGAGGCCAAGGCCTGTCCTTTTTTCCCTCTCGTACTCAATCGAATCCTTCCCCCGCCTCGAGTTCTAACACCCAAGGCTCAGGTCAAGCGCTTCGGACCTTCAACCATGTCCGGATCCAACCTTCAAGGTCGGTGGATGCCTTCCTCTGCCACAGAGGAAGACATCAAGAAGCTAAGAGAGGCCAGGTATTTGACCTTCGAAATCTTGCACAGGCTGGCTGCTCAAGGGCAGGTCATTCCTACTCCCGAACCCGGCGAGAGCGTTGTATTCATCTCTCACTTCCTGTGAGGGCTAGGCCTCGCTCTGGATCCCTTTGTTAGGGGGATCATGTTCTATTATGGGCTGGATTTCCATGACCTAGCCCCGGATTCCATCCTTCACATCTCGTCGTTCATCGACGTGTGTGAGGCCTTCCTACGCATTACCCCCCCACTTCGGCCTGTGGCTCAAGACTTTCAATGTGAGGCCGAAGATGATCGAGGGGCGACACGCAGAGTGCGAAGGTGCCATAATAAGCAAAGGCGCCGATGTTCCATGGCCAAAAGGTTCCTTCCCGGAGGTGTCCAGTTTATGGCAATGGGAGTGGTTTTATATCACAGCTCCCCGGAGTACCAAGTGGGTGGCCGCCCCTGCCTTTCGCTCGGGCCCCCCACCACAACTGATGTCATGGATCAACAAGGGGCTGGACTGGGGGACAGTAAATGATGTGCCGATATTGCAGAGTCGCATCTGAGATCTCCTCGAGAGAGATGTCAGCCTGGTCACGGTAATGCAAGTCATGCTAGTTCGTCGAGTCCCGCCTTGCAAACGTCGACCCCTCCGTATGTGGGAATTCAACCTGGAAGGACCGCGAACTATTCAGCACTTCCTCGGCATGACGCTCGAAGAGATGTACAAATTGTTCTTCAGACCACAAATAAAGTGTCCGGACACCACCGAGGATGCGGGTCTGAGCTGTAATCACCCAGATACCCAAGTAAGTAATCCCGTGGCCGAACAGGCTGTCTTTTTTATTTATCACAACATCATTCTGAAAAGTCACTCTTTGACCAGGATTGGGTAACAAAGGCGAAGGTGATCAAGTGTTCGGCCCCCCTTCCCGAAGGCTCGGCCGATCCAGTACTAGCCAGAATGCTCGAGCCGACGCCTTATCAAGCGCCCTAAGGGGAAGATAAAGGGGGAATAAAGAGGCTGAAAGCAGGCCTCACTCATTATTCATCCAAATCGGGGGAATTAGCGCCTCCGCGAAGAAGGATAACCAGGGAGAAGAATCTGAAATTCCCTCTCCCCAAGGAAGGAAGAGGACCACCTCTGAAGACCCGGAAACAAAGGTTTCCAAACAGGGGAAGAACTCTTCGCCAGAAGGTCCTGCCTCAGAGGGTACTCTTGCCGCATAGTGCCCACAAGGGTATCAGCCCTCTACCGAGCTGTAAGTAAACAAAAAGTACTTAATAGTAAAAATATCATACATTACTTCTGAAGACAATAACCAAAGCATATATCTTGTAGTTCGGATCGTAGCCTTTCTTGACAGAGTTCGTCTTCAAGGGATCTTCTTCCAGAGATGATGGAGAGCGAAACACCTCACCATGCCACCCCGCCACATGAGGCGGGCGATCCTGAATTGTCGTTGCGGAGGGTTTCTCCTGATCCGCCAAGTCCAGAGAGTAATCCTTCGGCCACCCGAAGTCCTCAGTATTCGGCTCCTAAAGAGAGCAACATAAAGAGTCCGGAACCGTCCGGTGTGCGCTCGGACGCACTGAAGGATCTTCTGGAGCAAGCGGTCATCTCAGAAGTACATCGTAAGCTAATGGGTACGGTGATTGAGAGGATTTCATCTGCCGAAAGCGGGTTGCAGGAAGCTTTTATGAGTTTGCTGAAAGGCTTTGAGGTACATGAAATAGTGTATGTTTTTGACAGTACTGCAAATGTTAGGTGTGCCCTATGCAGATAGTATGCCTACATCGTGCTTGTCAACAAGCGGCTCGACAAGGCACAGGGTATGTGATTTCTCCGGTGATCAACACATAGTAAGAGGAGCATGATGCTAGTATATTTAATATGTTGTGACTGCAGATGGAGCTGCCGCCGTGGAGACCCTTTGGGCGGAACTTGCCCGAGCCAAGGAACAAGCCAGGAATAGTGATGCGGCCGCTCTAAAGGAGGTCGAAGAGCTGAGGGCTGAACAAGCTGCACATTGCCAAAGCAAGAAAAAATAGCCAAGATGGCCGTTGAGTTGAAAGATGCCACTGACCGTTACCAGCTTCTTGAAAAAAGAAAGTCGAGTGAAGGCGACGGACCTGGAGAAGGCCATGGTAGCAGCCAAGGAAGCCCGCTCTAAAATCAGAGCGGCGAAGGAGGAGCTGCATCAAGCTGGAGATATCACGGCTGGGAAGCCATTTTTGTTGCGGACGAAGTTCACAGATCCGAAGTATGCCCCTCTTGATCAACTATGGAGTTCTGCAGACGCATACATGGATTTGGCAGCCAGTGCTGCTGATGCGGCCGAGTACTTCAAGGATCAAAACGATCATCAAGTGGAAAGGCTATTTTGGTCACAGTTCCATGTTCCAGTGCATCCGCTGCTGTTGAATGAGCGAATGGCCGAGTGGGCCGAGCTCAATAGGTTGTCGGGGCTTGCCATGAGGTCTATTGTGGATCATCTGTGGCCGAAAGGGCCAAGGCTGAATAGTTATTTTAGTTTAGTGCAACAGTTCCTTGGTGCTGTGCTGCACATCGATGCTATGAAGAGGTCGGCGTGCATAGAGGGTGCGTGTATGGCACTTGCCCGTGTCAAGACATACTGGGTAGAGATGGAGGCCACCGCTATTGCAACCCAGAGTTCGGTCGTAGGCCGAGTATCTGTCGAGCACTACTTTGAAGAAGTCCTTGAAGGCGCTCGTTCAATAGAGGCTCAGTGCTCGAAGAATATTATGTTCTAGTGACATGTATTTGTTGGAAATATGCCCTAGAGGCAATAATAAAAGTATTATTATTATATTTCCTTGTTCATGATAATTGTCTTTATTCATGCTATAATTGTGTTATCCGGAAATCGTAATACATGTGTGAATAACAGACACCAACATGTCCCTAGTAAGCCTCTAGTTGACTAGCTCGTTGATCAACAGATAGTCATGGTTTCCTGACTATGGACATTGGATGTCATTGATAATGAGATCACATCATTAGGAGAATGATGTGATGGACAAGACCCAATCCTAAACATAGCACAAGATCGTATAGTTCGTTTGCTAGAGTTTTCCAATGTCAAGTATCCTTTCCTTAGACCATGAGATCGTGTAACTCCCGGATACCGAAGGAGTGCTTTGGGTGTACCAAACATCACAACGTAACTGGGTGACTATAAAGGTATACTACGGGTATCTCCGAAAGTGTCTGTTGGGTTGACATGGATCAAGACTGGGATTTGTCACTCCGTATGACGGAGAGGTATCACTGGGCCCACTCGGTAATGCATCATCATAATGAGCTCAAAGTGACCAAGTGTCTGGTCACGGGATCATGCATTACGGTATGAGTAAAGTGACTTGCCGGTAACGAGATTGAACGAGGTATTGGGATACCGACGATCGAATCTCGGGCAAGTAACATATCGATTGACAAAGGGAATTGCATACGGAGTTGCTTGAATCCTCGACATCGTGGTTCATCTGATGAGATCATCATGGAGCATGTGGGAGCCAACATGGGTGTCCAGATCCCGCTGTTGGTTATTGACCGGAGAGCCGTCTCGGTCATGTCTACCTGTCTCCCGAACCCGTAGGGTCTACACACTTAAGGTTCGGTGACGCTAGGGTTGTAGGGATATGTATATGCAGTAACCGAATGTTGTTCGGAGTCCTGGATGAGATCCCGGACGTCACGAGGAGTTCCGGAATGGTCCGGAGGTAAAGAATTATATATAGGAAGTGCTGTTTCGGCCATCGGGACAAGTTTCGGGGTCACCGGTATTGTACCGGGACCACCGGAAGGGTCCCGGGGGCCCACTGGGTGGGGCCACCTGCCCCGGGGGGCCACATGGGCTGTAGGGGGTGCGCCTTGGCCTACATGGGCCAAGGGCACCAGCCCCAAGAGGCCCATGCGCCTAGGGTTCCAAAAGGGGAAGAGTCCCACAAGTGGAAGGCACCCCCTAGGTGCCTTGGGGGGGGGGAGGGAAACCTCCCTTGGCCGCCGCCCCCTAGGAGATTGGATCTCCTAGGCCGGCGCCCCCCCCTTGGCCCTCCTATATATAAGGGGGGAAAGAGGGCTTTTTGATCCACGCCTTTGGTTGCCTCCTTCTCCCTCTCCAACACCTCCTCCTCCTCCATAGTGCTTAGCGAAGCCCTGCCGGAGTACTGTAGCTCCATCACCACCACGCCGTCGTGCTGCTGCTGGAGCCATCTTCCTCAACCTCTCCTCTCCCCTTGCTGGATCAAGAAGAAGGAGACGTTACGCTGACCGTACGTGTGTTGAACGCGGAGGTGCCGTCCGTTCGGTGCTAGGATCTCCGGTGATTTGGATCACGTCGTGTTCAACTACATCATCCCCGTTCTTTGAACGCTTCCGTTCGCGATCTACAAAGGTATGTAGATGCATCCGATCAGTCGTTGCTAGATGAACTCATAAATGGATCTTGGTGAAACCGTAGGAAAATTTTTGTTTTCTGCAACGTTCCCCAACAGTGGCATCATGAGCTAGGTCTATGCGTAGTTCTTCTTGCGCGAGTAGAACACAATTTGTTGTGGGCGTAGATTTGTCAACTTTCTTGCCGCTACTAGTCTTATCTTGCTTCAGCGGTATTGTGGGATGAAGCGGCCCGGATAACCTTACACGTACGCTTACGTGAGACCGGTTCCACCGACTAACATGCACTAGTTGCATAAGGTGGCTGGCGGGTGTCTGTCTCTCCCACTTTAGTTGGAGTGGATTCGATGAAAAGGGTCCTTATGAAGGGTAAATAGAAGTTGACAAATCATGTTGTGGCTTTCACGTAGGTAAGAAAACGTTCTTGCTAGAACCCTGATTCATCCACGTAAAACTTGCAACAACAATTAGAGGACGTCTAACTTGTTTTTGCAGCAAGTGCTTTGTGATATGATATGGCCAAAGTTGTGATGAATGATGAATGATCTATATGTGATGTATGAGATGTTCATGCTATTGTAATAGGAATCACGACTTGCATGTCGATGAGTATGACAACCGGCAGGAGCCATAGGAGTTGTCTTTATTTTTTATATGACCTGCGTGTCATTGAGAAACGCCATGTAAATTACTTTACTTTATTGCTAAACGTGTTAGCCATAGTAGTAGAAGTAATAGTTGGTGAGCAACTTCATGGAGACACGATGATGGAGATCATGATGATGGAGATCATGGTGTCAAGCCGGTGACAAGATGATCATGGAGCCCCAAGATGGAGATCAAAGGAGCAATGTGATATTGGCCATATCATGTCACGTTTATTATTTGATTGCATGTGATGTTTATCATGTTTTTGCATCTTGTTTACTTAGAACGACGGTAGTAAATAAGATGATCCCTCATAATAATTTCAAGAAGTGTTCCCCCTAACTGTGCACCGTTGCGACAGTTTGTTGTTTCGAAGCACCACGTGATGATCGGGTGTGACAGATTCTAACGTTCACATACAACGGGTGTAAGACAGATTTACACATGCAAACACTTAGGTTGACTTGACGAGCCTAGCATGTACAGACATGGCCTCGGAACACAGAAGACCGAAAGGTCGAGCATGAGTCGTATAGAAGATACGATCAACACGAAGATGTTCACCGACGTTGACTAGTCCGTCTCACGTGATGATCGGACATGGCCTAGTTCACTCGGATCATGTTATACTTAGATGACTAGAAGAGGGATGTCTATCTAAGTGGGAGTTCATTGAATAATTTGATTAGATGAACTTAATTATCATGAACTTAGTCTAAAATATTTACAATATGTCTTGTAGATCAAATGGCCAACGTAGTCCTCAACTTCAACGTGTTCCTAGAGAAAACCAAGCTGAAAAATGATGGCAGCAACTATACGGACTGGGTCCGGAACCTGAGGATCATCCTCATAGCTGCCAAGAAAGATTATGTCCTACAAGCACAGCTGGGTGACGCACCTGTTCTCCCTGCAGAACAAGACGTTATGAACGCTTGGCAGGCACGTACCGATGACTACTCCCTCGTTCAGTGCGGCATGCTTTACAGTTTAGAGCCGGGGCTCCAAAAGCATTTTGAGAGACACGGAGCATATGAGATGTTCGAAGAGCTGAAAATGGTTTTCCAAGCTCATGCCCGGGTCGAGAGATATGAAGTCTCCGACAAATTCTTCAGCTGTAAGATGGAGGAAAATAGTTCTGTCAGTGAGCACATACTCACTATGTCTGGGTTACATAACCGCTTGACTCAGCTGGGAGTTAATCTCCCGGATGATGCGGTCATTGACAGAATCCTCCAGTCGCTTCCACCAAGCTACAAGAGCTTTGTGATGAACTTCAATATGCAGGGGATGGAAAAGACCATTCCTGAAGTATTTGCTATGCTGAAATCAGCAGAGGTAGAAGTCAAGAAGGAACATCAAGTGTTGATGGTCAATAAAACCACTAACTTCAAGAAGGTCAAGGGTAAAAAGAACTTCAAGAAGGACGGCAAGGTAGTTGCTGCGCCCAGCAAGCAAGCTGCCGGGAAGAAGCCAAAGAATGGACCCAAGCCCGAGACTGAGTGCTTTTATTGCAAGGGAAGTGGTCACTGGAAGCGGAATTGCCCCAAATACTTAGGGGACAAGAAGGCCGGCAAAACAAAAGGTATATGTGATATACATGTAATTGATGTGTACATTACCAGTACTCGTAGTAGCTCTTGGGTATTTGATACCGGTGCAGTTGCTCACATTTGTAACTCAAAGCAGGAGCTGCGGAATAAGCGGAGACTGGCGAAGGACGAGGTGACGATGCGCGTCGGGAATGGTTCCAAGGTCGATGTGATCGCCGTCGGCACGCTGCCTCTTCATTTACCTACGGGATTAGTTTTAAACCTCAATAATTGTTATTTAGTGCCAGCTTTGAGCATGAACATTGTATCGGGATCTCGTTTAATTCGAGATGGCTACTCATTTAAATCCGAGAATAATGGTTGTTCTATTTATATGAGAGATATGTTTTATGGTCATGCTCCTATGGTGAATGGTTTATTCTTAATGAATCTCGAGCGTAATGCTACACATGTTCATAGTGTGAATACCAAAAGATGTAAGGTTGATAATGATAGTACCACATACTTGTGGCACTGCCGCCTTGGTCACATAGGTGTCAAACGCATGAAGAAGCTCCATGCAGATGGACTTTTAGAGTCTCTTGATTATGAATCATTTGACACGTGCGAACCATGCCTCATGGGTAAAATGACCAAGACTCCGTTCTCAGGAACAATGGAGCGAGCAACCAACTTATTGGAAATCATACATACTGATGTGTGCGGTCGAATGAGTGTTGAGGCTCGCGGTGGCTATCGTTATGTTCTCACCCTCACTGATGACTTGAGTAGATATGGGTATATCTACTTAATGAAACACAAGTCTGAAACCTTTGAAAAGTTCAAGGAATTTCAGAGTGAGGTTGAGAATCAATGTGACAGGAAAATCAAGTTTCTACGATCAGATCGTGGAGGAGAATACTTGAGTCACGAATTTGGCACACACTTAAGAAAATGTGGAATAGTTTCACAACTCACGCCGCCTGGAACACCTCAGCGTAATGGTGTGTCCGAACGTCGTAATCGCACTCTATTAGATATGGTACGATCTATGATGTCTCTTACCGATTTACCGCTATCTTTTTGGGGCTATGCTTTAGAGACTGCCACATTCACTTTAAATAGGGCTCCGTCGAAATCCGTTGTGATGAAACCGTATGAATTATGGTTTGGGAAGAAACCTAAGCTGTCGTTTCTAAAAGTTTGGGGATGCGATGCTTATGTCAAGAAACTTCAACCTGAAAAGCTCGAACCCAAGTCGGAAAAATGTGTCTTCATAGGATACCCTAAAGAAACAATTGGGTATACCTTCTACCTCAGATCCGAAGGCAAGATCTTTGTTGCCAAGAATGGATCCTTTCTAGAGAAAGAGTTTCTCTCGAAAGAAGTAAGTGGGAGGAAAGTAGAACTTGATGAAGTATTACCTCTTAAACCGGAAAATGGCGCAACTCAAGAAAATGTTCCTGAGGTGCCTGCACCGACTAGAGAGGAAGTTAATGATAATGATCAAGATACTTCTGATCAAGCTTCTACTGAAATTCGAAGGTCCACAAGGACACGTTCCGCACCAGAGTGGTACGGCAACCCTGTCTTGGAAATCATGTTGTTAGACAACGGTGAACCTTCGAACTATGAAGAAGCGATGGCGGGCCCGGATTCCGACAAATGGCTAGAAGCCATGAAATCCGAGATAGGATCCATGTATGAAAAGGAAGTATGGACTTTGACTGACTTGCCCGTTGAACGGCGAGCCATAGAAAATAAATGGATCTTTAAGAAGAAGACAGACGCGGATGGTAATGTGACCATCTATAAAGCTCGGCTTGTCGCTAAGGGTTATCGACAAGTTCAAGGGGTTGACTACGATGAGACTTTCTCACCGGTAGCGAAGCTAAAGTCCGTCCGAATCATGTTAGCAATTGCCGCATTCTATGATTATGAGATATGGCAAATGGACGTCAAAACGGCATTCCTTAATGGTTTCCTTAAGGAAGAATTGTATATGATGCAGCCGGAAGGTTTTGTCGATCCTAAGAATGCTGACAAGGTGTGCAAGCTCCAACGCTCGATTTATGGGCTGGTGCAAGCATCTCGGAGTTGGAACATTCGCTTTGATGAGATGATCAAAGCGTTTGGGTTTACGCAGGCTTATGGAGAAGCCTGCGTTTACAAGAAAGTGAGTGGGAGCTCTGTAGCATTTCTCATACTATATGTAGATGACATACTTTTGATGGGAAATGATATAGAACTCTTGGACAGCATTAAGGCCTACTTGAATAAGAGTTTTTCAATGAAGGACCTTGGAGAAGCTGCTTATATATTAGGCATCAAAATCTATAGAGATAGATCGAGACGCCTCATAGGTCTTTCACAAAGCACATACCTTGATAAGATATTGAAGAAGTTCAATATTGATCAGTCTAAGGGGTTCTTGCCTGTGTTACAAGGTGTGAAATTGAGCTCTGCTCAATGTCCGACCACGGCAGAAGATATAGAAGAGATGAGTGTCATCCCCTATGCATCAGCCATAGGTTCTATTATGTATGCCATGCTGTGTACCAGACCTGATGTAAACCTTGCCGTAAGTTTGGTAGGAAGGTACCAAAGTAATCCCGGCAAGGAACACTGGACAGCGGTCAAGAATATCCTGAAGTACCTGAAAAGGACTAAGGAAATGTTTCTCGTTTATGGAGGTGATGAAGAGCTCGTCGTAAAGGGTTACGTCGACGCTAGCTTCGACACAGATCTGGATGACTCTAAGTCAAAAACCGGATACGTGTATATTTTGAATGGTGGGGCAGTAAGCTGGTGCAATTGCAAGCAGAGCGTCGTGGCGGGATCTACATGTGAAGCGGAGTACATGGCAGCCTCGGAGGCAGCACATGAAGCAATTTGGGTGAAGGAGTTCATCACCGACCTAGGAGTCATACCCAATGCGTCGGGGCCAATCAAACTCTTCTGTGACAACACTGGAGCTATTGCACTTGCCAAGGAGCCCAGGTTTCACAAGAAGACAAGGCACATCAAGCGTCGCTTCAACTCCATTGGTGAAAATGTTCAAGATGGAGACATAGATATTTGTAAAGTACATACGGACCTGAATGTAGCAGATCCGTTGACTAAACCTCTCCCTAGAGCAAAACATGATCAACACCAGAATTCCACGGGTGTTCGATTCATCACAATGTAACTAGATTATTGACTCTAGTGCAAGTGGGAGACTGTTGGAAATATGCCCTAGAGGCAATAATAAAAGTATTATTATTATATTTCCTTGTTCATGATAATTGTCTTTATTCATGCTATAATTGTGTTATCCGGAAATCGTAATACATGTGTGAATAACAGACACCAACATGTCCCTAGTAAGCCTCTAGTTGACTAGCTTGTTGATCAATAGATAGTCATGGTTTCCTGACTATGGACATTGGATGTCATTGATAACGAGATCACATCATTAGGAGAATGATGTGATGGACAAGACCCAATCCTAAACATAGCACAAGATCGTATAGTTCGTTTGCTAGAGTTTTCCAATGTCAAGTATCCTTTCCTTAGACCATGAGATCGTGTAACTCCCGGATACCGTAGGAGTGCTTTGGGTGTACCAAATGTCACAACGTAACTGGGTGACTATAAAGGTATACTACGGGTATCTCCGAAAGTGTCTGTTGGGTTGACACGGATCAAGACTGGGATTTGTCACTCCGTATGACGGAGAGGTATCACTGGGCCCACTCGGTAATGCATCATCATAATGAGCTCAAAGTGACCAAGTGTCTGGTCACGGGATCATGCATTACGGTACGAGTAAAGTGACTTGCCGGTAACAAGATTGAACGAGGTATTGGGATACCGACGATCGAATCTCGGGCAAGTAACATATCGATTGACAAAGGGAATTGCATATGGAGTTGCTTGAATCCTCGACATCATGGTTCATCCGATGAGATCATCGTGGAGCATGTGGGAGCCAACACGGGTATCCAGATCCCGCTGTTGGTTATTGACCGGAGAGCCGTCTCGGTCATGTCTACCTGTCTCCCGAACCCGTAGGGTCTACACACTTAAGGTTCGGTGACGCTAGGGTTGTAGGGATATGTATATGCAGTAACCCGAATGTTGTTCGGAGTCCCAGATGAGATCCCGGACGTCACGAGGAGTTCCGGAATGGTCCGGAGGTAAAGAATTATATATAGGAAGTGCTGTTTCGGCCATCGGGACAAGTTTCGGGGTCACCGGTATTGTACCGGGACCACCGGAAGGGTCCCCGGGGCCCACCGGGTGGGGCCACCTGCCCCGGGGGGACACATGGGCTGTAGGGGGTGCGCCTTGGCCTACATGGGCCAAGGGCACCAGCCCCAAGAGGCCCATGCGCCCAGGGTTCCAAAAGGGGAAGAGTCCCACAAGTGGAAGGCACCCCATAGGTGCCTTGGGGGGAGGGAAACCACCCTTGGCCGCCGCCCCCTAGGAGATTGGATCTCCTAGGCCGGCGCCCCCCCCCCTTGGCCCTCCTATATATAAGGGGGAAGGAGGGCTTTTTGATCCATGCCTTTGGTTGCCTCCTTCTCCCTCTCCAACACCTCCTCCTCCTCCATAGTGCTTAGTGAAGCCCTGCCGGAGTACTGCAGCTCCATCACCACCACGCCGTCGTGCTGCTGCTGGAGCCATCTTCCTCAACCTCTCCTTTCCCCTTGCTGGATCAAGAAGAAGGAGACGTTACGCTGACCGTACGTGTGTTGAACGCGGAGGTGCCGTCCGTTCGGTGCTAGGATCTCCGGTGATTTGGATCACGTCGTGTTCGACTACATCATCCCCGTTCTTTGAACGCTTCCGCTCGCGATCTACAAAGGTATGTAGATGCATCCGATCACTCGTTGCTAGATGAACTCATAGATGGATCTTGGTGAAACCGTAGGAAAATTTTTGTTTTCTGCAACGTTCCCCAACAGTATTCCCATTGTAAAAACAATGTTTTACTGAATTATAAAGGCTATGTTTATACTTTTGCCTGAAAGTATTATGATGCGTCCTGTGCGACCGTTTATGTATATATGTATATAACCTAAAAGTTTGCAGTCGTCGGCTTCAGCCCCCACGCATATAATGCGGGGGTGTTCGCAAAAAACGCGTATTCACACTTGATCCAATGTCTTGGTCCATTAAGGAGGTGGTAGCGCAGCGAACGAGACAATCGGACTATATTGCTTTAACACTTTCACTTAGCCATAGGAGTTTGACGGTGGGACTACTATATAGCCCCTGGTACCTCCACGCTTGTCCGAATACGGTGCGCGTACGTACATGACTGGCAAACGGCCCTTCATTAATACAGAGGAATCCCGAAGATTCCGCTAAGTCATCGAGTGGTTGACCAGTCTGGCGCTTTATCATGACAGTCAGTTTTCGGCTTTCTCTACTGAGGTGCTCATCCGGATGAACCTGGGCACAATCACAGTAGTTCTCCCGGTGCCGCCTTAGCCGATAGAGCGGAACGTAAGGTAGCAAAACACGGGAGTCGGGCAAACCCAACATTTGAGCAAAGACATGATTCGGAGCTGATGCATATAAGGCCAAGCTCGCGACGCCGAACACTCCCTAAGGCATATTCAGACTTTATAACATATTACGGGCTGAACGATGCCCTTAATAATAAACCCCGAGTGTCTAGGTACGTGCAATATTCTGACGTGGAGAAATGCCAATAATGTCAGCATCCTTCTCGGTTGTATTGAGTATCCGGAGGATGTGAGCAACAAGAGACAATAAAAAGGTTTATGTGGGGTCTTAATCTGAAAAGAAACCTTTGAGCGGGTCCTTGCTGCACGTCTACGCTTGTGTCTCTGTTATGCCGTGTCCTGGACGGGTGTGGCACAATTGTCATCTATAAAAGAGAAGAACTTAGGTGAAATTTGTCGTGCCAAAAAAATTGGTTATTCTCGATAAACCATTAAAATTCAAGATAAGTCAAGTTGAGGCGAACTAGCCCTGATTACACGCGGGAAGCCCTTGGTACCGTCTACGAGGGTTTAACCATCAAACCAATCTCAGGTATATCTAGTGACGCGCCGGACTCGTCTAACCGTGTCCGCGGTCTTGACGACCTGTCATTTATTCTGGTTGGTGAGGTCGTCTAGTGCTCGGCTGTTAAAGCGGCCGCACGTTCTTCCGCGTGTAGAGAACGCTCAATATTTCCACTAACTGTGATGGTGCCACATGGACCAGGCATCTTATGCTTAAGACAAGCGTAATGTGGTACCGCGTTAAAACGAGCGAAAGCTGTTCTTTCGAGTAGTGCTTGATAGCCGCTTCGGAATGGAGCAACGTCGAAGTCTAACTTCTCACTTTGGTAGTTGTCGGATGAACCGAACACAACCTCTAGTATTAGAGAGTCCGTGGAGCGGGCCTCTGGGACTGGTAGTACTCCCATGAAGGTAGTATTACTGTGGCTGATTTTTGTCGGGTCTATCCCCATTTTGTGGACTGTGTCCGGATATATCAGATTTAGACCACTGCCGCCGTCCATAAGGACTCGTGTGAGATGGTATCCGTTTATTATTGGGTCTAACACCAAGGCAGCCAATCCTTCATGTCGGATGCTTGTCGGGTGATCCCTGCGATCAAAAGTGATCGAGCAGGCCAACCAGGGGTTGAACTTAGGGGTGACGGGCTCTACGACACGTATGTCTCAGAGTGCATGTTTGGTTCTCCTCTTCGTCATGTGGATCATGTTTACTGTTTTAACCTATGGTGGGAATTTTTTCTGTCCTCCAGTGCTTTGCTGGCAAGGTTCGTCCTCGTCTTCACTTGGTGTCTCCCTCCCCTTGTGTTCGGCATCTAGCTTACCGGCCTGCTTGAAGACCCAGCATTCTCTGTGGGTGTGATTTGCAGGTTTATCGGGGGTGCCATGAATCTGACATACTTTGTGTAGAATCTTGTTTAGGATGGATGGTCCATCTCTGCTGCCTTTGAAAGGATTTTTCCACTGACTTGGTCGAGATCCCCTGAATTCGGCGTTTACCGCCGTATTATCTGGGCTGTCTTCTTTATTTCGACGCTTGCTTTTACTGCGTCGTGGTTTTCCATTGTCCTCCCTGACTTCGGATGTGCTTGGGTCGCTGGTGCTACTGCGGGCTAACCAACTATCTTCGCCCGCGCAAAAGCGGGTCAAGAGGCTTGTCAGGGCTGCCATTGTTCTCGGTTTTTCTTGGCCGAGGTGTCTGGCGAGCCATTCCTCTCAGACGCTGTGCTTGAAAGCTACTAAGGCTTCGGCGTCCGGGCAGTCGATGATTTGGTTCTTCTTACTGAGAAACCTGTTCCAAAGCTTTTGGGCTGACTCTCCGGGCTGTTGAATTATATGAATTAAATTGTTTGCATCCGGAGGTCGGACATAGGTCCCTTGAAAATTAGCCCGAAAAGCTTCCTCGAGCTCCTCCCAACTTCCAATTGAGTTTTCGGGGAGGGTTTTCAACCAGTGCCGAGCTGGTCCTTTAAGCTTGAGGGGCAAGTACTTGGTGGCGTGGAGATCGTCTCCGCGAGCCATATGGATATGGAGGTTAAAGTCCTCAATCCAGACCCCAGGGTCTGTGGTCCCGCCGTACGCCTCTATGTTCACTGGTTTGAATCCTTCTGGAAATTCGTGGTCCAGCACCTCATCGGTGAAACATAGGGGGTGTGTGGCACCCCTGTATTTGGATGTATCATGGCATTCAGATGGTTGTAGTATTCGGTTTTGATTGTGTGCCGGAGCGCGCTTCCTAGATCCATAGATGGATCTGGTCATACTGGATTTTTGGCGCAAGTCCTCAAGTAGATCGTGTGTTGACTTATGTGCGGCCTTGTTAGCCGCTCTATCGCGGCCGCAAGGTTGTTGATCCGGCCGGTTGGCCGTTTTATTTTTCGGCAGTGTGGGCTCTAAGGCCTCATCATCGAATTTAGGTAATAGCTTGCGCTTTGGATAGCTCTTTGTGTGGTAACTTCCACCATACTTTTCTTCGTTGTCGAGCACTTTGTTGCACCTGCTGTTGAGTGTATTTTGTGCGGCCTTAAGCCTTTGCTTCTGCTTCTTCAAACTCCTTGCGGTGGCAATAAGCCTTCTATGGAGGTTCTCTTGTTCCAAGTGCCTTTCCGGGATGATGTGTGCATCTTCGTCCAGACTGTTTTCCTCCCCCGAGGGGGGTTGATGAAGTTTATCCTCGGCATCGCCATTTGCAGTTTCATCGTGCTCTGCCGCTGGGTCAATGTGGTCGTCGTTTCCTCTGGAGTCAACTGGAGTGTTATTTTCTCCTGCGCTATTATCGCTGTTTTTTCCGAGGCGGGATTTTGAGTGGCGCCTATGCCGACGCTTTGCTTGCTTCTCGAGGGAGCTATTCTTCGCTACATCCTGTCGTTCTTCGTCATTGTTTTCTTTGGGTGTATCCACCATGTATATGTCATGTGGTGAAGTGGCTGTCCAGTGCCCTGTGGGCACTAGTTCCGGTTCCTCTCCTGCATCGTCATCCATGTCGTCGATGTCTTCGGAGTCGAAATTGAGCATGTCGGTTAAATCGTCGACAGAAGTGGGTGGTGGGTTGGCAGTGAACTTCTTCGCCGTCCGCATCCCATTCTAGCTGGATATAGTTCGGCCAATGATCTCCTAACAAGGAGAGAGACCTTAATGAATTTAGCACGTCGCCGAAAGGTGAGTGCTGAAAGATATCCGTGGAGGTGAACTCCATGATCGGCGCCTAATCGGATTAGACGGGCACGGACGCAGGCGGCTCAGAGTCCGCTCGGCAAAACGGCTCTCGTAAGGGGTGAAGTCACCATCCGGCTCCATCGCCACTGAGAGTGCAGCCACCATGGCGGGGTCTATCCACCCGTCCTTGGATGGCGCAATTTTCTCCGGATTGAGGGCCGGAGTAGTTGCAGGTGTGATCTCCCGAACATTGTCCGATGGCAGAGTTACATCATGCTTGTCGTGATCGTCCGGTGCACCTGACATGGGCTCGAATCCATCGAATATCAAGTCTCCGCGGATGTCGGCAGTGTAGTTTAAGTTTCCGAACCTGACCTGATGGCCAGGAGCGTAGCTCTCGGTCTGCTCCAAATGGCCAAGCGAGTTGGCCCGCAGTACGAAGCCGCCAAATACGAAGATCTGTCCGGGGAGGAAAACCTCATCCTGGACCACATCGTTACCGATGATCGAAGGAGCCATCTAGCCTTATGGTGATGACATAGTGGAACTCTCAATGAAAGCACCAATGTCGGTGTCAAAACCGGCGGATCTCGGGTAGGGGGTCCCGAACTGTGCGTCTGAGGTGGATGGTAACAGGAGGTGGGGGACACGATGTTTACCCAGGTTCGGGTCCTCTAGATGGAGGTAATACCCTACTTCCTGTTTGATTGATCTTGATGATATGAGTATTACAAGAGTTGATCTACCACGAGATCGTAGAGGCTAAACCCTAGAAGCTAGCCTATGGTATGATTGTTGTTGTCCTACAGACTAAACCCTCCGGTTTATATAGGCACCGGAGGGGGCTAGGGTTACGCAGAGTCAGTTACAAGGGAGGAGATCTACATATCCGTATTGCCAAGCTTGCCTTCCACGCCAAGGAAAGTCCCATCTGGACACAGGACGAAGTCTTCAATCTTGTATCTCCATAGTCCAATAGTTCGGCCAAAGGATATAGTCCGGCTGTCTAGAAACCCCTAAATCCAGGACTTCCAGACCAAGGAAGGGCAGTACCCAAGCACCGGTCTACCCACATATCAAATTATCAAAGTAACGAACGTGAATCATATGAGCATGATGAAAACTAGCTTGACAATAATTACCATGTGTCCTCAGGAGCGCTTTCCTTTATATAAGAGTTTGTCCAGGTTTGTCCTCTGCTACAAAAAGGATTGGGCTACCTTGCGGCACCTTGTTTACTTTTGTTACTTGTTACCCGTTACAAAATACCTTATCCCGAAACTATCTGTTACCGATAATTTCAGTGCTTGCAAAGAATACCTTACTAAAAACAGCTTGTCATTTCCTTCTGCTCCTCATTGGGTTCGACACTCTTACTTATCGAAAGGACTACGATAGATCCCCTATACTTGTGGTCATCAGGATCCAAGATGCATATACAGCACTCCTACTCGTTTGTGCTTGCATTGCCATCGCAGTCAGTGAGGGAGTCCTGGATTAGGGGGTCTCCGGACAGCCGGACTATATCTTTTGGCCGGACTGTTGGACTATGAAGATACAAGATTGAAGACTTCATCTCGTGTCCGGATGGGACTCTCCTTGGCATGGAAGGCAAGCTTGGCAATACGGATATGTAGATCTCCTTCCTTGTAACCGACTCTGTGTAACCCAAGCCTCCTCTGGTGTCTATATAAACCAGAGGGTTTAGTCCGTAGGACAACAACAATCATACCATAGGCTAGCTTCTTGGGTTTAGCCTCTACGATCTCGTGGTAGATCAACTCTTGTAATACTCATATCATCAAGATCAATCAAGCAGGAACTAGGGTATTACCTCCATCGAGAGGGCCCAAACCTGGGTAAACATCGTGTCCCCCACCTCCTGTTACCATCCGCCTCAGACGCACAGTTCGGGACCCCCTACCCGAGATCCGCCGGTTTTGACACCGACATTGGTGCTTTCATCGAGAGTTCCACTGTGTCGTCACCATAAGGCTTGATGGCTCATTCTATCATCGGTAACGATGCGGTCTAGGGTGAGGTTTTCCTCCCCGGACAGATCTTCGTATTCGGCGGCTTCGCACTGTGGGCCAGCCCGCTTGGCCATCTGGAGCAGATCGAGAGCTACGCCCCTGGCCATCAGGTCAGGTTCGGAAACTTAAACTACACTGCCGACATCCGCGGAGACATGATCTTCGACGGATTCGAGCCCATGTCAGGTGCGCCGCACAATCACGTCGAGCATGACGTAACTTAGCCGTCAGATAGTGTTCGGGAGATCACACCTACAACTACTCCGGCCCTCAATCCGGAGCAAATTGCGCCATCCGAGGACGGGGGGATAGACCCCGCCACGGAGGCTGCACTCTTAGTGGCGATGGAGCCGGATACTGACTTCACCCCTCACGAGAGCCGTGTTGCCGAACCACTCGATTCGTCTCCGGCCACGGACTCTGAGCCGCCTGCATCCGTGCCTATCGAATCCGATTGGGCGCCAATCATGGAGTTCACCTACGCGGATATCACTACAAAAAAAGACACATCCGTGACATTTTGGGCCGAACAAATTCTTTTTCTATCATACCTATGACACTTCTATGACAATAATTGTGACAAAACCCGGTATCATCATAGATGTGGTGGGCTCCTACTTCTATGACAAAAAATCATGACCGAAAATGGGCTTTTCGTCCTGGGTGGGCCGGAGACGCAGCTGCCTGACATTCTTTGGGCCGTCCATGAAAGAAAAAACCATGGTAGAAGCAAGGGCGAGGAAAATTTCGGGGAGTTCCCGGTTACGGTGGGAGGTCGGGGGCTGAGCGATGCACGCTTCTCTCGTACACGTATGCGCGTGTGCGCGAGGCGTTGGCTCTAACTGAACCCAAGCGAGGCGTTGGGCTCTAACTGAACCCGAGCGATTGCACTGCAGGCTACGCGTTACTGAACCCGATCGATCGATCGATGGCTGTTAACTGAACTCGATCGAGCGATTCCTTTGCTACTGCTGCTAACTAAAGCCGATTGATGTTGCCTCTGGATGAACAGTGAGCGTTGCGGGAGGGGGGGTTGGATGAACAGTTCCCGGTGGGGGTGGATGAACATGACCCCGTGGTGTTGCCTTTGGATGAACAGGACCCCGATCGATCTAGCCGGTTGGGGCTGGATGAACAAGACCCCATGGAGGGCTGGATGAACAGGACCACCCCGTGGAGGGCAGGATGAATAGTAGACGGTGGAGGGCAGGATGAACAGTAGCTCGTGGAGGGGTGGTTGAACAGGAGCCCGTGGAGAGGGCTGGTTGAACAGTAGCCGGTGGAGTAGCGCGCGGTGGAGGCTGGATGAACAGGAGCCCGTGGATGAACAGTCGCAGGTGGAGGCTAGAGGAGGTCGACGGTGGATGAACAGTAGCTCGTGGAGGCTGGAGGGGGTCGACGGTGGAGATGAACAGTATCCCGTGGAGTCCCGTTTTGCGGTACGCCGCACCCCTCCCGATGAACAGGACCCCCGTTTCGACCGTAGCGCTCCAACACAAGTCCATTTCCTCTGTTTTGTGGTACGCCACACCCCTCCCGATGAACAGGACCCCCGTTTCGACCGTAGGAGGTACGTTTCCTCTGTTTTGCGGTACACCAGACCCCTCCCGATCAATAGGACCCCGTTCCGAACGTAGGAGGTCCGTTTCCTCTGTTGTGCGGTACACCAGGCCTCGTTTCCATTGCCTGTTCTGTCCAAGCCCTCCCGATGAACACGACCACGCATTCCGCTCCGACCCAGCCGGTTGGCTCCCACGCGTTCCATTGCCTCCCCATGAACACGACGCATTTCGTTGCCTCCCCATGAACACGACGCATTCCGTTGCCTCCCCATGAACACGACAATTCCGTTGCCTCCCCATGAACACGACGACGACGTTGTTTCTCCGTTCTGACCCAGCCATGTACACGAGCCCTGGCCGTACGTATGTGCGAGTAGGCATTCGAGACCCCGCCTTTACGTACACATACGTGGCCGTATTTTCTTTCTTGCACCATGGCCGCTGTACGTACGTGTACATGCTACATGCGCGCCTCTACTACGACACGTGCGTGCCTCTACATCGACTAGTATGTACGTACACGTTCGCGACCAGAATGACAACGCTACATACGCTTCGACCAGGTGGGTCCCGACTGTCAGGCACTTCCTTGCCTGCGAAGATGTAGCTGGTGGGTCCCTGCAGTCAGGGGGCGCATCGTTTTTTTTGCCCGGACGCACTTCCTTGCGTGCGAAGATGTAGCTGGTGGGTCCCAGCAGTCAGGGGGAAACGTTTTTTTCACGAAATACAGTGGCCCGTCCGGTGGGTCCCAGCTGTCAGGTGGAGGAATCATTATTTTCCGCGTAATAAGGAGGCACTTCCTTGCTGCGGCCGGGGACCCAGCTGTCAGCCTCTCCACGTACAGTCCACGTCTGATGGAAGTCGTTCCTTGACCACGTTGACCATGCCGCGCCGAGAGCACCAGGGCAGTGGACGACGGCGAGGCCTAGGAAGGGGACGACACGGAGGCAGGGAAGACTCGGCAGTTGTTTCCCATGCGGAGGGGAGTACGACTCTATGAGGTTTTAGTGGTTCGTCTGCCGTCGCCGGAGAATAACAGTAGGTGTGGGTGAGTAGAGGGATGGCTAGGCCAGCGATGGGAGTACGGTCGGGCGGTGAGGCCTGCGCGACAGCATAGCCGGCCGCGAGGAGGAGGGAGCAGGCAGTCCCGCCGGCGCTTGTTTGAGCGGCTGGAGCAGGAAGAGCAGAGATTGAAGAAGCACGACGGCCGTTGGATGGACATCCAACAGTCAGTGCTTGTGCGTCAACCTTTTTTTTAGGAAAGCCTCAAATCTGTGGAAAACAGCATACATCCCATCTGCCATTATTTCTAATAATTTACAGCCCATTTGCTAATTCTTAAGGTTATTTTTGGAGCCCATATTCTTTTTGTTAGCATTACAGCCCATATTGTGGCAACGGTTAAAAAATTATACGAAATTTCGCATATTTCGGTGCGGTCCGAACCGTTTTTAATCCCGAAATTTCGACTCACATTCAAACTAATTTTAAAAATAAATGTATATCAATATAAAATCCAACAAATTCTCCACGTATAAAAATTAATGTAATTTAAAATCTTGAAATGAAAAAAAAGATATTTGAAACTAATTGCCGGTTTGATGTGTTTTAAAAATGCACAACCCATTTCTCATTACTGACGGGCCATTTTCTCGGCCAGCCGAACGAAAGCTCTCCTCGTCTTGAAAGAATTGCAGCCCAACAGGCCTGACAAAGCGACTTACTTGGCAAATCACAAAAAAACTGGGCTGTGGCCGTGGACCCAGCTGTCAGCCTCTCCACGTACAGTACACTTCTGATGGAAGTCGTTCCTTGACCACGTTAGCCACGCCGTGCGGAGGGCACCACGGCGGTGGATGATGGCGAGGCCTAGGAAGGGGACGACGCGGCAGTGGAAGCCCGCGCGGAGAGGACTACGAGGGTTCATTGGTTAGGCTGCAGTGTGATGCTGCCGTCGCCGCAGGGCCTAGCCAGCGGTGGGAATAGTAGGGGGCGGTGAGGCCTCTACGACAGCACAGCCGGCCACGGGAGGCAGGAGCATGCGGCACGATCGGCGCTGCTTTCGGCGACTGGAGCAAGAAGACCATTGGTTGAAGAAGCACTACGGCCGTTGGATGGACATCGTACGGTCACTGGAGCTAGAATCATTCATATTGACTAAGTTGACAAAGCCCTTCGTCCCCATCAACTTAGTAGGCCCACAAGTCAGCCTCCCAGCAAGGTGGGTCCCAGCTAGCCGGGGGAGTATTAATTTTTTTGTGCGTAATAAGGAGGCACTTCCGGTGGGTCCGAGCTGACAGCGGGCGGGACTTTTTTTTTGCGAAATACGGTGGCCCGTCCGGTGGGTCCCAGCAGTCAGGGGGAAACAATTTTTTTCGCAAAATACTGGTGGCCCGTTCGGTGCGTCCCCGCTGTCAGGTGGAGGAATAATTATTTTGCACGTAATAAGGAGGCACTTCCTTGCTGTGGCCGTGGACTCAGCTGTCAGCCTCTCCACATACAGTCCACGTCCGATGGAAGGCGTTCCTTGACTACGTTGACCACGCCGCGCCGAGAGCACCAGGGCGGTGGACGACGGCGAGGCCTAGGAAGGGGAAGACGCGGAGCCGGGGAAGACGCGGCAGTGGATGCCCACGCGTAGAGGAGTACGAGGGTTCACTGGTCAGCGGTGGGAGTAGTATGAGGGCGGTGAGGCCTCTGCGGCAGCACAGCCGACCACGGGAGGCAGGAGCAGGTGGCACGACCGGCGCTGCTTTGGGCGGCTGGAGCAAGAAGACAAGAGGTTGAAGAAGCACTACGGCCGTTGGATGGACATCGTACGGTCAGTCGAGCTAGAATCGTGCATATTGACTAAGTTGACAAAGCCCTTCGTCCCTGTCAACTTAGTAGGCCCACTATACTGGGTCCCAGCTAGCAGGGGGAGTATTCATTTTTTTGTGCGTAATAAGGAGGCACTTCCTTGCGTGCGAAGATATAGCTAGTGGGTCCGAGCTGTCAGCGGCGGTAACATTTTTTCGCGAAATACAGAGGCCATTTCGGTGGGTCCCAGATGTCAGGTGGAGGAAATCATTATTTTGCACGTAACAAGGAGGCATTTCCTTGTGTGCGGCCGTGGACCCAGCTGTCAGCCTCTCCACGTACAGTCCACTTCAGATGCATGTCAGTCGTTGACCACGCTGACCACGACATAGCGAGAGCACCAGGACGGTGGACGACGGCAAGGCCTAGGAAGGGAACGACACGAAGGCAGGGAAGACTCGGCCATTGTTTTTGTTTCCCACACAGAGGGGAGTATGACTGTATGAGGGTTTACTGGTTCGTCTGCCGTCGCCGGAGAATAACAGCAGGTGTGGGTGAGTAGAGGGATGGCTAGGACAGCGATGGGAGTACGGTGGGGCGGTGAGGCCTGCGTGGTAGCACAGCCGACCGCGGGGAGGAGGGAGCAGGCAGTCCCGCCGGCGCTTGTTTGAGCGGCTGGAGCAGGAAGAGTAGAGATTGAAGAAGCACGACGGCCTTTGGATGGACATCCAACAGTATACATGCCATCTGTGGAAAACAGCATACAGCCCATCTGCCATTATTTCAAATAATTTACAGCCCATTTGCTAATTCTTACAGGTTTTTTAGGAGCCCATATTCTTTATGTTAGCATTACAGCCCATATTGTGGCCATGGTTAAAAAAATATACGAAATTTTGCATATGTCAGTGCGGTCTGAACTGTTTTTAATCCCGAAATTTCGAGTCACATTCAGACTGATTTTAAAAATAAATGTATATCAATATAAAATCCAATAAATTGTCCATGCATAAAAATCAATGCAATTTAAAATCTTGAAATGAAAAAAAAGATATTGGAAAATAATTGCCGGTTCGATGTGTTTTAAAAATGTACAGCCCATTTCTCATTACTGATAGGCCATTTTCTCGGCCAGCCGAATGAAGGTCTCCTCATCTTGAAAGATTTGCAGCCCAGCAGGCCTGATAAAGCGACTTACTTGACAAACCACAAAAGAACTGGGCTAGCCATTTTCAGAAAGAAAAAAAACTACCGGGCTGGTCTGTGTAGCTGGTGGGTCCCAGCAGTCAGGGGGAAACGTTTTTTTCGCGAAATATGGTGGCCCGTCCGATGGGTCCCTGCTGTCAGGTGGAGGAATAATTATTTTGCACGTAATAAGGAGGCACTTCCTTGCTGCGGCCGTGGACCCACCTGTCAGCCTCTCCACGTTAAATCCACGTCCGATGGAAGTCGTTCGTTGACCATGTTGACCACGCCGCGCTGAGAGCACCAGGGCGGTGGAAGACGGCGAGGCCTAGGAAGGGGACGACGGGGAGCCGGGGAAGACGCGGCAGTGGAAGCCCGCGCGGAGAGGAGTACGAGGGTTCACTTGTTCGGCTGCGGTGTGAGGCTGCCGTCGCCGCAGGGCCTGGCTAACGGTGGGAATAGTAGGGGCGGTGAGGCCTCCGCGGCAGCACAGCCGGCCACGGGAGGCAGGAGCATGCAGCACGACCGGCGCTACTTTGGGCGGCTGGAGCAAGAAGACCATAGGTTGAAGAAGCACTACGGCCGTTGGATGGACATTGTACGGTCATTGGAGCTAGAATTGTTCATATTGACTAAAGTTGACAAAGGCCCCCGTCCCAGTCAACTTAGTAGGCCCACAAGTCAGCCTCCCACCATGGTGGGTCCCAGCTAGCAGGGGGAGTATTCATTTTTTGTGCGTAATAAGGAGGCACTTCCGGTTGGTCCGAGCTGACAGCGGGGGGAACGTTTTTTCGCGAAATACGCTGGCCCGTCCGGTGGGTCCAAGCAGTCAGGGGGGAAACGTTTTTTTCGCGAAATAAGGTGGCCTTTTATGTGGCTCCCTGCTGTAAGGTGGAGGAATAATTATTTTGCGCGTAATAAGGAGGCACTTCCTTGCGGCCGCCTGGACCCAGCTGTCAGCCTCTCCACGTACAGTACTCTTCCGATGGAAGTCAGTCATTGACCACGTTGACCACGCCGCGCCGAGAGCACTAGGGCGGTGGTATGGACGACGGCGAGGCCTAGGAAGGGGACGACGCAGCAGTGGAAGCCCGCGCGGAGAGGAGTACGAGGGTTCACTAGTTCGGCTGCGGTGTGAGGCTGCCATCGCCGCAGAATAACAGGGGGTGTGGGTGAGTGGAGGGATGGCCTGGCTAGCGGTGGGATTAGTATGGGGGGTGAGGCCTCCACGGCAGCACAGCTGGCCACGGGAGGCAGGAGCAGGCGGCACGACCAGCGCTGCTTTGGGCGGCTAGACCAAGAAGACCAGAGGTTGAAGAAGCCCTACGGCCGTTGGATGGACATCGTACGGTCACTGAAGCTAGAAACGTTTATTATTGACTAAGTTGACAAAGCCCTTGGTACGCTCCAACTTAGTAGGCCCACAGGTCAGCCTCTGAAACGGTGTGCCCCAGATGTCAGGGGGAGGAATCATTTTTTGGGCGGCCGAAGCTAAGAATATCCGATATTGAAGAAGAAGCACGACATCCTTTGGATAGACATCCAACGGCCACTGCTGCTAGAACCATGTGTTGACTATAATAAGTTGGCAAAGCCTTGCATACGCGTCAACTTATTTTTTTTAAGGGACGAGTCACTTAGTAGGCCCACAAGTGTGTGGCAGAGAACTTATAGCCCATTTGCGTTTTGTAAGAATGTACATCCCATTTTGGAATTCTAATGGAATTTACAATAGCCCATTTACAGTTTGTTAAAAGTACAACCCATTTTCTAGCTAGGACAATGATTAATAATTTCAACTAACCGTTGAAGACAGAATTCAATAAAATTTCCCACATTTTGATGTGCCCCGAAATATTTTTATCCCAAAATTTCTAGTCAGATTAAATATAAATTTGTATTACGTAAAAATCCAATGAAACATTGCGCGCAAAACAGTGAAATTTTAATATTTTCAAAATCCATAAATAATATTTTTTAAACTAATTTCTTGTTTGGTGCATTTTTTTATAGTTACTGCCCAGTTTTTATAATTACATCCCATTTATTATTTTTAAATCCCATTTTCCTGTTAAGCCTAATGCATCCCTCCTAGGAAAGATTTGCAGCCCAGCGGGGCGGAGAATAACAAGTTGGCCTTGCCTGGGTATTCCTCAAAAAGACATATAGCTGGGCTAGCCATTTTCATCTTGAAAAAAATTAGTATCTGGGCTGGATATCTGGCCTGGGCTAGATGGGCCATAGCCCGCCCAGTTAATACCCTGCTCTCCTCTGAACAACAACGAAATCATCGCCAAGAAAAACTCTGCAGTGCTCATGCCTCAAAAACACAAATACTGCTCGAGCTACTTGGTCCCAGCTGTCGACCGCGCCTTGTGCAATTCTCTCGTTTATATTGACTACATAGGTTGACAATGGTGTGGGACCGTGATGTCAGGAAACCAGGAGAAAG
Source organism: Triticum urartu (assembly GCF_003073215.2). Taxonomy (NCBI): domain Eukaryota; kingdom Viridiplantae; phylum Streptophyta; class Magnoliopsida; order Poales; family Poaceae; genus Triticum; species Triticum urartu. The sequence continues at coordinate 287,345,693 of NC_053022.1, forward strand.
CCAAAAAATATAGTTGTACATAATAAGGAGGCTCTTGCGTACATACGGCTATGGCCCTAGTGGGTCCCTAGTGTCATCCAGTCAAAATAAAGTCATCTCCTGAATCCTCATGTTCGTTGACGATGTTAACAATGCTTGGCGCCATGGCGAGCACAACAATTCGAAGGACAACAAAGAGGGACTCGCGGGCCCTACAGATGGTCTGATACAGCGCCCGCTACTCATTCAGGAAGCCAGGATCATCGGACACCTATGAGCACCTTCGAGAAACTAAGACGGCATGAAACGGTAAGGCCGTGCTTGGGAGCTCTGGTTTATTTCAAACTTGTATTAACATACAAGTGTCATTTACTCATCATCGAAAACAATGCGTAAAACACAGGCGTAATGAAACCGAGGGCCCGAGGTCTGTAAGTAAAACCGGCGGGTTACGCGTATAATTTGAGAGACCAGTGTATATTTTACGAGCACTGCTATATGGACGACATTACCAGACGATACATGCACGACGTGCGTATCATGCCATCCATGGGCAAGGCTGAAACAGCACCTAACGGCTGGATTAGCAATCGTCCGAGTGTCGTTCAACGTTTTTATCATGTGTCAAGTACTTCCGATATTTTACTAGTCGAAATCGACCAACCAAGCGCCTTCGCTCGAGACCATCTGCTTTAATTTACAAGCGTCAGTTTTACAAGCGGTTTTGGTTGGAAAACGACGATCCAATCACGGCCTAATATCATGAGTTGGTCGGAAGATCATATGGTTTCACGTCTAACCTACCCGACTTGTCCTATAGGCTATGAATGAAACATCAGACGATGAACTTCTTAAGCACGGAAACAACAGAAGAGGATGATCTTCCTAACAAGCAAATCACTGGCATTAGATCGACATGCAAAACAATACGAAGCATTATTCTCAGGAGGCACGGTGAACGGCTCGTGATGCCGCATGCCACAACATTCCAAGCTCAACTTTGCAATCAAACACAAGGCCTGTCATTACATAGACAATATTTAGAACAAACTCTTAACACAGGAATATCTCAGTAGAGTAACTATTTACTTCTAAACTGAACACAGGAATAGGAAAAAACACTCGACGCTGCTCACAACAAGGGCGTCCCACTCAAAAATATCAAATGCATGACTTCTGGCTAACATCAATGAGCAAATTTTGACAAGGTTTTACAATTCCAATATATTAAACTAACGTCTTCTTGCTAACATCAATGATTAAACTTTGACAAGCTTTCCCATTCAAAATATGTAATGCCTATGATCGTGGAGTCCTGTCATAGCTTTTGTACTTGTTTGGGCACTTTTTGCCCAGGGCACTCCACATGTTGTTAAATTGCCAATGGTCTCTGCAGACTAGTCATGTCACCGGTGTCTAATAATACTATGTAAAGCTTCTCGGTCATTCCTTCTGTAATGTAGCGCAAACAGTGACTGCTTCTTTCTGCAAAGTGGAACAACCAACTAGACCCAGTAGTGCAGCAGTTTGCCTTACACATTGGCTCCTTTTGTGCAGTTCAACTAAATTCGAAGTTGGAATAAAACCGAGCTTTAATTTTGATATCCCTGTAAGCAACAATAGGTATAAGGGAAACAATTACTAAGAAATAACGGTTGATGACTTGTACTCCCAGAAGAAAAGCATCTACTGATCTACTTTATCTTAATGGGAAACAAAGCAGGAGAGTAGCAATTCTCCATCAGTGTGATTCATTCATATTAACTGAGACATTATCTTAACAATGCCTTGTTTCAACATGTATAAAGAACGACAAAGCTTATAAAGGGGGTGACGCTGAATTTGTTGTAACAAAGCAACAATCATCATGTCTGGGTTGGTCCCATTTTTGTTCACTACTTAATGGGAAAAGACAGCAATACAATAGCTTCAATTCATCATTTATTTAAAATAGTACCAATACAAGTAGCATAGCATCTCAAAACACACTGCATGATCATGTGGATGAAGGCAAGTACCAACCTGTCATGACGCACACAAGATCACGTACGAATCTGCCAACACAAATAGGAAATCCAATCTCGTTTTGTGTAGTTGCATTGAAATCAACCAAAGTGTTTTGCGTAGCGAAGCAAAATGTCACAATAGCAACAAGTTGAATAGATATCCGTGTATAAACAGAGGCAAAAAAGGAATCAATTACTGGCTAATAAAGGAGGATGAAACATGCGGCCACAAAAATGGTAATCCCGCCAATCCCTAACAACTGTTGCAGCTTTGAAATAAGATTCAGTAGTTAATTCTGAGAGTGGCATCAATTACTGTCTTATAAATGGGGTGATGCTGAATTTGTTGTAACAAAGCAACAAGCATCATGTCTGGGTTGGTCCCATTTTTGTTCACTACTTAATGGGAAAAGACAGCAATACAATAGCTTCAATTCATCATTTATTTAAAACAGTACCAATACAAGTAGCACAACATCTCAAAGCACACTGCACAATCATGTGGATGAAGGCCTGTACTGACCTTTCATGAGACGACCAACATAAAATACGAATCTACCAACACGAATAGGAAATCCAGTCAAGTTTTGTGCAGTTGCACTGAAATCAAGCAAAGTTGCTGGTGTGACATTTAAGTTTTCTATAGCAGCAAGTTGAATAGATATCCCTGTTTTAAGAGGCAAAAAAGAAAACAATTACTGGCCAATAAAGGAGGATGAAGCATGCGGCCACAAAAAGAAGCATCTACCTTATCTTGATGGAAAACAAAGTATAGGACAGTAGCATTTCTAAAACGGTTGCATTGATTCATATTAACTTAGAAATTCTTTTAAAACAGACCAGTAGTTAATTTTGAGATTAACAACAGCAAAATAGCTGCATGGGACTTGCCAGCACCATGTGCGTCCACACGTATAAATGGGTGATGCAGAGTATGTAGCCAAGTAGCATATATGCGCTGGTCCCATATTTGTTCTCTTTGAACGTTCTTCCTATGTGAGGGCAGCAAATCTAGTCGTGCACAAACTACCCGACCCCCCAGTTTCTTTCCCTTTTCAACAAAGAGACCGGTTTCTTACAGATGTGTGTACTGGGTTACCCCCTTTTTTCCCTTTTTGACCTACAAAGCGGCTGGATAGCCAGTCTATACTACTTTCCGCCCCTCCTTTCCTCTTTGAACCAAGTCCTAGATTCTTGCTCCAGCCCACCGCGCCCTTCTTTCCTCTTTGAACCAAGACCTAGATTCGACTACAGATCGAAAAAGATCCACATGCAGCTAGAGCAACGACGGTTGCAAAGATACTTATACCTTAGGGTCGTCGGGATGTGGTAAGGCGTGCGGCGGGAGGCCAGATCTGCCCACACTACGTACGACAGCGAGGAAGAAGGGGTCGGTGGCCCTCCTGCACGGGCGCTGGGTGAAAGAGAACAACGCAACCGGTAGTGGATTGCCTCCCTCGCCAAAGGTGATAGAGTGAACGCTGCACCTCCTCCCCTTCCCGGTGCGACGGGATACGGACACCTCCTTCACCAGCTATGAGGGGGGAGAGAGAGACAAGAGGCCAATGTAGTCTTGTTTAGATCTGGTGAAGAGTGGGTGAGAGACTGTGAATATAGCAAATCCTAGCAAATGAACGCTGAGCCTCCAGCGTGTAACATATATGTAGTGCGGCGAGCGTGTGGAGAGTGCAAACCCTAGCGAACAAGCATTGAGGCTCCCGCTTATATATATACTGCTGTAGTACGGACTGAGCTCCGGTGCCTTCACTGCACCTGCGTTTGGCTGTATGACAGGTGAGCCAGCCACATTTTGGGCCCACCTGTCGTAAAACCCTAGCGAAAATTGCACCAACGTGAAAGACGACTGCGTCTCCAACGCAACCAAGGTGAACTGACGAAGGATATCATCTTTGTGCGTAACAAGCAAAGAGCACTAATGGAAGACAACTTGCTTTTCGTCAAAAATCGATCAGCTTCACTAGTCGACGCAACCATGAGGCGCAACCATGAGCATCGATAGGTCATCATGGTGATGCATCATCCATTTGGCATCAAGTTTGGGTGAGGCACCTAAGAAGTTCGACAAATCCTCACTGTGGTCTGTTTCTTCTCAGTAATCAAGCTCGAGGAAGGAAGAACCACGTGGCAGAGGACAGTGAGGCGGAACAACAATGGCCATCCAATTTTGTGCAGTTCCACTAAAATTGAGGAAGACATGCCCGGGTATGGAGACACGCATCGCTGTTTCCAAAAATATAAAAAAGGGTTAGCAACGACATCTTAATTATTAATAAGAATTAATGAAAAGTACACCAACAAATAGAAGCATTATAATTATCTTGATGGGAACTAAACCAGGATACCCAAGAAAAAAGCATTTTTTCATTTAACCAGTGATAGTACTACAACCATATGGACAATGACCGCACAACCACCATGTACTTTTTGTCGAAACAACATGTATACCTCCACTGAGGCATAAATCAGGACAACTTTTTGAGTGGCATTTCCTCTATAATAGTACTAGTAGGTGTTGTTGGACCAGCCGACGAACCCTAGCTACTATGCATGGGGAGCTGGGGAGCAGTCGCATAGAAGAAAACCCGCACGCAGCGACCTGGGGAGCTGGACCAGTACAAGAAGTTATACCTCAGGTGGGTGAGATGTCGTTTAGGCGGGCAGGCGGTGTCGGAGTAATGGGCCACGGGTAGGCTAACCCAGGCCCAGAACCTTTCAATACATTGAGGCAGACTGCGCCCCTCGAGATCCCAGGACGAAGAGCCGCCTTCTGAGGAGTCGACGGTGGGGCGGCCGACTGCCCACTCACGGCCGAGTCCCAGGAACGGCTTCAGGGTAAAGCCGATTCCTAACTGGCGACTTCCATAGAAGCCGGCCTTGGGGAGTCGGCCCGCGACGCCAACAGCCCCCATGCCCTCATAAAGAGGGACGGGACGGGGAGTGGCCATAGTAAGGTCCACTCCCACCCCTTTTCCAAGGGCAGGCGTGGCTACAGTACGCTGTACCCGCGGAGATCTCCGAGGGGCGCGACACTATTGCCATGTCGGCCCTGACGTCAGCCCCAGGGGGCGGAGCCCTGTGCCCACGACGGCCTGCCGGTACGACCCAGGGATGATGGGTCCCACCAGTCGGTGGGCGTACGAAAGACGGCGAAAGCACCACCAGTCGGCCCGGATGGGAGTCGGCCACCAGAAGTCGGCCGGCCCCTCCCACGGGCCCCACGCGCCATTAATCAAACACGACAAGTAGTGGCCACAGTGATCGCCCGCCAGACGTCGGAGCTGTCGCCACGACCTCATGACCGATCCCGCGTCATTAGAGGCACGACTACAGTAATCTGCAGCCAGCAAGACCCGCCCGCAGCGGACGCGGCCTGTCGGCTCCGTACCGAGCCAGTCGGCGAGGCCCACCAGTCGGCGGGCCCCAGGAGTCGGCGGATAAGACGGCGGCCAGAGAGACTGACGGCTGGGCCCGCGCCCAGCCGGATTACCATTGTACCCCTGGGGGGTAGGCCAATATAAACCCCCCAGGGCATCCATGCAAAGGGTTGGAATCCATTAGCACTAGACCAGATCATATAGGAAGGAGAGAGCTAGCCTTGCCTCCTCCTACCTCCAGGAAACAGCTCGAGGAGCAACCGTGTAAAGACTTTGCCATAGTGATCATGCGGAGACCCCGTAGAGCAGCAGTAGGGGTATTATCTCCCCGGAGAGCCCCGAAGTTGGGTAAGATTCACCGGCGTGCATGCCTTTGCCTTATTCCGTTTCCAGGCACCGACGACGTTCTACTCGCCCCCACCATGATAAGCCATCCTTTGGCATATGTCGCACCCAACCCCCGACATTTGGCGCCCACCGTGGGGTCTGGTGCACCATCGTCCGGAGACCTGCTCTGGACGGGAACCCTTTTTCTCCCTGGCGAGCGCAGCCAGCCCGGCACGCCAGACGGAGTTTGCGCTGACGCGCTGCATGGCGCTGAGATAACCTGCGCAGCCAGCTGCCTCGCCGATCTTGTCGGCGAGGTTTGCCTCTCCGACAAACCTGCATCCAAAGGCACGGGCGGCCCCGAGAGCCTCCTCGCGGGCCTCCTCGACCAACTCCACATCGCCGGCGAGCCTGCCGTGGACTTGGAGTCTGTAGGCTCCACCGACCCGATGCTGGTCGACTCCGACACCGCGTCGCTCGACGCGTTCCCCACCAACGTGGTGGTCTACGACAAGCCTCTCCCTCGTGCGGAGAGCGACAGAAGCACCATCACCGAGGTGCTCGTCATCGGTCATGACGAGCCTCCCGGCGGAGGAGCGCATGACCCACTTGGCGCGGCACTTCAAGACCTGACTGCGCCCATTCCGGAAGACGCTGACACGGAGACGTTGGAGGCGCGCTGCCTTCAGCTCGTCGAAGGCGCGAAGAAGCTGGCTAGCATGAGACGCTTGTCAGAAGCCTACCAGCGTGAGATGGATCGCGCTGTGGGTGGCTCACCAGCCCCAGCTGGGCCCAGCTGCCTTTGCGCGGCCCGGCAGCACGGCGTGGCCATCGCCAACCTACTCGGGGCAAATCGCCCTGTGTACGCCACGCCTGTGGAGAACATTCGAGCCGCCCAGGCGGCGGCGGACGAGCTGGACAACTTCGAGGGCAAAGAGCGCCGCCTGATGACGGAGCGAGTCCATCGTCTCCTCGACGCGGCTGCCGCGCAGAATGAGGCTGGCTGCCGCACGGAGGTGCCGCAGCGGCAAAACGACGACCCGCCTCCACGCCGAGATCAAGGCGCGACGTCTCGGACGCCGACTGGCGGCGCCCGAGGAAGGAAAGACAAGGATCCGGCTGTCAGCCACAGTCGGACTCACATTACCATAGAGCGCGACCAAGACGGCCGCCCGAGAGCAGTGGAACGGCGGGACGATTGTCCGCCTCCTCCTCCTCGCAAGGAAAGGTGAGTCTCCCCGCCGCCTATTGACCATCCGACTCTCGGCGACCGCCTTGGCCGCCGAGAGGGAGTCGGAGAAAATGACACCCGCCACCGGATCGACCGACTTCACCGATCCCTGGCGCTGGAAGAAGAAGACGAGTTGGGTCCGCCTTGTTTCGGGCCCCGCATTCGAGACGTGCCCTTTCCCAAAGGGTTCACGCTCCAAAGAGACACGCCCAAGTACACCGGCTCCGTGAAGCCGGAGGACTGGCTGGTTGACTACTCCACGGCCGTCAACATAGCGAACGGAAACAAGCGTGTCACCGTAAAATACGTTCCGCTCATGCTCCAGGGCACGGCCCAGACATGGCTGAACAGCCTGAAGCCCCGCAGCATCAACAGCTGGGTTGACTTCACCGATGCATTCGTCCGCAACTTCACAAGCACGTACAAGCGTCCTCCCAAGCCTCGTCAGCTTTCCTTGTGCATGCAAGGCCCCAACGAGTCGACTCGCGACTACCTCACGCGTTGGGCCGAGCTTCGGAACTCCTGCGAGGGCGTGCACGAGGTGCAGGCTATCGAGTACTTCACCGCCGGGTGTAGAGAAGGCACCCTCCTCAAGCACAAGCTCCTTTGCGACAAGCCAGAAACCCTCGACGAACTGCTGATCATAGCAGACAAGTATGCCACGGCCGACTCCTCCATGAAGGCGGAAATTTAAGTTAGCACGACTAGCAAAGTGGCCCCTCAGGCTCCTAGAACTCCGGCAGGAGACGCCAGTCGGCAGCAACAGCAGAACGACCACAAGCGCAAGGCCCCGTAGCTGGCTTCCAGCAGCCGGCAGGTGGCAACAATTGAAGAACAAAAGCCGGACGGGCAGCCTCCACCCAAGCGCCAGAAAGGTGGCAAGCCCAACTGGTTGCCGGCTTTCTCATACGAGCAGACTCTGGATGGTCCTTGGAAGTTCCATAGCGGCGCGAAGCCGTCGAATCACACCACCCGGAAGTGACACTAGCTCACCAGGATCGCCAAAGGAGACGGCCTCCTACCTCCCCCGCCTGCTGGGCAGCAGCCTCCGCCTCCGCCCCAGTAGCCGGCTATTAGTCCAGTCGGCGCAGTACAAGACGAGTACCCCGAAGAGCACAGAGCCTATGTGATATTTACCAACGTGGCTGATGATCGGCGCAGCAGGCGGCTGCAGCGACAAGAGGTGAATGCAGTAGCATCAGAGACACCAGAGTTCATGCACTGGTCTAAGAAGCCTATCAGCTGGAGCAGAGCTGATCACCCAGAGGTGATGCCGAGTCCGGGCTCTTATGCCTTGGTCTTGGATGCCACCTTTGCCACGGACAGACGAGCTTCTCGTTTCTCGCGAGTTCTGATAGACGGAGGCAGCAGCATCAACATCCTGTACAAGGACACCATGGAGAAGTTAGGAATCAAGCAAAGACACCTTCAGAATAGCCGGACTGTGTTCCACGGCATTGTTCCTGGTCTTTCCTGCTCACCAATCGGCAAGATCTTGATGGACGTCCTCTTTGGAGACAAAGATCACTTCCGCCGAGAGTCAGTTTGGTTTGAGGTGGTGGACCTCGAGAGCCCCTACCATGCATTACTTGGCCGACCCGCCCTGGCCAAGTTCATGGCGGTCCCCCACTACGCCTACCTCAAAATGAAGATGCCTAGTTCCAGGGGGATTCTGACCGTAGCCGGCGACTACCGGAAGTCGTTTGCCTGTGCGGCTGAGAGTAGTTGGTTGACCGAGTCCCTGGTGATCGCGGCCGAGAAGTGGCTCCTTGACCGGGTTGTGGCGATGGCCGGCAAGCAGCTAGAGGTGTCGCCTAACCCAAAGGAGTCGGAGGCTGAGGGTTCGTGCAAGCCGGCCAAAGAGACAAAGAAGATACCCTTGGATCCAGAGCACCCAGAGAGGTACGTTGTCGTAGGCGCAAACCTCGACAGCAAATAGGAAGGCGAGCTCGTCAATTTTCTCCGTGAGAATCGGGACATCTTCGCGTGGTCCCCCAAATACATGCCAGGTGTGCCGACGGAATTCGCCAAGCACAAGTTACATGTCCGATCTGATGCAAAGCCGGTCAGGCAGCCCTTGCGCCGCCTATCAGAAGAAAAGAGAAGAGTTGTCGGAGAAGAGATAGCCCGACTCCTAGCAGCCGGCTTCATTATGGAAGTATTCTTTCTAGAGTGGCTAGCCAACCCGGTCCTGGTACTGAAGAAGAACAAGCATTGGCGAATGTGTATTGACTACACAAGCCTCAACAAGGCTTGCCCCAAGGACCCGTTTGCTTTACCAAGAATTGATCAGGTGATAGACTCCACAGCTGGATGCGAGCTGTTGAGCTTTTTGGACGCATATTCAGGATATCACCAGATCAAGCTGAACCCGGCTGACAGACTGAAGACCGCCTTCATCACGCCGTTTGGAGCCTTCTGCTACCTCACCATGATGTTCGGCTTGAGGAATGCCGGCGCCACCTTTCAGCGTTGCATGCAGAAGTGCCTCCTCAAGCAACTCGGCAGAAACGCCCACGTCTACGTGGACGATGTGGTGGTGAAGACGGAGAAGCGTGGAACACTGCTGGAAGACCTCAAGGAGACCTTTGAGAACCTGCGTCGATTCCAGATCAAGCTCAACCTTGAGAAGTGCGTCTTCGGAGTACCAGCTGGCCAACTCCTTGGATTCCTGGTATCTGAACGCGGCATAGAGTGCAACCCCTGTAAAGATCAAGGCCATTGACAGGATGGAGGTACCCAGCCGACTGCTAGACGTGCAAAAGTTCACCAGCTGCTTGGCGTCCATCAGCTGATTCATCAGTCGGCTGGGCGATAAAGCTCTCCCCTTATACCAGCTCATGAAGAAGACCACTTTTTTCGAGTGGAAGCACAAGGCAGATGAAGCTTTTCTCCAGTTGAAGAAGATGCTGACTACTCCACCCGTTCTGGCGGCTCTGACTCCTAAGGAGCCTATGCTCATGTACATCGCCGCCACCAGCCGGGTAGTCAGCACAGTCATTGTAGTGGAACGCAAGGAGGAAGGCAAGGCACTACCTGTCCAGAGACCGGTATATTACCTGAGCGAAGTGCTGTCGGCCTCCAAGCAGAACTACCCCCACTACCAGAAGATGTGCTATGGCGTGCACTTTGCCGCCAAGAAATTGAAGCCTTACTTTCAAGAGCATCCAATCACTGTGGTCAACACGGCCCCACTTGCCGAGATCATCGGAAGCCGAGATGCTTCTGGCCGAGTGGCCAAATGGGCCATAGAGCTAGCTCCCTACACCATCCACTACCAGCCCCGCACCACCATCAAGTCACAAGCACTGGCCGACTTCCTCGTCGACTGGGCCAAGACCCAGTACCTACCTCCAGCACCCGACTCCACCCATTGGCGGATGCATTTTGACGGCTCCAAGATGCGCACCGGCTTGGGAGCCGGTGTTGTCCTCACTTCTCCTAAAGGCGACAAGCTCAAATACGCACTGCAAATCCACTTTGCCGCCTCCAACAACATCGCCGAGTACAAAGCACTCATTCACGGGCTCCGACTTGCCAAAGAACTTGGCATTCGCCGGATCCTGTGTTATGGCGACTCGGACTAAGTGGTCAAGCAGTCATCTGGCGACTGGGACACCAAAGATGCAAACATGGCGAGTTACCGTTTCCTCGTACAGCAACTCAATGGATATTTCGAGGGGTGCGAGTTCCTCCATGTGCCAAGAAACGACAACGACCAAGCAGACGCCTTGGCATGAATTGGCTCTACCCGCCAAGCAATACCATCCAGCGTCACCCTTCAACGCCTCCTCAAGCCGTCTGTCAAGCCTTCACCAGAATCAGACTCCATCTTTGTGTCGGCTCCTCCCGAAGAAGTCGGATCCGACTCCAAAGCCCCGGCAGACGGTACGGGGATTTTGGCAGATGGCTCCAAGCCGCCACAGTCAAGGCCGGCCCAGGGACTGCAAACCCGGCCCGGGGACTGCGGTGGCCGGCCCGAAGACTCCAGAACTTGGCCCAAGAGCTGCGCCAGTCGGCCCGGGGACTTCATTAATCCAGCAAGCGGTTGCTGACTCCAGCCCACCGCCTCCCAGCCTAGCCGCCCTCGTCCAAGTCGCAGTTCTAGCGGTGGAAGAAATAGCAGCACCCTCATGGGCCCAGCCCATCCTCAAATTCTTGGTGAGCAAAGAGCTACCGACTGATGAGACCTTAGCTCGGCAAGTACAACGCCGAGCGGCAGCCTACACCATAGTCAACAGAGAGCTGGTCAGGCGCAGCATCACTGGTGTCTACCAGCGCTGCGTAGAGCCAGAGCAAGGCCAAGCAATTCTCAAAGACATCCATCAAGGCGAGTGCGGCCACCATGCGGCTTCAAGAGCACTCATCGCCAAAGCATTCCGACACGGTTTCTTTTGGCCAACGGCCTTGGAAGAGGCCAAGGAATTGGTCCAAAAATGCAAAGGGTGCCAGAAGTTCCGCTCCAAGCCGCATCAGCCGGCTTCTGCACTCAAGCCCATCCCCATTGCCTGGCCTTTCGTAGTTTGGGGTCTAGACATGGTGGGACCATTCAAGACGGCACGAGGTGGCTTAACTCACTTACTTGTCGCGGTGGACAAGTTCACCAAGTGGATAGAAGCGAAGCCAATCAAGAAACTGAACGGTCGGACTGCCGTGACTTTCATCTCCGACATCACAATTCGGTACGGCATACCACACAGCATCATCACCGACAACGACATGAATTTTACCAAAGGCGCCTTGGCCCATTTCTGTGCGACACAGGGCATCCGACTGGACCTAGCATCCGTCGCCCATCCACAGTCAATCGGCCAGGTGGAGCGAGCAAACGGCCTCATCCTGTCCGGCATCAAGCCCCGACTGATCGAGCCTCTGGAGCACTCGGCTGGCTGCTGGCTTGACGAGTTGCCAGGCGTCCTCTGGAGTCTGCGCACGACTCCAAACAAGTCAGCCGGCTTCACGCCTTTCTTCCTCGTCTACGGTGCTGAAGCCGTCATCCCAACGGACATAGAGTTCGATTCCCCGCGAGTCACCATGTACACCGAGGAAGAAGCAGAAGAGGCACGATAAGACGGCGTCGACCTGCTGGAAGAGGGCCGGCTGTTGGCACTCAGCCAGTCCAGCATCTACCAGCAGAGCCTGCGCAGATACTACAACAGGAAGGTCATGCCGAGATCTTTCTAGGAGGGCGACCTCGTGCTCCGATTAATCCAGCGAACAGCCGGCCAGCACAAGCTGTCGGCACCTTGGGAAGGCCCCTTCATCATCAGCAAAGTGCTGGGCAACGACTCCTACTACCTGATCGACACTCAGAAGCCCCGAGCATGCAAGATGGACGACTCCGGCAAAGAGACAGAGTGGCCATGGAATGCAAATCTCCTCCAAAAATTTTACAGTTAAACGCAGTATGTATCACGCTACCTTTTGTATTAAAAGTACCAAGACTTCGGGCCCCCTGAGAAGAGCTCGGGGACTGCCCCCTTTTATCTATATGATAAGAAATATGCCTTCGAGTATATTACTCTTTGTTATGCCGCTTGGCACCGGGTTCGACTAGTCGGCCCAGGGACTTGCCGTCCTGCGCTATGAAATGCTTTCTGCAGCCGGACAAGTAGTGTGTGGCGTCTAAACCGTCTCCTGCCACAAGCCGCAGCTTGCAGAGCGACTGTCTGGTGGGCAGGAGTAAGGAAGAATGGGCGTCCACATGAAAAATGGCTAAGGACTCAAAGCACAAACATAGCTTAAGGCCGGCTTCCAGCCTTTTTTCGCAAACCGACTCTTGAATAGTCGGCTTGCCGCCTTCTATCCGACTTGTTAAACAACTCAAAAAATGGCTAAGTAGTTGCCTTCCCAAAGTGACCAAGAATTTGATCCAGCAGCAGTCCGCGGAGCGGCTGTCTGACTGACAAAGACGGCAACTGAGGGAAGACGGCAAAGGAAAAAGCCAAAAGAACAATAAGCAAGAAAGATAGAAGTCGGATGAATATTTACATAACAAAGGCCCTTGGCCGAATCTTCGAGCAGAATTTCAAAATACACCCTGCGGGTGGAATTGTGCGGATTAACAAGTTCTTCAAAAACTATTAGAACGGATAAAACAAAGACAAGGTGGCAGCCTAGGGGCGGCAGACGGGTTTGGAGGATCAGAGGAGACGACGGTGTTGGATGTTGGGGCGGCCGACTGGGCGGTCTCGGCTTGATCACCTCCGACAACAGTCGGCTCGGGCGGGCACGTCTCGTTGCTGGAGGCACGGTCGAGCTGAGGCTGGCCGTTCGCTCTGTCTTCCGGTGCCTCCATCTCGCTCCCGTCCTCTGCCTCGTCTTCCTCCTCGACGCTGGAGCCGATCACCTCTGCCGAGTCCTCGCCGTAGTCGGGGTTCAGCTCAAACCACTCCGGCGGCACCTCCTCGCCGTCTTCAGCCCGCTCGGGGACAAAGATGCTGGTGTCGGTGTACTTGGCAATTGCCGCCGCATGGTTGACAAGGGCGTCTTCCGCGGATGCCAGCTCCGGCTGGGCCTCTAACCGAAGTGTGGCCAGCCAGTCTAGGTCCAGCCCTGGATACCACGCCTTGACGAATTCCATGGCTCGGCGCGCTCTGGCCCGGGCCGAGGAACCCTTCCAGGCCACAAGACGGACAGCCCCGACCTCTAGCCAGTCGGCAGTCCGACTGGGGGTGCGCGGAGCCTGCACGTCTGGCCACAGGGCGACGATCGCTTGGGCGCCGACACGTTGAAACCGGCGCAGCATCTGGTGGGCTGGCCGCAGGCGAACCCCAATGCACAGAATATGCTCGTCAAGGGTCTGAGGGGCATCAGCGGCGATCTCCACGCCACCCACCCTCCGCTCCTCGCGGTCGGCCTCGATAGCTTGAATCGCGGCCTGTGAGTGGCCGGGGAAGAAGTCTGCCAAGACGGAAAGAACGAAGAACAAGTCAAAAAAACCAGGAGTCAGCTCGACATATAGTTGGCGGCTCAAAGAAGGAAGGCAAAGAGGCTCACCGTTGACGAGGTCCTCGATCTTTTGGAAGCCGAAGACCAGCATTGCCTCCTTGTCGGTCCAGGAGGAGCGCTCGCTCGCGAACTCGGCCAGGAGGGCGGCCTCCGCCTCTTCCGCCTCCTTCTGCGTCTTCGTAAGCAGCTCCTTCTGCTCTGCCAATTGTGCGGCCAGCAGATCGCGCTCTGCGGCGAGCTTGCTGCACTCCTCCCCCTTGGCGTGCAACACAGAGTCAGCTTCGCTCAGCTGCTATTGAAGAGTGGCGTTGGCCTCTGGAGAGAAAGAAGAAAGAAGGCGTTAAGTCATCAACGAAGAAGGTCGCCGGGGAGATTCGGCCCAACTGCTCAGCATTCGGCCCGAATCTCGGGGACTACAGCCCGCGGGTGCGCCAGTGCGCCCCCGCAAAGAAGAAAAAAGGCTCACTCCGGCTCTCCGACAAGTCGACAGTCCGCTTGCCCAGCTCTTCAACGTTGCGGTTGAAGGCGGTGACACGGAGGTTGTGATAGTCCTGCAACAAGTATTTCAGAACAAAGGTTAGTACCCGGAACTTACCAATTGGAGTTCCGGGCCGCCTGCTTAGCAGCCGGCCCAAAACTCGGGGACTACACCCAGTGGGTGCGCTGGCGCGCCCCCACAGAGAGGAACAAGAAAACAGGGACAAAGGAGAAAGCATACCCGGATGGCTGCCCGCGATGCCAGGTGCGCCTTGGTGCAGTTTTGGATGGCGTCGCTCTCAGCTCGTAGCTTCGTCTGGACATCCAGAAGCGCCTGGTTCAGCGGGCCTGTGCTGCCTCCTCGCACCCACCCAATGGGCGCGGCACTCATCGCTTCAACGTCTGGAATCATCGAGCTGGCGGTGCCGGTCTCCAAGGGGCGTGGCGCCGAAGTCGCCTTCTCAAGACGGCGACGCGTTGGCGAGCCGACTTGAAGGAGTAGCCTTGCCACTGCCTCGTCTTCAGTCGGCGGCAAGGGCGGGTCCGCCGGCTGTTTGCCGGCTGTTTGCCTTGCGTGCTTCTAGACGGCGGCGGGGGCGGCTGTGGCGGCGCGACCGCGTCCGGCATGGGGGCGTCGCCGCCGCCTCTCTCCATGATTGGGAACTCGCCGCCGGGTTCCCCTGACTGCCCCGTGAACTCCGGGGGCGGCGGCGCGGAGTTCAGAGGGGTGACGAACACCGCCGACCGCCGGGGCGCGACTTCCTTGGTTGACCGCTTTGCCGCAGTGGCGGCCTCGGTCGCCTCCAGCTTCTTCAGGGCGGAGGCCTCCGCCTTCTCGGCCTCCGCTTTCTCCAGGCGGGCGGCCTCGTCCTCCTCACGCTTCTCCTGCGCGTTCTGCTCCATCGCCTCCCGAAGATCGGCGGCGGGGTCAATCCGTCGAGTTGTGGCAGACGTCTCCACCGACCCCATAACGGAGGCGGCGGCAACCCTCTCAAGAGTGAGGGGAGCCCTGAGGCAAGAAAAGCATATGGAAAACTCAGACAAGATCAACAAAGAGAAAATAAAGACAAGGGACGGAGGCGCTTACGCAGAGACCAGTGGTGGCTTCTTCACTTCCTTGCGGAAGCAGTTGGCTTTTGCGGCCGCCTCTTCCCGCTTGGCCGCGGCGGCCGCTCCCTTGAACTTTTTCGACCGGCCACCAAGCGTACTCGGCCCGGCCCGGCGCTTCTTCGCACCGCCTTGAGCGTCCAAGCCGGCGGAAGAACTCGCGCTTGGCTGGCCGGCTTTTGGTTGGCGACGCGGGGCGACTTCTCCCTCGGCCTCGTCGTCAGCTTGTAGGCTCGTGGGCTGAGAAGTCGAGGGGGCGGTCGTGGGATTAACTGCGCCCGGGACCCCACGACCCCCACGATTTACCACACAAAGTTACCACGTGCAATAACCGTGCGGGAACCCCAACCATCCGCGCGGCCACAACGGATCCGTTCGCATGCCGAGGCGCGGTACTGGCGGGCCCCGCCTGTAGGCCTGTCCCGTCGCGCGCGTGGGTGAGCAGACTAGCTCCGCCACGTGACGCCTCGCGACGGGTCAACCACGGGCAGCAACCCGGAAGCTTATCAGGCATGCCGCCTGAACTCCGCCGCAACATTCAAACTTTTTTAGGGGCAAGTCGGCCTTGAGCAAGTCCGACTCCAACTAGTCGGCTTGACAGAAGACGGCTAGCGAAGCCCAGATCCAACCGCCGGAGAGAAGAAACTGTTGAGGCTGCACGACATGTCTCCCTCGGAGCCTCACCCGCTTCAGGGACTACTGTCGGAGTAATGGGCCATGGGTAGGCTAACCCAGGCCCAGAACCTTTCAAGACATTGAGGCAGACTGCGCCCCTCGAGATCCCAGGACGAAGAGCCACCTTCTGAGGAGTCGGCGGTGAGGCGGCCGACTGCCCACTCGCGGCGGAGTCCCAGGAACGGCTTCAGGGTAAAGCCGACTCCTGACTGGCGACTTCCATAGAAGCTGGCCTTGGGGAGTCGGCCCGCGACACCAACAACCCCCATGCCCTCATAAAGAGGGACGGGACGGGGAGTGGCCATAGTAAGGTCCACTCCCACCCCTTTTCCAAGGGCAGGCGTGGCTACAGTACGCCGTACCTGCGGAGATCTCCGCTGGGCGCGACACTATTGCCATGCCGGCCCTGACGTCAGCCCCAGGGGGGGAGCCCTATGCCCACGACGGCCTGCCGGTACGACCCAGGGATGATGGGTCCCACCAGTCGGCGGGTGTACGAAAGACGGCGAAAGCACCACCAGTTGGCCCGGATGGGAGTCGGCCACCAGAAGTCGGCCGGCCCCTCCCACAGGCCCCACGCGCCATTAATCAGACACGACAAGTAGTGGCCACAGTGATCGCCCGCCAGACGGCAGAGCTGTCGCCACGACCTCATGACCGAGCTTGCGTCATTAGAGGCACGACTACAGTAATCTGCATCCAGCAAGACCTGCCCGCGGCGGACGCGGCCTGTCGGCTCCGTACCGAGCCAGTCGGCGGGGCCCACCAGTCGGCGGGCCCCAGGAGTCGGCGGATAAGACGGCGGCCAGAGAGACTGACGGCTGGGCCCGCGCCCAGCCGGATTACCATTGTACCCCTGGGGGGTAGGCCTATATAAAGCCCCCAGGGCATCCATGCAAAGGGTTGGAATCCATTAGCACTAGACCAGATCATATAGGAAGGAGAGAGCTAGCCTTGCCTCCTCCTACCTCCAGGAAACAGCTCGAGGAGCAACCGTGTAAACACTTTGCCATAGTGATCATGCGGAGACCCGGTAGAGAAGCAGTAGGGGTATTATCTCCCCGGAGAGCCCCGAAGCTGGGTAAGATTCGCCGACGTGCATGCCTTCGCCTTATCCCGTTTCCAGGCATCGACGACGTTCTACTCGCCCCCACCATGATAAGCCATCCTTTGGCATATGTCGCACCCAACCCCCGACAGGCGGGATCTGCCCACACGACGGCAGCAAACAAGGGCGTAGAGGATCTTCGTCCGCGCCAGCATCGGCTCCGAGAGGATGGGGCGCATCGGCTTCCTCCGTCACCGATGGGGACAACGTCAACGCTGCACCTCCTCACCTCCCGCAGCGGACGGGATTCGGCCGGATCCGTGACCACCGGTGAGGAGAGAGATAGAGTGGACACTGTCATCTTGTTTTGATATGGAGAGGGTGAGAGAGCGAGACGCGAGAAACTCTATCAAACAAGAGGCTATAATGGAGTAAAAAAATCTCTCCATAGCAGTGTTTTTAAATAGAATACGCGCGTTCCCGGAAAAAAGAAACAAAAACTGGTGGACAATTTTTTAAGGGTCTGTCTAGGACACATCTAGATGTGACATAGTTATGTCACATATAAGTTGATGTCCACTCTGATTGTGGTCTTTTCCTAGTTTTTTTTGTTTCTTGTTGCTACATTATATACTTGTGGGAGCTTAGATGTGATATCCATAAATAACATCTAGATGTGAATTAGACAAACTGATTTTCTAACATACCAAGAAAGAAAACTCGATCGAAAACACGCCCCCGCTTCCAGGTCGCGAGAGTCGTCGCGCACACACACATAGACATAGACATGCATATCCGTGTTTAGGTAAAATTCCATTTCCATCTCCATCTCCAATCATATTTGTCCAACCGGCACATTATTTACGTTGTTAATTATATATGCAGCAATATTAATGTACATCATCTCTTGTTTGCGCACGTCCGGACCGCTGCCACGGCCGGTCCTGACCAACCCGAACCCTCTTCATCACCCGCGCGTGCTTCCCGCCCAAAATTGTCAGTGCCGCATTCATGCCCAGCCAGAGCGGACGCAACCTCTCATTGGCGCCGGCATTGATTGCGGCGCGCCGGCCGAGAGAGTGTCGCCCGTGCCGCTTCCGGGTGCACGCGGCTGCTCCGTATTCAAAGGTCGCAATAGCCGGCTACAACATGCACGATCTCTTCCAGTAGTAAGTTCTTAGGAGTCCGTGCTACAGCTAGCTGTCCTCCCCCAACTCGTCAATCTCTTCCAGTAGTGCTAGTACTCCATGGCGCGATCTATCGACAAGCAGGCGGGATAGTTATGGTATACAACTCGGCTTGCGGTGAGTGGCATGCCGAGCGACCGTGTGGGGTTGAGCCGTGGAGGAGGGTGAGACACGAACATGACATACGTGATTTAAACGTTGGTTTTGCTCGATGGCGTGATCCAACTAAACGAAACGTTGGTTTCTCTCCGTTTCCATTTTTTCTCCAGAAAAACGGAAACTTTTCCACTCCATTTTCATTCCTATTCCAAGGTTGCCCTGTTACAACATTCCATCAAATACAAAGGAAAACTAAAACGCATGCTGATGCATCTCAATGATTCACACATCATAGCCAATATTTATTTCACAACTAAAGAAAAAAGTTGTGAGAGCGTGTACGATAGAAAACTATTGATGGGGTCACTACGACTTAAACCCTAAACCCTAAACATGATTTAATTTCCTGGCCAGGTAGAACCTGTCGAAGGAATGTGCTAGAGGGAGATTCTTTAGTGAGAATGTCAGCAACAATAGAAGCAGCACTCTTTGGTTCTCCACCTTCTGTTACCTCTTGTTCCATAGCACTTTCCATGTCGGGAAGGAAAAACGGCTGGCAACCTCGGATCATACGATGCTTTTGCGCAGTTCCACTTAAATTGACTTGAGCATCCCTGATGGCAAAGATATTGAAGAAGTGTGATTAGAATAATAGTACTGGCACTAGTTCATGAGACATAAACTCATCACAAATAGAAGCCGGTAGAAGTAGAGAAAGATCGACATGGAGATGGAGCTAAGGCAGTGGAGCAAGCCAGCTCCAAAAGGAAGATGGACTACCTGGGATGTCAGGCTGTAGCTAGAAGGGCGGTTGGGACGCGGCATCGGCCCATACCGCGGTGACCCCCGATTGGGACGCACCGACTGTGGGTTTTCTCCCTCGCCGATGTCGACCGCGTCTACGCAGAACATTGTTCCCTTCCCCCAGTTGCGGGATCAGGCCCGTCGTTCTATGCTTGTGAAGAGAGCAACCTAAGCAAGCAGGCTTGTAGCTTAGGCTCCTGCTAGTGTATATATAGTGGTTTTCTTTTTCTCTCCATATCAACCATTTTATATTGCGTACGTGTCATTCAAGAGTGAAATGATGGTTGCTTCTTCCGACTAACTTACTGTGTGATTTCACTGCTCCTTAGTGGCCCCTACACGTACTCCCCCTACGTATATGCAACAGTCACACGTACACATGGACGCAAAAACACGAGCGATGCCCTAATGCATGCATGTCCGAGCACACGACGGAACACACACGGTCACGCTCAAGTGCTCAACCTACACGTGCATGCACACACATGCTCAGTCAGGGTGAGCTAGTGACCGTATGAACACCGGAAAATATATATATTGAGCGCAATGAGCGCATTATGAAGTCCACTGACCGTATTTTTACAAATATACAATGATAGACAGTGTATTTATCTCCTTTGAAATTAAGCCATATTAACCGGAGAGGAGGCAGCATGGACTAGCATTACTTTGCTGTGTCCCGTCAACTTGCCGAACAAGGAGAAGGTTGCTGGACAGGAGAAGCTTGCGCGCGGTGGCTTGCAGGACAAGGAGAAACTTTTGACTAATGCAAGATCTCCCTCGCTCAGGTGGTGGACGTGCAACAGTTAATTCGGTGTCAGATTTCCAGAAGCATACACTATACTACTAGTGCTATTATTGTTTGACTTCCCGAACAGTCAAGCGCAAAGTTTACTAGTACTACTACTATAGTCCATAAAGGTACGTACTATACTAGTACTAGGAACCGGATGGAGGAGCGTCTGCACTCTTATTATAATTTTAAAATGTGATAAAGCAATCTTCAACACATTTGGTTCTCTTCGAGGGTTCTCGCATGTGATAATGGAAGTTGATTGCACGGAACACTCGCCACAATTCTCGCTTAATTCTGGCTCATATCCTGTTACAAATAGTAGCGCTCAGTAATATTTCCTATTTTTTTGTTATTCAACATGTAAACAGGTCAGCAAACCTTGCGGTGCATCTTCGTGCGAACCGTGCTTGCTACACTTTGAATGTGGCCGAGAGCTGGATTGATGAAACACCTCGCTTCCTACTCCTTTTTTTGCGGGGTACCTTGCTTCCTAGTGACCAGTGTCTTGGCTGATCGTCCTAAGAATGCTTATATATGAATAAAGCTCTCTCATTTACCCGCAAAAAATATTAAGCCATATTAACCGGAAAGGAGGGAGTATGGACTAGCACTACTTTTTGGTGTGTCCCGTCAACTCGCAGAATGAGGAGAAGCTTGCAGGACAAGGTGAAGCTCGCTTACGCCTTTTGACTGATGCAACCTACCCTCGGTGGACATGCATCAGTCCATTTGGTGTCAGATTGTCAGAGGCATACACTGTAGTACCCAACATGCGGAGTACCATCATTGTTCGACTTCATGAAGGGGCTAAGAGCCAAGCGCAGTAGTACGCATACTTGGTTTTGCACCTTCATACTACTCCACCCTCTGTCACAGTTTACAGGGCGCGCTTCATTATGATGCATTTCTCTCAATGCATTTCCACCACCAGAGAGACTTTAGACGCGTTTGGTTTAATGCTCAATTAATTAGGGCGTGGTAACCGCAATCAAGTCCACAATTTTCTCTCCATGTACTGTACTACTACAGAGTGCATGCATGTGTGTACCCGGGGTGGAAGCACTTCATGCATGTGTGTACGCATTATTCCCTCTAGTAATAGATGTCGTGCTATAACTACCAATGCTATTTTTCAGGCCGATCGCTAGTCGCCTTGGTCCCACAGATTTTTTTCTTTTTTCTGAAGTGCGCTGTATAAACAGTGATGGATGGAGTAGTATGAGCGGATTCAAAGAAGAGCGTATTGATGGTTGCTTCTTTAGAGAAACTTATAGTGGGAAAGGTGGGGCTTATGATTTGACTGCTCATTACTCACTATTAATGCGGCGCAACGACCGGGCTGAGTCTCCCATGCGGTTGTGCACTACCCCCTCGGTTCTTAAATATACTCCGGAGTATTTGTCTTTCTAGAGATATCAACGAGTGACTACTCAAATATTTTTCTTTTTAGAGATTTCAAATGGACTGGCACATACGGATGTATATAGACATATTTTAGAGTGTAGATTCACTCATTTTGTTCCGTATGTAGTCACTTGTTGAAATCTCTGTTAAGACGAATAGAATATTTAGGAACGGAGGGAGTACACATACGAAGCAAAATGAGTGGATCTACACTCTAAAATATGCCCGTTTGAAATTTGTAAAAAGAAAATTTTTTAGGAACGAAGGAGTATAATTTTGTGCATGGCACATGGACCCGGATGATGAAGAGGCTTCTGGCAATGCTATCAAGCTTCCATCATTTGTTTACATAATTGACGTACTATACAAATAATTTTCCAGCGACATGAAATTGTACAATGGTGTGAGCTTTCAGCTTTTGTTTCATGTGTCTTTCCACCCATGCTCTTTCGGAAATAATAAAAAACTAACTTCCTTGCTAATGCATGTCAATTATTAGCAGATCAAAGCTAATAATTACATCACAACTGAAGACAAAGTTGTGAGAAGGTGTTAAATTAAAATTGATCCATGCTTTCATTGCCAGCAACGTCCCCCCAGCTCTGTCTAAATCAACAAGGCATGTTGGGAAAAAAGTAGATGTCTCGAGCATGCAACATTCCGATCATTTTTTGCAGTTCCACTAAAATAGAGCTGAGCGTCCCTGTTCCAAAGATATCGAGTGTGTTTACGATAATAGAGGACTGCTGATGAAACAATAAACACACAAATAGAAGCCGGTCACCTTTGCAGTCTCTCTTAAGACTAACTAGTTGGAGAAGATTAGGCTCGGAGTTGGATGAGGAGGATAGAGAAAAACCAATCTCCCTTTGTGCAGTTGCACTGAAATGTAGAGATGTTGCCCGTGTGACATTTTAGTACAACTACACAAAACACTCAAGAAAAAAGTGATTTGTGCAGTTCACCAAAAGGTCGCAATAGCAACAACGTGAAATGGATAGCCCTGTTTGCAAAAAAGAGGTAGAAAGGAAACAATTAATGGCCAACAACAGTTGATGACACATACGACGACAAAAAAGAAGCATATTCCTTGTCCTAAGGGAAGATAACAACACGGTTGTGTTTCTCTAAAACGGTGTGAGGACGAGAATGCAATATGGAAAGTACGCCGGACGAGCTACGTTTTGGGCAAAGAACTATGGAAGATCCACATGCAGCGACGTGGGAAAATGGGCAGCGGAGCAAGGCCGGAGGGGATACCTGGAGGTCGTCGGTATGTAACTAGGTGAGCAGCGGGGGGGCGGAATCTGCGAGCAGGTGGCATAGGCCCTGCCGTGCCGGAGCTTGGTCAGAGAGAACGACGTGTACCGCAGATCGGTATGTGCTGCCTCGGCGCCGTCGAATGGAGAAACGATGCACTTCCTCCCTTTCCCTCGGCGGACGGGATGCGGCCGGATTAGTGACCACCGGTGAGAGAGAGAGAGAGAGGCCACCGCACTCCCTTTCCCCCGGCGGACGGGATTCGGCCGGATCACTGACCAACGGAGAGAGAGAGAGAGAGAGAGAGAGGCCACCGCACTCCCTTTCCCCTGGCGGATGGGATGCGGCCGGATCAGTGACCAACGGTGAGAGAGAGAGGCCACCGGAGCCTTGTGTGAGATACTCTGAAGAGCGGACTACCTTTTCCTCCATAAAAATCGTTTTATATTCTGTGTACGTGCCATTGAGCGCTATAACTTTATTTAAAAATAACGCGGCAATGCGTCAAGTCGAACTTTGTTTCGTGCACGCGTGGTACACAACCTCCCTAGGTAAACAACAGCTACAGACGTTCAAATTAGCACGTGGGCTGCCATTTCGTAAAGAAATGAGCTCCACCGTGTACCCGCGCGGGTGTGGCTGGGCACGAAGGGTGAGTACGTGCGCGGTGCACCTATTCTCTTCTTGTATACGTACACCACCTACGTGGGGTTGTGTGCGAGAGATACAATCCTAGAGAGATATAGTGTGTGGGTTCTTGAGAGTTTTTTTTGTGGGGGGGGGTCAATCAGAAAATTTAACATATGCAATGTGTGTGAAATAGAGTCCTTGATATAACATATATATAGAGGGGGCGATCCACGAGAAGAGAGTGGAGGTATCATTGGCTTGAGGTGTCCATAGAATCAAAGAGAGGGATGATGTGTGTGTATGTGTGTGTGCGCGCGCGATCAATAAAGAGTGCCATCGAATTTGTGTGTGCCCATGTCAAAGATATAGAGTGGTTGGCCTACTGGAACGTGATATGGGACATGTGCAGTTTGTCTCTGTGGCATGGATACCTACCTGCAGCGCTCAACTATCGGTGTGTGGTGGGGGAAGAGGGAGGCCCAATTAACTATAGAGGTACAATGGCTAGTATATGTGTGGAGGAGGAGAGAGGCCTACCTCATGTATTAAGGAGATCGATCTGCCTCATGTATTAAGGGAGATTGATCGACATCCATGCATATGTGCAGGAGATGAATAAGGTTGGGAGAGAGACAGAGCTAGAGTGTTGGAGGGGGTGGTAGTGGAGTTGCTTCTAACAAATGGTGGGATAGGCTTGCTAGACAAACGGAGGGCACGCCCGCAATATCAATAAGAGAGGAGATGGCTACTTATTGTCTCTGCACGTGCGTGTTAGAGACGGGTGAGGAGGCATGCACGAATGATGAGGGGGGACGATGTGGCTGTGGTAAGCAGACGTAACTACATAGGAAGATCAATCGCCCTTTGTAAGAGAAAGGAGAGACATAACTTGTGAGGTACGTCGATCGATGGGGGGGGGGGGGTAGTTAAAGTCGATCTAGGTATATGTTGGGAGATCAATCGGTATACATGCATGTGTGTGTTAGAAGCAAATGAGGCACGAGGAGAAGGATAGAGAGAGAGAGGGATGCATGTAGGAGGTGGTACGAGAGGCATACTATATCGAGGGGGAGGAATGTGCGAGTACGAGAACGATGAAAAGAGTGGTGGGAGTGAGGCATGGACGGTGACAAGAGTAGAGGGGAAGCTTGTGTTTGTGCTAGGCACACCTGGCTAGAGAGGCATATCGATCGATGTGTGCCGTAAAGAAGGAGCTGGGGGGCCTACACACATCGTGGGTGAACAACCTAAAGTGAAAAGACAAATTTGCGCGATGGAGCTAGAGAATGCTGAGGGAGGGTGAGAGGGATGCGGGCGTGTGCATGCACAAGAGAAAGTTAGCGCTAGCTACAAAGATAAGAGGGTTGTGTGGGTGTAAAAGACAAATAGAGATCATATATACTTCATATAAAAAAGCGAATTCGGATATTTGAAGAATTTATCATAGTGTTTCAAACCGGCGGATGTGTGAATATATATAACGGTGATACACATGGTGTGGTTATGAACATGGTATACTACATTTAATATATTTTATCTCTACTCTTATAAAAAACGGAGTTGTTGATGATGGTGTGCCTGCCATCCTGCATTATAGGCCGTCTGATTTATATCTGGCGGATAGCAAGGAAACTATGATGGTTGAAGTTGGCAACAATCATGATTGTAGATTCTTATTGAAATAGAGAAACAAATTCAAATTTAGTTCGAATTGCAGCGGTAGTATAGACATTTGGAATGCACTAAAATGTTGGTATGAGTAGCTTACATGCATTATACAGCAAGCGAAAAAATTTAATCAGACATAACATGGATTCATACTCCCTCCTTCCATCTATATAGGGCGTAATGAGATTTTTATGACCGCCTTTGACTATTGACAAGATTAATATTACATGACATGCACAATGTGAAAATTATATCATTGAAAGAACCTTTCACAGATGAATTTAACGGTGTGCTTTGTGTAAGTTGCATGTCATATATCATTGCTCTAATATTTGGTCAAAGTTAGCATCGAAAAACGCATTAGGCCCTATATAGATGGAAGGAGGGAGTAGCTTTGAATAGCATTTGTATAGTAAAACGGGGGAAGACTCTCTCTTTGTGTGGTGTGAATAGTTTTATTTTTTTCGTTTTCTTTTTGGTTGAGGGAAGTGCGAATTGATTTGGTACGTACAACTACAATATCACTACACGTTAGGCTTGTCCCTAAAATTCAACCCGCGTCTTGTTATATCCCAAAAATTCAGATATCGTGCTCCCAAAACTGGCGCCTTCACAACCCGCGCCTTGCTGTCCCAAAATTACAATGCGCGCGAAAACTCCCTCCAGCTGCCAAATCCCGACACGCGAAATCCCCCTTCTAACCCTGAGCCGAAAGGGCCGCTAGTTCAAATCGGTGGGGGGTACTTTTGTAACACACCCTACATTTTGGACAAGCGTGCTCCTAAGTCATGCTTCACCCCCTCCCCTCGCCCCCTTTTCGCCATTCGAAATCCCAGGCCGCCATAACCTCTCCGCTCCAGCCGCGAAACCCCACCCTCCTCCGTCCGCCACGTCACCGCTGCCCAGCCGGAGCCTCTTCCCCGACGACGTCGTCCACCGCAATAGCTCGACGTCCCTCGTCTACCTCCCCGAATGAGGATCCGTTGTCCATCTTGTCGTCCCGCCGGTTCAGCCGCCCCGTCCTCCACCTCCAAGGAGCTGCTCCGACGATCACCTCGTCTATCGTGGCTGCTCCATCCCCACAGTGCCTCCTTAACCTACTCCACCGGAACCGCAGCATCCTCACCGACTCCTCGGACGAAGCCGAGGCCTACTCGGCGCCACCAAAGAGGTTGTACACTCATCGCATCGCACCTTCTCCTTAACTCGACCTCCCGGCACCGATGGTGCTCCATCCCGCACCCTCATGGAGCGGCTACCTTGAAGCCGGCGCCGCGGGCGACATCTCCACGGCGGCTCTCCCCCAGTGCGAGGCCCCTTCGGCGGCGGCGTCCATACCAGCCGGATCTGCTGCTGCTACGGCTCTGCTCGATCGCTCGCTCGCCCAGTTGCTGCTTCTGCTCTCCCCCTCGCTCATGCTGCTACTCTACTCTGATTAAGCCACACTTCAGTCGACTGAATCGATATTTGGGTCAGTCAATTTTCAGGGGTTGGCGGGGCTCGCCGGAGTTAAGGAAGAACCACCCGCAGCGGGGAATGGGGCTCGCCGGAGAGGTACCCCACTATCTATCTTAGGGTTCAGGGTGGGGAGGGCGCAGGGGGCCTAGAGGGCTGGCCGGGGCGGCGGTGGCGAGTTGTTTCGGGGCGGCGAGGCGGCGCTGGGGCCGGCGGTTTGGCCGGTGGTGGTTGGCGGCTCAGGGGGGTGCAGGTTGAAGATGAACTGCAGGCCCTCCCTAAACTACATGTCAAGTGCCTCTCTGCTACCATTGCGTTCCGTTTCGATAGTAGCATTCAGATTCGACAGTAAATTTCAGTTTCGACAGTTAAGTTCAGAGTCTATAGTTTTTATCTCATCTGTTGTAGTCAGGTGGTTTTTGGTGATGTTAATTTTACATCCATTTTACATCATCTATTGGAGATGCTATTAGAATCCCACTTGAGATTTACGATGTCTGTCTTGTGCTGCTTCAGCCTTGACGTCTTACGGCTCACCGGAGCTGCTCCAACGACAGAACGATCCATCACAACAGAGCAGTGCCCTGGACACCGTCTATAGATTCCTCAGATCTTCCTCCACACCTCCGACAACCACCTCTGCCTCAACTGCTTAAGTGACCAACCCAATGATGCTGAGGTCGACACGGCTACGGCAAAGAGGTTGTACACTTGTTGCATCACTTATTACTAAACATTCATGTCGATCCATTAGGGCTATTTTGGTTCAACGGAAAAACATCGATCCACTGGTTATTACCATCACTCTAAATTTTTGCATGCTCTCCTTACATAATCTCACCATATTTTTTTCGTATGCATGTCAGATATTGTACACAGTCATGCTGAACATGTAGAGAAAAAGAGAAGAGTTTTGCGCGGCAATACAATGTCATGCAGACATCGCTCCATGGTGGGTTCAATGGCAAACCCTCCCCACCCCTCTCCAGATTGTAATCCAGAGGAAGATATCTGTTCTGAGGCGGATTCGGACGCCGCTGACCACTCCTATTTACCCCCCAAGGTGTTTGCTCTGCCTTGGCATGATGATGTTAGTCATATCATGCATATGTTGCCTTGCTGTGCCTACTTTTGACATCATATATGTCATATGCTTAGTTTAGACATGTTCTGTAATGCCACCTGTTTAGTTTCTATATCATATATGGGAATTATGCAGTCTCATGTCTTTTAGCCAGCCATAATATATGTGAAATTTGCAATGCCATCCTGTTTAACCAGGCATCATATATTTGAATGATATCTTGCCCATCCTTTTCTTCATTACATTTCCATTTTTCGAAAATGTTTGTACATCAAACTACTCTTCCTGTGAATCAGCCATTTGGGTGGGAGATGGAAAAATCTGGAGTGAAAACAAGGCCTTCAGAGCAGATAGTGCTACCTGTCGAAGCAGATCTCTTGTTGGGTCCCGATAGCTCTTCAGAGGTGGATTCAGAGACAGATGACCAGTCCTATTCCCCCACTGAGGTGTATGCTCTAACTTGGCACGGTTATAGTGCTCATATCATGCATATGGTGTCTTGCATTGCATAGTTTAGACAACATATACACAATATTCAACACCATGTTCTTAGTTCAAACATCATATCGAATGCCCTCTGTTTAGCATATAAATCACATATGTGAATTAAATGATGCGATCCTGATTACTTAGATAACATGTAGGTGAATTATTTCATGCGATCCT
The DNA here is from genome assembly GCF_003073215.2 of Triticum urartu. Lineage (NCBI taxonomy): Eukaryota > Viridiplantae > Streptophyta > Magnoliopsida > Poales > Poaceae > Triticum > Triticum urartu. Next base: position 287,373,942 of record NC_053022.1, read on the forward strand.
GTTTAGTTATTCATCATATCTTTGAATTATGTTATGCTATGCTATCCAGTTTAGATAGACATCATATATGTGAAATTATGTCATGATATCCGTTTTAGTTAAACAATATACATGACAACTATTACATGCTCTCTTTTTTCCACACTATCTATTGCATCTGTCTCTCATACAATGTCTGTACATTCAACTATGTTTCCTGTTTATCAGCCATTTGAATTGGAGCGGGTGATGCTAGTATCTAGCGGACTAAAAACACGGTCTTCAAATAAAGCAGTGCTACCTCTTGGTGGAGATAGCACCCCGGTTGTACATGCACAAGAACCAGCCCTACCACACATAACCCAAACTCTCGCAGATTGTACCCCTACTACGATGGACAGAGAACCAGCTTCACCCAATCTAACCCCAACCCCAGCCGATAGTAACCCAGTTCCTGTTGACACAGCACCATCTCCACCACAGAGCTCCCAAACAAGAGCAGTTAGTAAGGAAGCTCCAGTGCCCAAAGGGCCAGTACTATCACGGCGAACCCCAACTCCACCAGTTAGTACGCCTATTCCTGTGGAGGAAGCACAACCAGCTAGTCGTAGTTTAGCATCTATCGCATTTGATGTTGTTAAATCGTATGTGTGTATCTTCCCATCTTGGAAATATTATACTGAAGATGAAGGAAAATGCTAGTTGTAGGTGTTTGTCCAGGAGTTATGTGTAAGTAATGTTATTCATGGCAATTACTTTGCTTCGTCCCATACATCCTACCTCCATGATGGTTATAATACAACAAATTTTCCCATTTTTCTCTATAGAAAAGGACCGATTTGGAAACTCAGGATGAGGTAACCTGTGCTAATACCTCTGCTATCTTCAAGAATGCTTGGTGGCAGTATCGGAATTACCTGAAGAAAACGTACTTCACCGACGAAGAAACTCATCAAATTCCCTTACGTTCTCATGAGACACATTTACTGGACGATGACTGGGAACGCCTTGTTCTGTACTGGTCCCGAACCAAGAATGTGGTAAGGTCTATGAGCTCATTTTGTATTTTTAAGTATTATATTCTTGCGTCTTACTGTACTCTGTTCATGTAGAACAAGTGCCTAAACCTGAAGAACAACTGTTCTAATTTAAGATTCCATTACTACCATAGGACATATATATATGTTTGTTTGATGCTTTTATTATGTACTACTACTTGGCAATAGAAGACTTGGTAGTTTAATCCTGTCCACCTTACTAATGAACTGGTTCACGAAAATGAGTTTCATATACTAATACATGCTAAACTTGTTATGTGTCTGCTTGTTTCTTCTTTTAGAATGCTGACAGAATATTGAGGAAGAGTGCCTTATTAAGCAACGGTAAAGGAAGTAATGCGGATAAGGTTCAGGATAGTGACACATCCTGTCTTGGTTTAGTGTTGGAGTTACTGGCCACTAACGCTTGCATAAGCTATTCAAACTCACTGTCTGAATCAGTTCGGTTTCTTGAGTCTCAACTACAAGCTGAAAGACATCGATCAGCTGTGCTGCGACAAGAAGCGGAAGGACTGCGGAAGTCCCTGGAGCACTCAGATGCATACTTTCTGGTGCAACAGCAAGCGTTGGAGGATTTTAGCGCCAAACAGGACAAAGCTAATTAGCTTGCTAAGCTTATTGCCAGCATGGTGGATACCCAGGATAACGTTTCTTGAGCTCTTCTGAAGTTGTTTCAGTTATGCTCTTGTTTTGTTACCGCGTTTATTTGCACTGGTGGCCAATTTTGACGGCCAGTGTATATGATATGCTGCTTTGTTCCCTATATTCGCACTGGTGGCGAACTTTGATGCCTAGTGGATGTAATATGTGTAATAGCCGTGATAGCCTAGCGTTAGTTGCTTGCTTATTTATTTCCTTGTTGTCTTGTTTATTTGTTTGCTTGTAGTCATTGCATTTCTTTTTCCGCGGTTAACTAGTGGCTGCAATAACCTATTTTTTTAAACTAGGCCACAATAACCATGGGCTAATATTTACTGTAGTGACACTGGGCCTCCTACGGTCCGTAGAAACAGTGGGCCTTCTACGGGCCGTAGAAATAGTAGGCCTTCTACGGCCTGTAGAAACAATGGGCCTTCTATGGGCCGTATCATCAATGGGCCTTATACGGGCCGTATGATCGATTGGCCAAACATGGGCCAATAACAAGCCGCATTATGGCCGTAAACAGGCTAGAGTTGGAATCGTCCGTTCATGGGTCGATCGTAACGAGCCATCGTTAATAGGCCGTATTTGATGATGCTATGAAAACGACCCAACGTATTAACGGACCATAAACGGGCCGACTGTAACCACGGGCTGAATTTGGCCCACAAGCATAAAATGACAGTAACGAGCCGTAAGTAAACAAATGCTGGAAATGAGCCCAAGAATAAATGGGCTCTGAGAAGGCCGAAAGATAACATGGGCTGGAAACGGCCCAACAGAATAACGGGCCGTTAATGGGTATAAAGTGATACACTGTTCATTACGGGCTAGTTTCACCATGGGCCGTTAATGGGTGTAAAGTGATACACTGTTCATTACGGGCCAGTTTCACCACGGGCCATTAATAGGCCAAGAGTTACATAGGGCCTCATATGGGCCGAAAGACGTCATGGTCCATACATGGGCTAGAAGTGAAAATGGGCTGGAATCATATTGGATGGCCCAGATGACGCTACTGGGCCTAATTCGGATAGGGCGTAACGGGCCTTGGGTTAGCGGGCTGTAAATGGGCTATATGCGAACAAGCCGTTAACAGGCTTTACATGGGCCGGCCCGCCACCTTTTGACCAAGTCAAACAGGCCGGCCTTTTCACAGGAATGGGCCTCTGTTGGGCCGTGCCACGTGTTGACGTATCATAGGCGCCTATCTGACCCACTGACGAACTGACACGTGTTTCATCCGGCCAATAAGAATTTTACACGTGGAAATTTCCCATTGGTCGGGGCTGTTAACGGGTTATCGGATCCAAAACCCGACCCGATAGCTTAACGGTGTTCCGTTACGGTGGATGCCATGTGTCGGTCACCCTTGACGAAAGCACTTCTATGACGCGCGATTTATCGTCATGGAAGTGGACACTTCCGTGATGATAATTTTGGTAATGTCATGGAACACTTCTACAACAGCACAGGTATGACTATCTTGATTCTGTCATAAATTTTTCATGGATGTACATGCATGACAAAAAACGCGACCTACTGTGACAAACACGTATCATCACGGAAGTGTATTTTTTTTGTAGTGTATCTTTCAGCACTCACCTTTTGGCGACGTGCTAAACTCATTAAGGTCTCTCTCGTCAGGAGATCCTTGGCCGAACTATGTCCGGCTAGAATGGGTAGCGGATGACGAAGAAATTCGCTGCCCACCCACCAACCAGTTAGTAGCCTCTGTTGACGATTTAACCGACACGCTCGATTTTGACTCCGAAGACATCGACGGCTGCTACCTCTTGAGCACTGTGTTGGTTTTCCCCGAAGAGGAAGGGATGCTGCAGGAAAGTAGCGTAAGTATTTTCCTCAGTTTTTGAGAACCAAGGTATCAATCCAGTAGGAGGCTACGCGCGAGTCCCTCGTACCTGCACAAAACAAATAAATCCTCGCAACCAACACAAATAGGGGTTGTCAATCCCTATAAGGCCACTTACGAGAGTGAGATCTGATAGATATGATAAGATAATATTTTTGGTATTTTTATGATAAAGATGCAAAGTAAAATAAAGACAAAGTAAATAGCAAAGTAAATAACTAAGTAGTAGGAGATTAATATGATGAAGATAGACCCGGGGGCCATAGGTTTCACTAGTGGCTTCTCTCGAGAGCATAAGTATTCTACGGTGGGTGAACAAATTACTGTTGAGCAATTGACAGAATTGAGCATAGTTATGAGAATATCTAGGTATGATCATGTATATAGGCATCACGTCCGAGAAAAGTAGACCGACTCCTGCCTGCATCTACTACTATTACTCCACTCATCGACTGCTATCCAGCATGCATCTAGAGTATTAAGTTAAAAACAGAGTAACGCCTTAAGCAAGATGACATGATGTAGAGGGATAGACTCATGCAATATGAAGAAAACCCCATCTTTTTATCCTCGATGGCAACAATACAATACGTGCCTTGCTGCCCCTACTGTCACTGGGATAGGACACCGCAAGATTGAACCCAAAGCTAAGCACTTCTCCAATTGCAAGAAAGATCAATCTAGTAAACCAAACCAAACTGATAATTCAAAGAGACTTGCAAAGATAACCAATCATACATAAAAGAATTCAGAGAAGATTCAAATATTGTTCATAGATAGACTTAATCATAAACCCACAATTCATCGGTCTCAACAAACAGGCCGCAAAAAGAAGATTACATCGAATAGTTCTCCACAAGAGATGGGGAGAACATTTTATTGAGATCCAAAAAGAGAGAAGAAGCCATCTAGCTACTAACTATGGACCCATAGGTCTGGAGTAAACTACTCACACTTCATCGGAGAGGCTATGGTGTTGATGTAGAAGCCCTCCATGATCGATGCCCCCTCCGGCGGAGCTTCGGAACAGGCCCCAAGATGTGATCTCGTGGATACAGAAAGTTGCGGCGGTGGAATTAGGTTTTTGGCTCCGTATCTGATCGTTTGGGGGTACGTAGGTATATATAGGAGGAAGGAGTACGTCGGTGGAGCAACAGGGGCCCCACGAGGGTGGAGGGCGCGCCTAGGGTAGGCAGGCGCGGCCCCCTACCTCGTGGCCTCCTCTCTTGTTTCTTGACATAGGGTCCAAGTCTCCCGGATCATACTCTTCCTAAAAATCATGTTCCCGAAGGTTTCATTCCGTTTGGACTCCGTTTGATATTCCTTTTCTTCGAAACCCTAAAACAGGAAAAAACAACAATTCTGGGCTGGGCCTCCGGTTAATAGGTGAGTCCCAAAAATAATATAAAAGTGGATAATAAAGCCCAATAATGTCCAGAACAGTAGATAATATAGCATGGAGCAATCAAAAATTATAGATACATTGGAGACGTATCAAGCATCCCCAAGCTTAATTCCTGCTCGTCCTCGAGTAGGTAAATGATAAAAATAGAATTTTTGATGCGGAGTGCTACTTGGCATAATTTTAATGTAATTCTTATTAATTGTGGTATGAATATTCAGATCTGAAAGATTCAAGACAAAAGTTCATATTGACATAGAAAATAATAATACTTCAAGCATACTAACAAAGCAATTATGTCTTCTCAAAATAGTATGGCTAAAGAAAGTTATCCCTACAAAATCATATAGTCTGGCTATGCTCTATCTTCATCACACAAAGTATTTAAATCATGCACAACCCCGATGACAAGCCAAGCAATTGTTTCATACTTTTGACATTCTCAAAACTTTTTCAATCTTCACGCAATACATGATTGTGAGCCATGGATATAGCACTATAGGTGGAATAGAGTGGTGGTTGTGGAGAAGACAAAAAGCGGAAGATAGTCTCACATCAACTAGGCGTATCAACGGGCTATGGAGATGCCCATCAATAGATATCAATGTGAGTGAGTAGGGATTGCCATGCAACGGATGCACTAGAGCTATAAGTATATGAAAGCTCAAAAAGAAACTAAGTGGGTGTGCATCCAACTTGCTTGCTCATGAAGACCTAGGGAAATTTGAGGAAGCCCATCATTGGAATATACAAGCCAAGTTCTATAATGAAAAATTCCCACTAGTATATGAAAGTGACAACATGAGAGACTCTCTACTATGAAGATCATGGTGCTACTTTGAAGCACATGTGTGGTAAAAGGATAGTAACATTGTCCCTTCTCTCTTTTTCTCTCATTTTGTTTTATTTTTTTATTTGGGCCTTTTTCTTTTTATGGCCTCTTTTTTTTCGTCCGGAGTCTCATCCCGACTTGTGGGGAATCATAGTATCCATCATCCTTTCCTCACTGGGACAATGCTCGAATAATGATGATCATCACACTTTTATTTTTCTTACAACTCAACAATTACAACTCGATACTTAGAAAAAAATATGACTCTATATGAATGCCTCCGGTGGTGTACCGGGATATGCAATGACTCAAGAGTGACATGTATGAAAGAATTATGAACGGTGGCTTTGCCACAAATACGATGTCAACTACATGATCATGCTAAGCAATATGACAATGATGAATGTGTCATGATGAATGGAATGGTGGAAATTTGCTTGGCAATATATCTCGGAATGGCTATGGAAATGCCATAATAGGTAGGTATGGTTGCTGTTTTGAGGAAGGTATATGGTGGGTATATGATACCGGCGAAAAGTGCGCGGTATTAGAGAGGCTAGCAAAGGTGGAAGGGTGAGAGTGCGTATAATCCATGGACTCAACATTAGTCATAAAGAACTCATATACTTATTGCAAAAATCTACAAGTTATCAAAGCAAAGTATTACGCGCATGCTCCTACGGGGATAGATTGGTAGGAAAAGACCATCGCTCGTCCCCGAACGCCACTCATAAGGAAGACAATCAATAAATAAATCATGCTCCGACTTCATCACATAACGGTTCACCATACGTGCATGCTACGGGAATCACAAGCTTGAACACAAGTATTTCTCAAATTCACAACTACTCAACTAGCATGACTTTAATATCACCATCTCCATATCTCAAAACAATTATCAAGTATCAAACTTCTCATAGTATTCAACACACTCATAAGAGAATTTTTATTATTAATCTTGCATACCAAGCATGTTAGGTTTTTAAGAAAATTACCATGCTATTAAGACTCTCAAAATAATGTAAGTGAAGCATGAGAGATCAATAGTTTCTATAAAACAAATCCACCACCGTGCTCTAAAAGATATAAGTGAAGTACTAGAGCAAAACTATATAACTCAAAAGATATAAGCGAAGCACATAGAGTATACTAACAAATTCCAAATCATGTATGGCTCTCTGTCAGGACCGGTTTTTCAGGATATATTTCCCAGAGAATGGTCCTTGTGCTCACCAGCCCCAGGATTACTGTTAGCTGATGAGGCACCAAATTGATACAAAAATTCCAAGCAAAAATACCAAATAGGTAGTACAAGACCATTCTGGCCTATGAGTACAACACAAGGTTTCTAGTGGCTGATGGCGGAAGCGGTTTGTGGTTCATCAGTGTCTGGGACCCCATTTCCCACAGGAACAGCTGACCTGGATAACTCCTATCTTCACGAGGCTTCTATCATCATTGTGTAGGTTCTGGGGCTGTCATCGCAATGCATCCTCTCCATGCATGAAATCTGGCCAAGACAATAGCCAGGGACAAGCCAGTGAGTACTTTGAATGTACTCGCAAACATTATGAACACATGTATAATATAACAAATGATAATCGTGCTCTGAAATATTTTATGGTCACAACGTCAGTCACAAAATAAAAATCCATGATGCACACAAGCAGGTTATTCATATACAACATGAATATGCAATAAGGGAGTAGAAATAGAATGCACCGATCGGGTGTCTGAAGCGACGCCTCGAAAGGATAATAATATAAAGCATGCCTCAGTCGGGCGTCTGAGCGACACCACATAAAGGGCTTATAAATAAAAGAAATAACAAGCATGCCACAGTCGGGCGTCTGTGCGACACCACATAAAGGGCTTATAAATAATTTAAATAACAAGCATGCCACAGTCGGGCGTCTAAGTGACACCACATAAAGGGATTATAAGTAATTTAAATAACAAGCATGCCACAGTCGGGCGTCTGAGCGACACCACATAAAGGGCTTATAAGAGAATAATCACAGTGAATATCCAGGAGGTAGAACCGTCCCAGGGATACTCAATAATTCAAATAATGTAAATGGTTAGTCCATAATAATAGTAATCATAATCATCATGAGTCACAAGTCATGATCCATGTTCTGGTTTAGCAATTTTCCTCCGAAGACCGACACTAAGACCGACACTTGACCCATCCCAGACTGTGGTCCTTAACCATGGACACGACTATTTGAATAGATATAACCTCTGCAGAGGGTGTACTCTTTACACACGAGTAATGGATTCCTTTAGTCCATCGGGACTAATTCCGCTTACGGTCTTTTAATTGAAAACACACCCGACCCGCACACACCAGCTTAACTTACCGGTGTCTGGAATCACCGACGACACCCGTTAAGCAAAAATCTAAGTGGGGAGGCTACAATCTCGATTAGCATGGGATCAAATTTATATCGCACGCTTCTAAGGGGTGCCCCCTCTCGGCTCCAACCGGAAACACCCATGCCCCGGAGCAGGTGGCATGCCTACCGGATGCAGCCGGTATCTTCCACCATGGCCTCTCTGTATGATGTGTGCCAAGAAAGGGGTTGACAACTTACTGAACTGTACCCTACCTGCGATAGGGACAAGTGGTAGTATGAAACAAGTATGGGGGTTACTGGAACAAGACTCAATCTATGGTCGACTCAGGATGTCAAAGCATTTCCTGCATGATAAGCATAAGAAATATATTTCACACCAATCAGACAGGATAACCACTCATCATACCTCACCATGCCTTACCGGACATAACCGTCTCGACGAAGAACTAGAGACAAGCTTGTGTCTACCCAAGACAGAGACTTTCCCAGATTCCTTCCGGTAGGCATGAAAGGCATACGAGGGTGATTACTATCAGAAGCATATCAAAATCCCGACAGCAAGGAATCATCATTATGCACTCATGAATATGATCATAGCACCACATAAAATACCGAATACTTCACGTCAAGGTGGTGTCGTATTTGCATCAAACGACACACAACAAATATTATGTCAGGGTTCAGAATGCTTGCCTTCAAGAGTATGTAAGTGGGGTGCACTTTTTGAAAGTTACTTCCTTCTTCGAAAGTCCTATTTTAAAAAAATTAAATTAACACATAGTTTCAAAACAGTACAAAAAAGTTGTTTGTAAAATTTTCAAATAAATATGAAAATAAACTAGACAAAATTTGAGAAACAACAGAAAAAGAATCAAATCAATTGGACTTGTATTTTAAAAGTTATAGCCAGTCAAAGTTTAGTCAAAATTCTGTTTTCAATAAAAATCAGAAAAAGAAAATGGTTCAGGGGCTTACGCTTTCCCCTAGGGAAGGCGTATTCGGTGGAATACATTTCCACTTAAGCCAGCGCGAGTCGACTCGGGGTTCACTGACAGTGGGTCCCTTGGGCCCACTGGTCAGGTTTGACCAGTCGCCCGCGCCTCCTTCTCCTCTGGCCGAGTGGTGGCGGGGCTCTGGTGATCGCCGTCGACGAACGGCGGCTCCCTGAGGGATTCTGAGGGCGAGGGTGGATCTGCTGGTCCAGGGCGGTCCTCCCAGTGGTTGATAGGCTGGCGGGGGTGGAGGGGGTCACCGGCGGTGAGCTCCGCGGCAGACGGTGGTTTCGGGAACAATTGGGGGCTTGGGCTATGGTGGCTCCCGGTCGAGGCTGGGGTGTTGGGTGGCTCCGCACGGTCGAGGGGAGCTGGACGGTGGCGCTGGAAGGACAGGAGAGGCTCTGCTCGCAACGTACGGCACCGGAGCATGGCGGCGGCCGAACTGGCCGGTGATGAGGAAGACGGCCTCCCTCCGTCGGTTTCTGGCTATGGGAGCTCTAGGGAGATGGCCTGAGGTCTCCTGAGGGTCTGGACGAGCTCTGGGGCTCCTTTTATAGGCGGTCGAGGTCGGCCCTGCGGCGGCCGGGGATAAGATCGCCGGCTTCCTTCGTCCTGTTGCCAAGGGGGCGCGTGGCGGCGACGGGCGCTAGCGGACATGCTCGCGGATAAGCTCGGGCTGTTCAGGGGCGAGCTGGCGCGCGGCTGTGGCTCGGGAGGCGCCGTCCATGGAAGGAGCCTGGCGGGGCGGCAGTGGTGGCTTGCGGTGGTGGCGCAGTAGGGTGCCCGGAGGTGACCAGGGTGGCTCTGCGATGAGGGAGGGGTCGGAGCGCGTTGGCTGCGAGCGGGAACGGATCAGAATGAATGCGGGGAGGCGGCAACGAGATGCGGTGACTCGGGCGCACGCACGTGCAACACACGCGTTCTGGCCGCGCCCAGAGCATGCACGCGAGGTGCTCGGCAAAATGCCAATGCAAGTTAGAGGGCTAGGATGAGGCTGGTAGTTAACAGGTCTAGGTTAGTGGTGGCTAGGAGATTAGTGGAGATGGCTGCTGGGACAGGGGATCTAGTCCATAATGTAAACTAAAAACTATGCCAAAACTGCCATGCACACAAGGTGCTCGACAGAGTGCCGTGGGCATCTGGGCATCTCTTCTGGTGGCTAAAATCTCCAGATCAGAGTCTCTTTAGGTGAATGGGATGGTAGCAAGGTTAGTTTGGCAAGACCAGAAACTTGTTAGTGCAAAATTTTGAGAAAGCCAAATCTGGACAAAAGATGAAGGCTACTATTGTATGGACCAAAATTATTCCAAAGGGCCCAATCTCCTGGACTTAAGGGTTTGGTAGAGTGGTTTATAAGCAGGAGAAAATCATGGGTAATAGGGCAAGATAAAATATGGTTGCAGTAGAAAATACCAAACTGGACCAGAGAGCAAAAGAGGATGATTTGCTCAAAATTTTCAAAGAACACCAATGGGTTTTTGCATATAGTTGAATTATACACTACTACTAACATCCCCCAATATTGGTGGGATTTTTAAAGAAATATTTAAATAGATTGTAGTGCAAATTACAAACTGGACCAGATTTGAAAACTTGAGGTAGGGCTCAAAATCTCCAAATGACTAAAATAGATCTTTGCATAAAAGTGATGTAGGAATATCACATGTCATCCCCAAATTTTGGTGGAATTTTTAAAGAAGTATTTAAAAGGGTTATAGTGCAAATGGTACTCCAAAACTTATGAAAAATCATTTTAAAAGAAATAAAGCTCAGGAAAAATAATTGTAGAAATAATTCCACTGATAGAAGAAATGTTTCTTGAGGGGGCATACAAGTCCAACAATATTTTTGAAAGGCTTCCACTAAGAGGGAAAATTAAAAAAATTCAGAGGAACAGAGTGATCTGAAATTAAGAGATAAAACCAGAAAATAAAAATTTAATTTCCTGGCAAGAATTTTACTTAATAAAACAAGGTTAAATTTTTGGGGTGTTACACTCTCCCAAAAGGTGTGTAAAGCAAGGATGATTGTAGTAAACTAAAAAGCAAAGACTCAAATAATACAAGACGCTCCAAGCAAAACACATATCATGTGGTGAATAAAAATATAGCTCCAAGTAAAGTTACCGATAGAAGTAGACGAAAGAGGGGATGCCTTCCGGGGCATCCCCAAGCTTTGGCTTTTAGGTGTCCTTAGATTATTTTGGGGGCGCCATGGGCATCCCCAAGCTTAGGATCTTGCCACTCCTTGTTCCATAATCCCTCAAATCTTTACCCAAAACTTGAAAACTGCACAACACAAAATTTAAAGTAGAAAATCTCGTGAGCTCCGTTAGCAAAAGAAAATAAAAGACCACTTCAAGGTACTGTGATGAACTCATTATTCATTTATATTGGTGTTATAACTACTATATTCCAACTTCTATATGGTTTATAAACTATTTTACTAGCCATAGATTCATCAAAATAAGCAAACAACACACGAAAAACAGAATCTGTCAAAAACAGAACAGTCTGTAGTAATCTATAGCTAGCGCAAGATCTGGAACACCAAAAATTCTAAAATAAATTTCTGGACGTGAGGAATTTATCTATTAATCATCTGCAAAAATAATTAACTAAATAGCACTTTCCAAATAAAAATGACAGCAGTTCTCATGAGTGCTAAAGTTTTTGTTTTTTACAGCAAGTTCAACAAGACTTTCCCCAAGTCTTCCCAACGGTTCTACTTGGCACAAACACTAATTAAACACAAAAAAACACAAACAAAACAGAGGATAGATAAATTATTTATTAATAAACAGGAGCAAAAATCAAGGAATAAAATAAAATTGGGCTGCCTCCCAACAAGCACTATCGTTTAACGCCCCTAGCTAGGCATAACAAGCAAGGATAGATCTAGGTATTGCCATCTTTGGTAGGCAATCCATAAGTGGCTCTCATAATAGATTCATAAGGTAATTTAATTTTATTTCTAGGAAAGTGTTCCATGCCTTTCCTTAACGGAAATTGGAATCTAATTAATATTTCCTTCCTTCATATCAATAATTGCACCAATCGTTCTAAGGAAAGGTCTACCAAGAATAAGAGGACATGAAGGATTGCAATCTATGTCAAGAAAAATAAAATCTACGGGCACATAATTCCTATTTGCAAAAATAATAACATCATTAATTCTTCCCATAGGTTTCTTAATAGTGGAATCCGCAAGGTGCAAGTTTAGAGAGCAATCATCAAAATCACAGAAACCTAACAAATCACACAAAGTTTTTGGAATCGTGGAAACACTAGCACCCAAATCACATAAAGCATAGCATTCATAATCTTTAATTTTAATTTTAATAGTTGGTTCCCACTCATCATAAAGTTTTCTAGGGATAGAAACTTCCCATTCAAGTTTTTCTTCATAAGATTGCATCAAGGCATCAACGATATGTTTAGTGAACGCTTTATCTTGACTATAAGCGTGAGGAGAATTTAGCACGGATTGCAACAAGGAAATACAATCAATCAAAGAGAAGTTTTTAATAGTTAAATTCCTTGAAATCCATAATAGTATGTTTAGCAATATCTAGGGTTTTAATTTCTTCAATCCCACTTTTATCAAATTTAGCATCAAGATCAACAAATTCCGAATTCTTGGAACGCCTTCTATGTAAAGGTGGATCATATTCAGTCCCATCATTATCAAGATTAATATTGCAAAACATAGACTTAATATGGGACGCATCAATAACTTTTAGATCTTCATCTTTATTTTCATAAGAACTAGAAGAACACGCTCTTATAAAGGCATCTTTCCTAGCACGCATCCTAGCAGTTCTTTCTTTGCACTCATCAATGGAAATTATCATGGCTTTGAGAAAATCATTGATATCATGCTTAGGTGGAATATATCTAAGTTTCAAAGAATCAACATCAAGAGAAATTCTATCAACGTTCCTAGCCAAATCATCAATCTTAAGCAATTTTTCTTCAATCATAGCATTGAAATTCTTTTGCGAAGTAATAAATTCTTTAATATTAGATTCAAAATCAGAGGGCATCTTATTATAATTTCTATAGGAATTGTTGTAGGAATTACCATAATTATTAGAGGGATTACTAGGATAAGGCCTAGGGTTGAAATTTCCTCTATACGCGTTATTACCAAAATTGTTCCTACCAACAAAATTCACATCCATAGATTCATTATTATTCTCAATCAAAGTAGACAAGGGCATATCATCAGGATCAGAAGAAAAACTCTTATTAGCAAATAATTTCATAAGTTCATCCATCTTTCCACTCAAAACATTAATTTCTTCTATCACATGCACCTTTTCATTAGTAGATCTTTCAGTATGCCATTGAGAATAATTAACCATAATATTATCTAGGAGTTTAGTAGCTTCTCCTAAAGTGATTTCCATAAAAGTGCCTCCCGCGGCCGAATCTAAAAGATTTCTAGAAGCAAAATTCAATCCGGCATAATTTTTTTGTATAATCATCCACAAATTTAATCCATGAATAGGGCAATTATGTATCATTAATTTCATTCTCTCCCAAGCTTGTGCAACATGTTCATGATCAAGTTGCTTAAAATTCATAATATCGTTTCTAAGAGAGATGATCTTAGCGGGAGGAAAATACTTAGAGATAAAAGCATCTTTGCATTTGTTCCATGAATCAATACTATTTTTAGGCAAAGACGAAAACCAAGCTTTAGCACAATCTCTAAGCGAAAAAGGAAATAGCTTCAATTTAACAATATCATTATCCACATCTTTCTTATTTTGCATGTCACATAAATCAACGAAGCTATTTAGATGGGTAGCGGCATCTTCACTAGGAAGGCCGGAAAACGGATCTTTCATGACAAGATTCGGCAAAGCAGTATTAATTTCACAAGATTCAACATCGGTAAGAGGAGCAATCGGAGTGCTAATAAAATCATTGTTGTTGGTATTGGTGAAGTCACACAATTTAGTGTTATCTTGAGCCATCGTGACAAGCAAGCAAACTAACGCACAAGCAAACAAAAAGCAAGAGGGAAAAAGAGGCAAATAGAGAAAGAGAGGGAGGATAGAGAGAGAGGGCAAATAAAACGGCAAGGGTGAAGTGGGGGAGAGGAAAACGAGAGGCAAATGGCAAATAATGTAATGCATGAGATAAGGGTATGTGATGGGTACTTGGTATGTTGACTTTTGCGTAGACCTCCCAGGCAACGGCGCCAAAAATCCTTCTTGCTACCTCTTGAGCACTGTGTTGGTTTTCCCCGAAGAGGAAGGGATGATGCAGCAAAGTAGCGTAAGTATTTCCCTCAGTTTTTGAGAACCAAGGTATCAATCCAGTAGGAGGCTACGCGCGAGTCCCTCGTCCCTGCACAAAAAAAATCCTCGCAACCAACGCAAATAGGGGTTGTCAATCCCTATAAGGCTACTTACGAGAGTGAGATCTGATAGATATGATAAGATAATATTTTTGGTATTTTTATGATAAAGATGCAAAGTAAAATAAAGAAAAAGTAAATAGAAAAGTAAATAACTAAGCAGTAGGAGATTAATATGATGAATACACCCGGGGGCCATAGGTTTCACTAGTGGCTTCTCTCAAGAGCATAAGTATTCTATGGTGGGTGAACAAATTACTGTTGAGCAATTGACAGAATTGAGCATAGTTATGAGAATATCTAGGTATGATCATGTATATAGGTATCACGTCCGAGAAAAGTAGACCGACTCCTGCCTGCATCTACTACTATTACACCACTCATCGACCGCTTTCCAGCATGCATCTAGAGTATTAAGTTAAAAACAGAGTAACGCCTTAAGCAAGATGACCTGATGTAGAGGGATAGAATCATGCAATATGAAGAAAACCCCATCTTGTTATCCTCGATGGCAACAACACAATACGTGCCTTGCTGCCCCTATTGTCACTGGGAAAGGACACCGCAAGATTGAACCCAAAGCTAAGCACTTCTCCCATTGCAAGAAAGATCAATCTAGTAGGCCAAACCAAACTGATAATTCGAAGAGACTTGCAAAGATAACCAATCATGCATAAAGGAATTCAGAGAAGATTCAAATATTATTCATAGATAGACTTGATCATAAACCCACAATTCATCGGTCTCAACAAACACACCGCAAAAAGAAGATTACATCGACTAGTTCTCCACAAGAGGGGGAGAACTTTGTATTGAGATCCAAAAAGAGAGAAGAAGCCATCTAGCTACTAACTATGGACCCGTAGGTCTGAAGTAAACTACTCACGCTTCGTCGGAGAGGCTATGGTGTTGATATAGAAGCCCTCCGTGATCGATGCCCCCTCCGGCGGAGCTCCGAAACAGGCCCCAAGATGGGATCTCGTGGATACAGAAAGTTGCGGCGGTGGAATTAGGTTTTTGGCTCCGTATCTGATCGTTTGGGGGTACGTAGGTATATATAGGAGGAAGGAGTACATCAGTGGAGCAACAGGGGGCCCACAAGGCTGGAGGGCGCGCGTGGGGTAGGCAGGCGCGCCCCCCTACCTCGTGGCCTCCTCTCTTGTTTCTTGATGTAGGGTCCAAGTCTCCCGGATCATACTCTTCCTAAAAATCACGTTCTCGAAGGTTTCATTCCGTTTAGACTCCGTTTGATATTCCTTTTCTTCGAAACCCTAAAACATGCAAAAAAAACAACAATTCTGGGCTGGGCCTCCGGTTAATAGGTTAGTCCCAAAAATAATATAAAAGTGGATAATAAAGCCCAATAATGTCCAAAACAGTAGATAATATAGCATGCAGCAATCAAAAATTATAGATATGTTGGAGACGTATGAACGACATGGACGACGATACAGGAGAGGATCAGGAACCAGTGCCCACAGGGCGCTGGACAGCCACTTCATCACATGACATATACATGGTGGATACACCCAAATAAAACAATGACGAAGAACGACAGGATGCAGCGAAGAATAGCTCCCTCGAGAAGCAAGCAAAGCATCAGCATAGGCGCCGCTCAAAATCCCGCCTCGGCAAAAACAACGATAACAGCGCAAGAGAAAATAACACTCCAGTGGAAACGATGACCACATTGACCCAGCCGCGGAGCACGATGAAACTCCAAACGGCAAACATAGTACGGATCCGATGTCCAAACACGGCGATGCCAAGGATAAACCTCATGAACCCCCCATTGGGGAGGAAAACAGTCCGGACGAAGATGCACACATCATCCCAGAAGGGCACTTGGAACAAGAGAACCTCCGCAGAAGGCTTATTGCCACAGCGAGGAGTCTGAAGAAGAAAAATCAAAGGCTTAAGGCCAAACAAAGTACGCTCAACAGCAGGTGGAACAATGTGCTCGACAACGAAGAAAAGTATGGTGGAAGTTACCACACAAAGAGCAACCCAAAGTGCAAGCTATTGCCTGAATTCGACGATGAGGCCCACATAGCCGAAAAATAAAACGGCCACCTTGTGGCCGCGATAGAGCGGCTAACAAGGCCGCACATAAGTCAACACACGATCTACGTGAGGACTTGTGCCAAAAACCCAGTATGACCAGATCCATCTATGGATCTAGGAAGCGCGCTCCGGCACAAAATCAAAAACGAATACTACAACTGTCTGAACGCCATGATACATCCAAATACAGGGGTGCCGCACACCCCCTATGTTTCACCAATGAGGTGCTAGACCATGAATTTCCAGAAGGATTCAAACCAGTGAACATAGAGGCGTATGATGGGACCACAAACCCTAGGGTCTGGATTGAAGACTTTATCCTCCATATCCATTTGGCTCGCGGAGACGATCTCCACGCCATGAAGTACTTACCCCTCAAGCTTAAAGGACCAGCTCGGCACTGGTTGAAAAGCCTCCCCGAAAACTCAATTGGAAGCTGGGAGGAACTCGAGGGTTCTTTCGGGCTAATTTTCAAGGGACCTATGCCCGACCTCCGGATGCAGACGATTTAAGTCATATAATTCAATAGCCCGGAGAGTCAGCCCGAAAGCTTTGGAACAGGTTTCTTACTAAGAAGAACCAAATCGTCGACTGCCCGGACGCCGAAGCCTTAGCAGCTTTCAAGCACAGCTTTTGAGACGAATGGCTCGCCAGACACCTCGGCCAAGAAAAACCGAGAACAATGGCAGCCCTGACAAGCCTCATGACCCGCTTTTGCGTGGGCGAAGATAGCTGGCTAGCCCGCAGTAGCGCCAGCGACCCAGGCACATCCGAAGTCAGGGAGGGCAATGGAAAACCACGACGCAGTAAAAGCAAGCGTCGAAATAAAGAAGATAGCCCAGATAATACGGCAGTAAATGCCGGATTCAGGGGATCTCGACCAGGTCAGCGGAAAAAGCCTTTCAAAGGCAGCAGAGATGGACCGTCTAGCCTAAACAAGATTCTAGACAAACTATGCCAGATTCATGGCACCCCCGATAAACCTGCAAATCAAACCCACATAGAATGCTGGGTCTTCAAGCAGGCCGGTAAGCTAAACGCCGAACACAAGGGGAGGGAGACACCAAGCGAAGACGAGGACGAACCTCGCCAGCAAAGCACTGGAGGACATAAAAAATTCCCACCAGAGGTTAAAATAGTAAACATGATCCACATGACGAAGAGGAGAAGCAAACACGCACTCCGAGACATACGCGCCATAGAGCCCGTCACCCCTAAGTTCAACCCCTGGTTGGCCTGCCCGATCACTTTTGATCGCAGGGATCACCCGACAAGCATCTGGCATGAAGGATTGGCTGCCTTGGTGTTAGACCCAATAGTAAACGGATACCATCTCACATGAGTCCTTATGGACGGCGGCAGTGATCTAAATCTGATATATTAGGACACAGTCCGCAAAATGGGGATAGACCCGACAAAAATCAGCCACAGTAATACTACCTTCATGGGAGTACTACCAGGCCCAGAGGCCCGCTCCATGGGCTCTCTAATACTAGAGGTTGTATTCGGTTCACCCGACAACTACCGAAGTGAGAAGTTAGACTTCGACATTGCTCCATTCCGAAGCGGCTATCAAGCACTACTCGGAAGAACAGCTTTCACTCGTTTTGATGCGGTACAACATTACGCTTCTCTTAAGCTTAAAATGCCTGGTCCACATGGCACCATCACAGTTAGTGGAAATATTGAGCGTTCTCTACGTGCGGAGGAACGTGCGGCGGCTTTAACAGCCGAGCACTAGACGGCCTCACCAACCAGAATAAATGACATGTCGTCAAGACCGCAGACACGGTTAGACGAGTCCGGCGCATCACTACATATACCTGAGATTGGTCTTATGGTTAAAACCTCATAGACGGTACCAGGGGCTTCCCGCGTGTAATCAGGGCTAGTTCGGCTCAACTTGACTTATCTTGAATTTTAATGGTTTATCGAGAATAACCAATTTTTTTGGCACGACAACTTTCACCTAAGTTCTTCTCTTTTACAGATGAAAATCGTGCTACACCCGTCCAGGATACGGCACAATGGAGACACATGCGTAGACGTGCAGCAGGGACCCGCTCAAAGGTTTCTTTTCAGATTAAGACCCTGCGTAAACCTTTCTTACTGTCTCTTGTTGTTGACATCCTCCAGATACTCAATACAACTGAGAAGGATGCTGACGTTATTGGCATTTCGCCACATCAGAATATTGCATGTACCTGGACACTCGGGGTATATTATTGAGGGCATTGTTCAGCTCGGTATATGATATAAAGACCGAATACCTTAGGGAGTGTTTGACGTCGCGAGTTTGGCCTTATATGCATCAGCTCTGAATCATGTCTTTGGTCAAATGTTGGGTTTGCCCGGCTCCCGTGTTTTGCTACCTTACGTTCCGCTCTATCGGCTAAGGCGGCACCAGGAGAACTACTACGATTGTGCCCTGGTTCATCCGGATGAGCACCTCAGTAGAGAAAGCCGAAAACTAACTGTCATGATAAAGTGTGAGACTGGTCAACCACTCGTTGACTTAGCGGAATCTTCGGGATTCCTCCGCATTAACGAAGAGCCATTTCCCGGTCATGTACGTACGCGCACCCTCTTTGGATGAGCGCAGAGGTACCAGGGGCTATATAGTAGTCCCACCGTCAAACTCCTATGGCTATGTGAAAGTGTTAAAGCAATATAGTCCGATTGCCTCGTTCGCTGCGCTACCACCTCCTTAATGGACCAAGACGTTGGATCAAGTGTGAATACACATTTTTTGCGAACACCCCCGCATTATATGCGTGGGGGCTGAAGCCGACGACTACAAACTTTCAGGTTATATACATATATACATAAACGGCCGCACAGGAGGCATCATAATACTTTCAAGAAAAAGTATAAACACAGCCTTTATAATTCAATAAAACATTGTTTTTACAATGGTAATACATGTCACTAGAACATAATATTCTTCGAGCACTGAGCCTCTATTGAACGAGCGCCTTCAAGGACTTTTTCAATGTAGTGCTCGGCAGATACTCGGCCTATGGCCGAACTCTGGGTTGCAATAGCGGTGGCCTCCATCTCTACCCAGTATGTCTTGACACGGGCAAGTGCCATACGCGCACCCTCTATGCACGCCGACCTCTTCATAGCGTCGATGTGCAGCACAGCACCAAGGAACTGTTGCACTAAACTAAAATAACTTTTCGGCGTTGGCCCTTCGGGCCACAGATGATCCACAACAGACGTCATGGCAAGCCCGGACAACCTATGGAGCTCGGCCCACTCGGCCATTCGCTCATTCAGCAACAGCGGATGCACAGGAACATGGAAGTGTGACCAGAATAGCCTTTCCACTTGACAATCTTTTTGATCCTTGAAGTACTCGGCCGCATCAGCAGCACTAGCTGCCAAATCCACGTATGCGTCTGCAGAGCTCCATAGTTGATCAAGAGGGGCATACTTCGGATCTCCAAACCTCGTCCGCAACAAAAAGGGCTTCCCAGCCGCGAAATCTCCAGCTGGACGCACCTCCTCCTTCGCCGCTCTGATTTTAGTGCGGGCTTCCTTGGCTGCTACCATGGCCTTCTCCAGGTCTGTCGCCTTCGCTCGGCTTTCTTTTCCAAGAAGCTGGTAACGGTCGGCGGCATCTTTCAACTCAACGGCCATCTTGTCTATTTTTTCCTTGCTTTGTCAATGCGCAACCTGTTCGGCCCTGAGCTCTTCGACCGCCTTTAGAGCGGCCGCATCACTATTCCTGGCTTGTTCCTTGGCTCGGGCAATTTTCGCCCGAAGGGTCTCCACGGTGGCAGCTCCTTCTGCAGTCACAGCATATTAAAGATACTAGCATCATGCTCCTCTTACTATGTGTTGATCACCGGAGAAATCACATACCCTGTGCCTCGTCGAGCCGCTTGTTGACAAGCATGATGTCGGCATCTGCCGCATCAAGTTGCCACTTCAGCTCGGCAAACTCACCAGTACGGCTAGCCATCGGACCTTCAGCCACCTGCACATGAAGGCGGCCTGATTATTACCTGGGACTATGATCATCTGTTTGTCACCATTCTCGACGGCAACACGAGTCTCAGGGGCTACTATCTACAAAGGGCACACTTAACATGTGCGGTACTGTCAAAAACATACACTATTTCACGTACCTTAAAGCCTTTCAGTAGACTCATAAAAGCTTCATGCAACCCGCTTTCGGCGGATGAAATCCTCTCAATAACCGTACCCATTAGCGTACGATGCGCTTATGAGATAGCCTCTTGCTCCAGAAGATCCTTCAGTGCGTCCGATCGCACACTGGACTGTTCCGGACTCTTTCTTTTGCTCTCTTTAGGAGCCGAATACTGAGGACTTCGGGTGGCCGAAGGATTACCCTCTAGCCTTGGCAGATCAGGAGAAACCCTCTGCGATGACACTTCAGGGTCGCCCGCCTCATGAGGTGGGGTGGCATGGGGAGGTGTTTCGCTCTCCGTCATCTCCGGAAGAAGATCCCCCGAAGACGAACTCTGTCGAGAAAGGCTACGATCCGAACTACAAGATATATGCTTCGGTTATTGTCTTAAGAAGTAATGTAGGATATTTTTACTATTAAGTACTTTTTGTTTAATTACAACTCGGTAGAGGGCTGATCCCCTTGCAGGCGCTGTGCGGCAAGAGTACCCTCTGAGGCAGGACCCTCTGGCGAAGATTTCTTCCCCCATTTGGAAACCTTTGTTTCCGGGTCTTCAGAGGTGGTCCTCTTCCTTACTTGGGGAGTGGGAATTTCAGTTTCTTCTCCCTGGTTATCCTCCTTCGCGGAAGCGCTAATTCCCTCGGTTTGGATGAATAATGAGTGAGGCATGTTTTCATCCTCTTTATTCCCCCTTTATCTTCCCCTGAGGGCGCCTGATAAGGGGCCGGCTCGAGCATTCTAGCTAGTACTGGATCGGCCGAGCCTTCGGGAAGGGGGGCCAAACACCTGATCATCTTCGCCTTTGTTACCCAGTCCTGGTCAAGGAGCGACTTTTCAGAATGATGTTAAGATAAATAAAAAGACAACGTGTTCGACCACGGGATTACTTACTTGGGTATCTGGGTGATTACAGCTCAGACCCGCATCCTCGGTGGTGTCCAGACACTTTATTTATGGTCCGAAGAACAATTTCTACATCTCTTCGAGCGTCATGCCGAGGAAATGCTGAATAGTTCGCGGTCCTTCTGGGTTGAATTCCCACATACGGAGGGGTCGACGTTTGCAAGGCGGGACTCGACGAACTAGCATCACTTGCATTACCGTGACCAGGCTGACATCTCTCTCAAGGAGATCTCGGATGCGACTCTGCAATATCGGCACATCATTTACTGGCCCCCAGTCCAGCCCCTTGTTGATCCATCACGTTAGTTGTGGTGGGGGGGGGGCGAGCGAAAGGCAGGGGCGGCCACCCACTTGGTACTCCGGGGACCTGTGATATAAAACCACTCCCGTTGCCATAAACTGGACACCTCCGGGAAGGAACCTTTTGGCCATGGAACATCGGCGCCTTTGCTTACTACGTCACCTCCGCACTCTGCGTGTCGCCCCTTGATCATCTTCGGCTTCACATTGGAAGTCTTGAGCCATAGGCCGAAGTGGGGGTAATGCGGAGGAAGGCCTCACACACGACGATGAACGACAAGATGTGTAGAAGGGAATCCGGGGCCAGGTCATGGAAATCCAACCCATAATAGAACAAGAGCCCCCTAACAAAGGGATCCAGAGCGAGGCCTAGCCCTCGGAGGAAGTGAGAGACGAATACAACGCTCTCGCCGAATTCGGGAGTGGGAATGACCTGCCCTCGAGCAGGCAGCCTGGGCAAGATTTCGAAGGTCAAATACCTGGCCTCTCTTAGCTTCTTGATGTCTTCCTCTGTGACAGAGGAAGGCATCCACCAACCTTGAAGGTTGGATCCGGACATGGTTGAAGGTCCGAAGCGCCTGACCTGAGCCTTGGGTGTTAGAACTCGAGGCGGGGGGAGGATTCGATTGAGTACGAGAGGGAAAAAAGGATAGGCCTTGGCCTCTTTATAAAGAGGGTGAATATCAAGCGTCCTACTCATGGCCGTGTTGGACTTGCCTAAAATCGAGGAGTCATACCAACAGGCACGATTGGGTTACCCACGTCCGTATTGATGTGAATCCCGTAATAAGGGGGACACGATCTGTGCTTTGACAAGACATGTCAAGAAAACCGCCTCGCGATATGTGTAGTGCTGGTTGAGAAAAACGGTTCGAATAAGGACCGTGCCATGACATGATGTCATCTTGCTAAACGTGCCAGCAGACTAGATTTGTGGAAATATTATTGTCTCTACGGTGGTATGTGGAACTTGTTTTGCAGAGCCGGACACTATCCTTGTGTTCAAAATCTTCTATGGAGTATTCAGAAGAAGAACCCACCTTGCAATGCCGTAGACAAATCTGCACGCCGGACTCATCGTCATTGAAGCCTAGTCCAGGGGCTACTGAGGGAGTCCTGGATTAGGGGGTCTCCGGACTATGAAGATACAAGATTGAAGACTTCGTCCCGTGTCCGGATGGGACTCTCCTTGGCGTGGAAGGCAAGCTAGGCAATACGGATATGTAGATCTCCTTCCTTGTAACCGACTCCGTGTAACCCTAGCCCCCTCCGGTGTCTATATAAACCAGCGGGTTTAGTCCGTAGGACAACAATAATCATACCATAGGCTAGCTTCTAGGGTTTAGCCTCTACGATCTCATGGTAGATCAACTCTTGTAATACTCATATCATGAAGATCAATCAAGCAGGAAGTAGGGTATTACCTCCATCGAGAGGGCCGAACCTGGGTAAACATCGTGTCCCCCGCCTCCTGTTACCATCCGCCTCAGATGCACAGTTCGGGACCCCCTACCCGAGATCCGCCGGTTTTGACACCGACAGTCAGTATTCTATGGTGCTACGTTTACAATGGGCAGCCCATCACAAACGGTTCACTATTATAGAACGTTTATGATAAGGATACAATCACACACATTCGCTTTTCCTAAAGCGTATGCGATAACTAATTAAGAAGGTTATCTAATCGTTGTACGAGTGTCGGACAGGATTACAAAACATCGGACTGTCGTAACATCGTCGTACACGAGAACTATCGCACACGCTATTCTGTGGTGCAACGTTTATGATGCATACACTTGTACGCGTTGGTCCTATACAAACGGTTTTTAACCCCTTTCTATGACGGCATTTGGAACCGTCGCCAAGTGAGTGTGGGCGATAGGGGGGTCCTTCCCACATGACCCAAAAACCATCGGGGATATGCCCTCCTAGCACACACGCTCGGCAAAATGAGGTCGTGTGCGACCGGCGAGCGCTCAAATACGGAAATACATATAGTAGAGCTAAATAAAATACAATTATATGGTGAAATTGTTTCTGGTCGCAAGTACATCCCACACAGTCAGTCCCCGCTAAACGTTTCCGTTTGTATGTACATCCCACACAATCGCTCCAAGGAAAACGTTTCCGTTCACAGGTACATCACACACAATTTTTCCCGTTAAATCGTTTGTGTTATTGAATGCATGACACATGGTCCGTAGAAGAAACTTTGTGGCAAAGGCTGTCCATCACACACAGTTTTTATGTGGTAAATGTTTGTGCAAGGTGGCCTAACACAAACAGTTTTCAAGAGAAAGTCATGTGTGATTGTTCATTGATCCAACACGGTTTATTCCTAGAAACTGTGTGCGTTGCCTGAGGTCATCGCCCGCGGTATTTTTTGAACAACCCTTTGCAATAACAAAACCTAATTAGCAGGCTAATTATCTGATTATTCATAATCCATTTATTAATCTAATTGACATTTCATATTAAGCACACAATATATTTCATTTTCATAATTGAAATACATCAGAGTACAACATAATATAGCTTCAGCACTCAGCTACCCCATTACACAACTACACCAGGACCAAGTTTCACATGCAACATCTATAACCTTTTGAAATTAGCATCATAGACGATACATAGACAGATGTATCTCATCTGGAAAATGGTTGAAGCAGAAGGCGAATATTGAGCCTTCAGTGATGTTGAAGGTCTTTGTAATTTTAGGCCAGTGCCTGTGGATGATTGACCGTCCATCCTTCGTCCTCTTCAGGAACACTTCAATATTGAACCGTGGGTGTTGTATGAATACCTTCCTCGCCTCCTGACCAAAGAGGTGGTTTGAGAGATAATCATCAGTGAACTGCTTTGGAAAGGCCTGAAAACAAGGATGTGCATAAATATCTTCCCTATATTGGAAATGGGGCAAAGGAATAAAAAAGGCAAGCCATGATAGTTAGTATCATACTGTAGTGAACTGTTGTCTTCTTCATTATGCAGCAAAGATCTTGTTGTCTTTTGTCGCTAATTTCTTTATCCTAACAATCTTTCTGAGTTTCATGACTCGACTGATATTCATGGACAACTCATTGCCCGATATGCAAAAAGGGTCGAACAGTGGGTCAAAACCTCTGACAGCAGGACCTACATGTGCAAGACCAAATTGTTAAAAACCGAAATATTAGAATGGTTCCTGCAATTGCCCAATAATGTGCTATTAGACAATGGACCATGCACGTGCTAACCTCGATTGTAAACCTCAGTGCTTCGCATTGTTTCCCTGCAACACATATAAGGTAGTGAGTCATCAGGTTAAGTAAAAGTTCGCATGCTATCAGTAAAATATGTTGATGAAAAATAAGCACATTGCAGATTCATCTGATTAATTCAAGCCACATGGAAACCCCATTTATCCAAACCAATAATGATTAAGAACTAGGAAATATAGCACTTGTATATGTTTCTCATGTATTAAGTGCAACCAAATTCGATTTATTCCTCACATGCACAACAATACAAAATTCTACCCATGACAATTGGACATCGCAGTGTAGAGTTGAACCAAGCAGTTAGCTAAACCCCACAACAAATGAACCAAACATTAACTGAGCACCACATTGAACAATATAACATACTCCTAATAGAAGATCAGACAGTTAACCAAACCAAGCATACTTAACAACTTGGAAATATAGCAATTGTATTTGTTTCTCATGTATTTAGTACAGCCAAATTAGATTTATTTCTCACATGGTATACAATAAAAGAATGCACCCACAACAATTGAACATCGCATTGCAGAATTGAACCAAACAGCCAACCGCGTCGCGTCGTCGACGCGCGAGGCATCGATGGTGGCCTCAACGGCGATGTGCTCCTCCAAGATCTAGGGGTCGACACGCATGGCAGCCATCGTGACCTCATCCGCTCGTGCGTCCAGGATTTGCTTCTCCGCTGCCAAATGGTCCTTGGGATCATGACTATATTGCGCGCACCATGGCTTGGGGCAGCGCTTATTTGGTGGAGGGGGTCTGTGATTTGGGTGGAAGGTGTCATGCTCGCGCCGGCGGTCAGGGCATGTGGGATGTGGAAGGAGGAGAAGGATGGGGGTCGGGTGTGGATTACCTGCCTGGATAGGCGAGGCTGAGCAGTGTGAAGGAGGGTCGCCGGCGAGGAGGCAGCGGCGCTACAAGCAAGGAGTGAAGGTTTCAACTTGTAAAGGAAGGCGGAAACATGGGAAATGTGGCTTTTGGTAAGGGGGAGGGGCGGGGAGGTAGATATTTCCACGGAAGCCGAAAATTTGGAATCGCTTCAGCGAAAAAACTCGCGTGCAAAGTGTCATCAGACACGGTCCCTCATTCAAAACTGTGTACGATATGTGAACATCACAAACGATTCAGATAGCTTAACCCGTGTGTGTTGAGTTTGAACGTCAAAAATTTTGGTTCGAATTTCCCTGGTTATAGTGGTCATCCACGTCATTGCATAATTTGGGTACACAAAGGAGACTAACTTCTTAATTGAGCAAGTTCAGCAATTAAATAGAGCTAGCTGACCTAAACATTACTCTAACAAATTAAAGACCGGCGCTCTTAATTAAACAAAACAAAGAGTACTACTACGGCTGGTGCTCGTCGATCTCCACCACCGCCTCCATGTCCAGCTCGCGCCCGACGGTCTCTTGGGGAAGGGGCTCCATGGCATCAATTGCACCATACTTGACAAGCATCTCTCCATCCACGTCCGCCATATCTTTGGAATAGGCCGCCATGAGCTGGGCATGGGCGGCTGCGATCTGGGCTCTGGCTAGCTCCGTCGTGGCAAGGTATGCCGCGCAGGAACAGACGGCTGCTCGAACTCTCTCGGCGATTGCCAACTATTCGGTCGTGGATTGCCGACCGTTGTCGGAGAAGCTTCGTTCGATTTGTGCGGTGACCGCCACGACCTGGGCGTGGACGGCCTCGACATGGTAGTGGGCGGCCTCCATCAGGGCTAAGGCTGCCGCTGCGGAATAGACAGCTGTTGTGCCAATCTCGCCAGTTTCTATCCCTGAGGCAGATGCTACTGCCGCCTCCTGAGAAGTAACAACGGTCATTTGGGGTACCTTGGCCGCCCGGACACAGACCGCAGTCGCCCTCACGAAGCTTGTTAGCACGCGCCTGGCGGCTGCAGCCGCGCTCTCGCCAGAGTGGGCCACCGAAGTTGCCCTCACGACATGGGTCCACGTCCCCATCTTTCACCGGTGACGAATGAACAGAGAAATGATATTTGGGGAGTGAGCTAGTGTGCTTGACACGTCGGTTGTGGACTGTAGTCGGCACACCTTCTCGCGTAAGCCATAGGCGTACTATACACCGACGGTGCTCCAAGATATTTTGTGCCGCATCTCACACGGTTGGTGATAATAAACTGTGTGCGATCTACTTGCTTTATCGTGTTGATTTGAATTACGTAATGGGGTCACAACTACAAAGGATGGTGTTTGAATTGCTAGAACTTTTATCTGCAGTGGACATGCAACTATAGGTGTGTCATCAAAAAAAATTGAATTATTCAGGGTTCGTTTGGACGTTTTTATACATTAACTTGGTTTTGTAGGCATTCCAGGTGCATAATTCTAATTTGAACTACATGGACATGCTCCAGTGCGTATAAACGGGTTGAAAAATCAAATATGCGTCCTTGGTTGCATGCTTAGGTCCCATGCAAGAAATGGGTATGAATGTCACACACCCTGCCACCGTCACTCGCCGCAAACATTGAGATACCTGGTTTTAAAATTCTAGTAAATCCAAAACTCGTTTGAAATTCATGAAACTTGGAATGCTATCATGGAGCGGCATCAACATGCCGTGGTAAATTTTTTGTCCCATTTGGTACAGGTTTGCGGATAAGCTTCTCACAAACCAGAGCTTCTCAACACAAGCGTGATGGTTTCGGTAGGGAACATGCCACCTTTGGGGACGAAACGATATCCATTGCCTCTTATTGTTTTCAAAAAAATTCGAGTGTCAACATAGAACAATAGGAGTGTTGTGCTCAATTTTGGAATTTTTCGGGGTACGTTTGGACATTTTTATACATCAATTGGGTTTTCCAGGAATTTTATGCGCATAATTGAAAGTTGAACTACATGCACATTCTCCAGTGCATATAAACTGGTTGAAAAATCAAATTTGTGTCCTTGGTTGCATGCTTAGGTCCCATGCAAGAAATGAGAATGAATTTCAAACACCCTGCCGCCGTCACTCGGCCGCAAACATTGAGATACCTGGTTTTTAAATTCTAGTAAATCCAAAACTCGTCTGAAATTCATAAACTTGGCATGCTATCATGGAGCGGCGTCAACATGCTGTGGTCAAAAATTGTCCCATTTGGGGCAGGCTCACAAACCTTAGCTTCTCACAACAAGTGTGATGGTTTCGGTAGGGAACGTGTCACCTTTGGGGACGAAACAATATCCATTTCCTCTTATTGCTTTCAAAAAATTTCTAGTGTCAACATAGAACAACAGGAGTGTTGTGTTTACTTTTGGAATTTTTCGGGGTTTGTTTGGACATTTTTATACATTAACTAGGTTTTCTAGGCATTTCATGTGCATAATTCAAATTTGAACTACATGCACAAGTTCCAGTGCATATAAATTGGTTGAAAAATCAAATATGTGTCCTTCGGGGCATGCTTAGGTCCTATGCAAGAAGTGGGAATTAATTTCAAAAACCAGGGCACTGTTGATTGCCGGCAAAACATCGAGATACCTAGTTTTTAAATTATAGTAAATCCAAAACTCATCTGAAATTCATGAAACTTGGCATGCTATCATGGAGCGGCATCAACATGTCATGGTAAAAAATTTGTCCCATTTGGGGCAGGTTTGGGTATAAGCTTCTCACAAACCTTAGCTTCTCACAACAAGCATGATGGTTTCGGTGTGGAACGTGCCACCTTTGGGGACGAAACGATATCCATTGCCTCTTATTGCTTTCAAAAAATTTCTAGTGTCAACATTGAACAACAGGAGTGTTGTGTTTACTTTTGGAATTTTTCGGGGTTCGTTTGGAAATTTTTATACATTAACTAGGTTTTCTAGGCATATCATATGCATAATTCAAAATTGAACTAAATGCACAAGCTCCAATGCATATAAATTGGTTGAAAAATCAAATATGTGTCCTTCGGGGCATGCTTAGGTCCCATGCAAGAAATGGGAATGAATTTCAAACACCAGGGCATTGTTGATTACCGGCAAAAAGTTGAGATACTTTGTTTTTAACTTCTAGTAAATCCAAAACTCGTATGAAATTCATGAAACTTGGCATGCTATCATGGAGCAGCATCAACATGTCGTGGTAAAAAATTTGTCCCATTTGTGGTAGGTTTGGGCATAAGCTTCTCACAAATCTTAGCTTCTCACAACAAGTGTGATGGTTTCGATAGGGAACGTGTCACCTTTGGGGACGAAACGATATCCGTTGCCTCTTATTGCTTTCAAAAAATTTCTAGTGTCAACAAAGAGCAACAGGAGTGTTGTGTTTACTTTTGGAATTTTTCGGGGTTCGTTTGGACATTTTCACACATTAAGTGGTTTTCTAGGCATTTCATGTGCATAATTCAAATTTGAACTACATGCACAAGCTCCAGTGCATATAAATTGGTTGAAAAATCAAATCTCTGTCTGATACGTCTCCATTGTATTTATAATTTTTTATTGCTCCATGCTAATATTCTACAACTTTTATAAACTTTTGGCAACTTTTTATACTATTTTTGGGACTAACATATTGATCCAGTGCCTAGTGTAAGTTCCTGTTTCTTGCATGTTTTTTGTTTCCCAAAAAATCCATATCAAATGGAGTCCAAATGGGATAGAAACTGACGGAGATTTTTTTGGAATATATGTGATTTTTGGGAGGAAGAATCAACGCGAGACGATGCCCGAGGGGGCCACGAGGCAGGGGGCGCGCCCCAGGGGGTGGGCGCGCTCCTGGCCCTCGTGGCCACCTCGTAAGGCGGTTAGTTCCCTTCTTTCGCCGCAAGAAAGCCAATATGCGAATAGAAATCGTGTTAAAATTTCAGCCCAATCGGAGTTACAGATCTCCAGGAAAATAAGAAATGGTGAAAGGCCAGAATCTGGAACACAGAAACAGAGAGAGACAGAGAGACATATCCAATCTCGGAGGGGCTCTCGCCCCTCCGCCGGCATGGAGGCCATGGACCTGAGGGGAAACCCTTCTCCCATCTAGGGAGAAGGTCAAGGAAGAAGAAGAAGAAGGGGGGCTCTCTCTCCCCCTCTCTCCCAGTGGCGTCGGAATGCCGCCGGGGCCATCATCGTGTCACCGCAATCTACACCAACACCTCCGTCATCTTCACGAACATCTTCATCACCTTCCCCCATCTATCTACATCGGTCCACTCTCCCACAACCCGTTGTACCCTCTACTTGAACATGGTGCTTTATGCTTCATATTATTATCCAATGATGTAGGATCGAAAGTATGTCTAGAGGGGGGGTGATTAGACTACTTGACCAAATAAAAACTTAAACTTTTCCCAATTTTAGTTCTTGGCAGATTTTAGCTATTGTAGGACAAGTCAAGCAATCATCACACAATTCAAGCAAGCATGCAAAGAGTATATTGGCAGCGGAAAGTAAAGCATGCAACTTGCAAGAATGTAAAGGGAAGGGTTTGGAGAATTCAAACGCAATTGGAGACACGGATGTTTTTCCCGTGGTTCGGATAGGTGGTGCTATCCTACATCCACGTTGATGGAGACTTCAACCCACGAAGGGTAACGGTTGCGCGAGTCCACGGAGGGCTCCACCCACGAAGGGTCCACGAAGAAGCAACCGCCCACGAAGGGTCCATGAAGAAGCAACCTTGTCTATCCCACCATGGCCATCGCCCACGAAGGACTTGCCTCACTAGCGGTAGATCTTCACGAAGTAGGCGATCTCCTTGCCCTTACAAACTCCTTGGTTCAACTCCACAATCTTGTCGGAGGCTCCCAAGTAACACCTAGCCAATCTAGGAGACACCACTCTCCAAGAAGTAACAAATGGTGTGTAGGTAATGGTGTAGGTAATGAACTCCTTGCTCTTGTGCTTCAAATGATAGTCTCCCCAACACTCAACTCTCTCTCATAGGATTTGGATTTTGTGGAAAGAAGATTTGAGTGGAAAGCAACTTGGGAAGGCTAGAGATCAAGATTCATTATGGTAGGAATGGAATATCTTGGTCTCAACACATGAGTAGGTGGTTCTCTCTCAGAACATATGAGTTGGAATGTGTATGTGTTCTGATGGCTCTCTCCGAATGAAGAGGAGGTGGAGGGGTATATATAGCCTCCACACAAAATCCAACCGTTACACACATTTTCAATCTCGGTGGGACCGAATCAACAAACTCGGTCGGACCGAAATAGTAAACCTAGTGACCGTTAGAGATTTTCGGTGGGACTGACATGCAACTCGGTAGGACCGATATGGTTAGGGTTAGGGCATAACGTAATCTCGGTGAGACCGATTACACAAACTCGGTGAGACCGATTTTAATAAGCTAACCAGAGGTTGGTCAGGCAAACTCGGTGGGACCGATTTGCTCTTTCGGTGAGACCGAAAAGTTACAAAGGGAAACACTGAAGTTTACATTGCAATCTCGGTGGGACCGATTCGCTCTTTCGGTGAGACCGAAAAGTTACGAAGGGAAACAGAGAGTTTGCAATCCCATCTCGGTGAGACCGAGATCCCTATCGGTAGAACCGAATTGCTAGGGTTTGGCAGTGGCTTATGACAAGTGAAACTCGGTGGCGCCGGATAGAAGAATCGGTAGGACCGAGTTTGGCTTAGGGTTTAGGTCATATGTGGATATGGGAAAGTAGTTGAGGGTTTTGGAGCATATCACTAAGCACATGAAGCAAGAGGCTCATTAAGCAACACCTCATCCCTCCTTGATAGTATTGCTTTTCCTAAAGACTCAATGTGATCTTGGATCACTAAAATATAAAATGAAGAGTCTTGAGCTTTTGAGCTTGAGCCAATCTTTGTCCTTAGCATTTTGAGGGTTCCACTTTCACATCCATGCCATGCCAATCATTCATGCCAATCATTAAGCTTTCCTGAAATAGTCATCTTGGAATAGCATTAGCTCAATGAGCTATATGTTGTTATGAATTACCAAAACCACCTAGGGATAGTTGCACTTTCAATCTCCCCCTTTTTGGTAATTGATGACAACATATGGATCAAAGCTTTGACAAATAATAATAAGAATGAAATATATCGTTGCTTTGAGAAGTATGTGATAAGTAAGAGCTCCCCCTAAATTTGTGCATATTTAAAATTTGCTTTGGACTGCAAATGCACAAAGAGTTAGAGTCATGGGTTACTCTTCCATGTCACATACATCTTGGTGGAGCGCTTAAAATGATAAGAATGAAATACATGCACTCATCACCAAAAAAAGTGAATGATCACATAAGATAGATAAGATGATAATATTAAGCAAACATTAAGTGTAGCTTATGATCAAACACATGATCATCAATGTCTCACGAGCAATGACATAGTATCTCACACAAAAGCAAACAAAGTTCGAAAAACCACCAAATAAAACAAGAGAGAATAAAAGCAACACTCTCTCTCGAAGCCTATGATCTATACATTTTCTCCCCCTTTGGCAACAAGTTACCAAAAAGTTCCTAGAAAATGCATAGTGCTAAGTCGACACTCAGGCTTGATCTTCAGGTGGTGGTGGAGTCCGGAGCACTCCAAGGACGAAGCCTTCTGTAGACGTGGTCGGAGTCGAGGCTGAAGTGGACGCTGGAGCTGGTGGAACTGAGGCTGTAGCTGCTGCAGACGTGGTGGCTCTGGGGTTAGCAACTGGCATTGCAGACGACCTCGGACCTCGTGGCAGTCGGCAAAGGCATCAGTTGTAGTCTTGCCTCTCCTCTCCTGCATGTCATCCTGGAGCTGCTCCACTGCAGTCTGAATCTCTGTCACTTTGACATCCAAGTCATAGAACTTTTGTTCCCTGATCCTCTCTAAGCTTGCCTGGTTCTGAGTTAGGGTGGCTAGTCCTTGCTCAATCCGCAGGGGGGATGCAATCAAGTAACCAAGTTGCTCTTGTTTGGTTTTCAAGAAATACTCAGATGCCTCCTCTTGAGTTGGCATCTTGGCAGCTTTCTCCTTCCTTGCCTTCTCCTTCTTTGCTTGTGCTTGTGCAGATGATGGTTCATTCTCATTCATGACAACTTGATTATCTTCAAAATCTGGATGGATGGGCACGTGTTCCTTGTCCAATAAGTACATGCTGTGCCCATCTTGGAGTTGATTAACTCCTGAATTTGTGGGGCATATCCACAGCTCCTCTTCTGATCAGCTGCTGTCCTCTTAATGGTCTCTACCATGAGGCTCATCACTTTGAACTTCTGTGGCACATCAAATATATGAAGCAAATTGATCGCATGGCCTCTGATCATCTTGTGATCACCTGACTTGGGCAACAAGGTGTGCCTAAGGATCCAGTTGATAGTTGGCAGCCCTGACAGAAGATAATGTACTGAGCCAAACTTGAACGTATCAAGTGCTTCATTTGGAATCTCCTTGTACATGTTTGACATTGAGTTGTGGTCCATCTTCTTCTTGGCATATATGTCCAAGTCATCTGCTTGCTCTTCTGGGGCATTAATTAGCTGAGCCCATTCAGCAACTGTGGACTGGTACCTCGTACCCTCTAACATCCAAATTATCCTACCATCTGGATAAAAATGGGCTGTGGAGTAGAACTGCATGATGAGTTCCTCGTTCCACTTTGTGAGCTTCTGCCCAACAAAGTCCTCTACTCCACATGCCTTGAAGCTGTCCTGCACTCCAGGGTAGTACTCTTCGTTTTCCTTAATGTATTGCCAATCAACCCATCTCATGTCACAGACAATGGGCTTCTTGTCTAACAGCACTATCTCATAGAAATCTTGCTGCTCCTTGGTGTGAAACCTGTAGTCAACTGCAGTCCTTCTCCTTGAAGCATACGGGTCTGCTTCTCTCCACTTCCTGAGCCCTGAGTCTCTCCTGAGCTTCATATCTTCAGCCACAGGATGAGCATCGTTGTGGTCTGGGATCTTGGGCTTGAGCTTTCTAAGAACATTCTCTTCTTCTTCTTCTGCAGCTTCAGGCACTGGGGCCTTGTTCTTCTCAGTAGCTGGGATGCTTCTTGTGTTCCTCTTTGGCTTTGGCTTTGGAGCTGGCTTGGCCTTGGAGGCAGCTTTGGGTGCTTCTTTGGGCTTAGACGTGGCAGCCCCTGATCTTATAGCATCACCCATAAGCTTAGGTGCCTTAGGTGCTGGTGCAGCAACCTCTTCTTCTTCCTCTTCTTCCATGATGGAAGCCTTTCCAAGCACTCTGGCTACGGTCTTCTTGACCCTTTCCTTCCTTTTCTTTCCTTCAGCAGCAGCTGGCTCTATGGGTGCAGGCTTTTCAGGAATCTGAGTTGAAGCTCTGGCCTTTGGCATAGGCTGCCTA
Source organism: Triticum urartu (assembly GCF_003073215.2). Lineage (NCBI taxonomy): Eukaryota > Viridiplantae > Streptophyta > Magnoliopsida > Poales > Poaceae > Triticum > Triticum urartu. The sequence goes on from NC_053022.1 coordinate 287,408,387, forward strand.
CCTGCTGGCCTTTTGATTTTCAAGCCTGGCTTTGTGCTTTGAGTTGTGCCATACTCCTTCTTGAGCACAACTCTCTTTGATGTGGCTTCCTCTTCCTCTGCCACATAATCTTTGTCCTCAGAATCTGAAATCCTCTTCTTCCTTTGTCTGGTGGCAGCTTTTGGTAAATTGCTTGGGTTGCTCCTGCTTCCTTCATCTGAAGAACTAGAGGGACTAGTGCCCTCACTCATGTGCACCTGCTCTTCTGACATGTTCTGGCTGTCACTCTGATCAGACATGATGTAAAAGCTGACTGCTGACCCTGTGAAGAGTTTATAGATGAGGTAGAGTGGATGAGCATCACAAAATGCAGAGATTTTTGCAAAAGAATGATTCAAAAACTTATTTTTGTTTCCCACTGAAATCATCTCGGATCTACCGATTTTTAAACTCGGTGATACCGAAGCAGTTTTGGCACCTAAACTAGTGAACTCGGTCAGACCGAGTCACAGTTCGGTGGCACCGAGACTGCTACGGTTTCACAGAGTTCCAAAATCGGTCACACCGATAAGTAATTCTCGGTCAGACCGAGTCTCACTTGTGCCATGGCATAAGTCAAATCGGTGGGACCGAGTTTTACAACTCGGTGGGTCCGAGATGGTTTTGGCGGAAACCTAACCCTAAAATTTTCGAATTAAACCTAATCTACGAGTTCATTGACTGGATAGAAGTTTAACAAATGTGGCAAGAATCATGATGATCACAATGTGCTAAGAATCGGATTGGGGAATAGCACAAAGATCGAGTCCATACACTAGTTCGGCGGAGACTCACTACGGCGGCAACGGCGGGGTTGAATTTCCGTTGACGGCGACGGAGACCAGCGACTGGAGGCAGCTGGCGGCGAGGAGATGATCCGGAGACCTAGTTGGCAGAGCAGGCTATCGCGCGGGCGAAGGGGTTCGGAGAAATTTCCAAATTTTTGCCCATGACTATATATAGCCCGACCCTGTCGGTGTGACCGAGTGGAACAACTCGGTGGCACCGAGATGCAAAACTGTATACAGTTGTTGCAACTCGGTGTGACCGAATGGTTCAAATCGGTTGCACCGAGATCGAAAACCTAGATCAACTTAATGATCTCGGTAGGACCGAAAGTAGGGTATCAGTCAGACCGAGAATCATAAAGAGGTTTTGGAAGTTTAAGTCTATGACGAATCGGGGACTCTGAGCGCTCCTCACACAGAGTGGTTCGAATCTGACTTGATCAAATTTTGTGATGTAGCATGAATAGAGTTTGAGGCGAGAAAAGCATAGATAGCTAGAGGAGGTTCTTAGGCATTCTTGTCCATCCACTTGGCAAAAGGAAATAAAACCAAACAATCAAAACAACAAGTGGATGTCCTCCAATGAGTAAAATATGCAACCAGCATGCTCACACAATAAGATGGCAAATGAAATATGTGACAAGGCATGCACAACCAATTCTAGCATCTATCAAGCAATTTGCGATGACAAGGTCATCTATATATGAGTATATTGACTTAGGAGTCAAGTGAGAACACTTGATCATAGGTCATACTCATCGTTTAAGCTCAAGTGGGGTTACCACTTTTACATAAAGCATTGTTGTGTTCACATCTTTAGAGTTGCTTTAGCTCAAGTCTTAGAGTAAAGCTCCCCCTAGATGTGATATCCCCCCTTAGAGGGATGAACTAACCTCGGGTTTTGTCGATGATGACTTCATGTAGATGTTGAAGATGTGGATGCTCAATGTTGATGTAGATCACTTGGAGCTATCCATTTGAGTGAATTGCACTTTCAATACCTACATGGGTTAGTCCCACAAGGAACAAACAAGGATATCCATAGACATAGAGTGATGCACACACAATATGATGTCCATGAAAACTTTTAGGTTACCTTGTCCCTTGTCTTACCAACAAGAGGGTTTGTGACTCCTTGAACTAGTGCAAGATGTGGAAGTTGATTGCACTTGTTCTTGCCAAAATGATAAGAGTGAAGTATGTTGGCGGAGTCACCCTCAAGAACTCTCTAGTTCTTCTTCTTTTGGATCCACACCATCTTGATGGGAATCCTTGGAGTTGTAGTCATACTTGATGAAGTGGAACTTGAAGTAGTCTCGGGAATCCACTTGACTAAGGTCTTAGGAGCTTCTTCAAATGCATCAATTTCCTCTTGAAGCTTGTCCTTGCCTTTTTGCTTGTAGTCTTGTGGTGGAAGATCATCTTGAGCTTGTGTCCCCTTGAAAGAAGTATCATACTTCTCTTGTTGAGGAACAAACTTTGTCTTGGGGTATTGATCTTCTTCCCATTCAACTCCATTGGCATTGAACTTTCGTTCAAAACCAACACCTTGATTCTTCCAGTGCATTCCTTGCTTGCGCACAATTTCCTCAAATTGCTTACTCCCGGCAAGGCTTTTGTACACTCCTTTCTCTATAATTCCCTTCAATAAGCTATTTTCCTGCTCAAGTGTAACTTGGCTAAGAGAATCATTAGTGGAATCAAGAGAACTACTAGAAGCAACAATATTGGATTTAGCATTATCATTGTTACTACTAAGGAAGAATCTTTCTTGTTCTTGTTACTAGACTTGACTTGAGGCATGTAAGTGGATAAGAGTAAACGCTTGGCAATGTAAGAAGAACTTTTCTTGCGGAGATCATCATTGATTGCTTTTAAGAACTCATGCTCTTGCTCAAGATTGAGCTTTTCAAAGCGTAATTTCTCATGAGCTCTTAAAAGTTCTCAATGATCTTCGAAGATAGTTTCATGAGCTAACTTAAGAGTGTTTAGTTCTTTAGTTAGAGCCTCAATCTTCTCCTTATCATTGTCATTCGTTTTATCTTGATTAGCATGATTAATTGACGTTTCATCATAGTATTCATCACTAGAGTTGTCAACAAGCAAATCATCACCTAACAAGTCATCTTCATCACTATTGAAATCAACATACTCGGGGTGTGTTACCTTAGGACCTTTGGCCATGAAGCATCTTCCAATTCCTTCATTTGGTGAGTCAAATATGTCGTAGGAGTTGGTTGACACAAGTGCTAGACCGGCAACACCTTCATCTTGAGTATCTTCGGAGTCGGAGTGATAACTTCTATCGGAGTGGCTGTCGGAGTCGGAGCCGGATACCCATTCACCAACATGAGATTGATGTCTTCGTTTTGTGTAGCTCCTTGATGATTTTTCCTTCCTTTCCGAATCCTTGCTTCTCCGTGAGTATCTTCTTTCATAACGATCATCTCTACTCCTTCTCTCTCTTGGTGGTGATTCTTTGCTTCTTCTTTTTGGAGAATCTTCTCTTCTCTTGTAGGGAGCCGTACACTCATTGGAATAGTGTCCGGGTCTTCCACAACTGTAGTAGTTTCGCTCTCGACTAGAAGATCTTTTGTCATTGTAGGACCTTGACTTGAAGCTTCTATCTTTGCTTCTACTCTTGTAGAACTTGTTGAAGTTCTTCACCATTAAGCTCAGTTCTTCATTGAAGTTTTGTTTCTCACTTGATGATGTAGGGGCTTCACATGAGGCTTTGTAGGCACCACTTGACTTGTTGTGAAGTTCCTCTTTATCCTTAAGTGACATCTCATGAGCAACAATTCTTCCGATCACCTCCGTTGGCTTGAGATCTTTGTAATTGGGCATCATTTGGATCAATGTGCACACATTATCATATTTTCCATCCAAGGCTCTTAGAATCTTCTTGATGATGAATCTATCGGTCATCTCTTCACTTCCTAAGCCGGCAATCTCATTTTTGATGAGAGCAAGCCTAGAGTACATTCCAGCGACACCTTCACCATCCTTCATTTTGAACTTGTCAAGTTGACTTTGAAGCACATCCAACTTGGATTCCTTGACGGAGTAGGTACCTTCGTGCATATCAATCAAAGTGTCCCAAATTTCATTTGCATTCTCAAGACGGCTGATTTTGTTGAATTCTTCGGGGCACAATCCGTTGAAGAGAATATCACAAGCTTGAGCATTGTATTGCAACATCTTCAACTCATCCGCGGTAGCTTCACGGTTTGGTTCTTTCCCATCAAAGAAGTCACCTTGCAAACCAACACACACAATAGCCCAAACGGCGGGGTTATGTCCAAGAATATGCATTTTCATTTTATGCTTCCAACTAGCAAAATTAGTACCATCAAAGTAAGGACCTCTACGGTGATAATTTCCCTCGCTAGACGCCATACTCTCCTAGGTTGTGAAACCAAGGCTATGACCACCAAAAGCTATGGAGATCAAAGCAAATGGAGACCAAAGCTCTGATACCACTTGTAGGATCGAAAGTATGTCTAGAGGGGGGGTGATTAGACTACTTGACCAAATAAAAACTTAACCTTTTCCCAATTTTAGTTCTTGGCAGATTTTAGTTATTGTAGGACAAGTCAAGCAATCATCACACAATTCAAGCAAGCATGCAAAGAGTATATTGGCAGCGGAAAGTAAAGCATGCAACTTGCAAGAATATAAAGGGAAGGGTTTGGAGAATTCAAACGCAATTGGAGACACGGATGTTTTTCCCATGGTTCGGATAGGTGGTGCTATCCTACATCCACGTTGATGGAGACTTCAACCCATCAAGGGTAACGGTTGCGTGAGTCCACGGAGGGCTCCACCCACGAAGGGTAATGGTTGCGCGAGTCCACGGAGGGCTCCACCCACGAAGGGTCCACGAAGAAGCAACCACCCACGAAGGGTCCACGAAGAAGCAACCTTGTCTATCCCACCATGGCCATCGCCCACGAAGGACTTGCCTCACTAGCGGTAGATCTTCACGAAGTAGGCGATCTCCTTGCCCTTACAAACTCCTTGGTTCAACTCCACAATCTTGTCGGAGGCTCCCAAGTAACACCTAGCCAATCTAGGAGACACCACTCTCCAAGAAGTAACAAATGGTGTGTAGGTAATGAACTCCTTGCTCTTGTGCTTCAAATGATAGTCTCCCCAACACTCAACTCTCTCTCATAGGATTTGGATTTTGTGGAAAGAAGATTTGAGTGGAAAGCAACTTGGGGAAGGCTAGAGATCAAGATTCATATGGTAGGAATGGAATATCTTGGTCTCAACACATGAGTAGGTGGTTCTCTCTCAGAACATATGAGTTGGAATTGTGTATGTGTTCTGATGGCTCTCTCCTCGAATGAAGAGGAGGTGGAGGGGTATATATAGCCTCAACACAAAATCCAACCGTTACACACAGTTTTCCAATCTCGGTGGGACCGAATCAACAAACTCGGTCGGACCAAAAAGGTAAACCTAGTGACCGTTAGAGTTTTTCGGTGGGACTGACATGCAACTCGGTAGGACCGATATGGTTAGGGTTTGGGCATAACATAATCTCGGTGAGACCGATTACACAAACTCAGTGAGACCGAGTTTGGTAATAAGCTAACCAGAGAGTTGGTCAGGCAAACTCGGTGGGACCGATTTGCTCTTTCGGTGAGACCGAAAAGTTACAAAAGGGAAACAAAGAGTTTACATTGCAATCTCGGTGGGACCGATTCGCTCTTTCGGTGAGACCAAAAAGTTACGAAAGGGAAACAGAGAGTTTGCAATCCCATCTCGGTGAGACCGAGATCCCTATCGGTAGAACCGAATTGCTAGGGTTTGGCAGTGGCTTATGAAAAGTGAAACTCGGTGGCGCCGGATAGAAAGAATCGGTAGGACCGAGTTTGGATTAGGGTTTAGGTCATATGTGGATATGGGAAAGTAGTTGAGGGTTTTGGAGCATATCACTAAGCACATGAAGCAAGAGGCTCATTAAGCAACACATCATCCCTCCTTGATAGTATTGGCTTTTCCTAAAGACTCAATGTGATCTTGGATCACTAAAATATAAAATGAAGAGTCTTGAGCTTTTGAGCTTGAGCCAATCCTTTGTCCTTAGCATTTTGAGGGTTCCACTTTCACATCCATGCCATGCCAATCATTGAGCTTTCCTGAAATAGTCATCTTGGAATAGCATTAGCTCAATGAGCTATATGTTGTTATGAATTACCAAAACCACCTAGGGATAGTTGCACTTTCAAATGATGTGTTGCCATCCTATGACGTCTGAGTAGATTTTCATTGTCCTATTGGTAATTGGTGAATTGGTATGATTGGTTTAATATGCTTGTGGTTATGTTGCTGTCCTTTGGTTCCAATCATATGAGCGCACGCGTGGATCACACCATAGGGTTAGTTGTATGTCGATAGGACTATCTATTGGAGGGCAAGAGTGACAGAAGCTTCAACCTAGCATAGAAATTGATGCATGCGAGATTGAATGGGGACCAATATATCTTAATGCTATGGTTGGGTTTTACCTTAATGAACATTATTAGTTGCGGATGCTTGCTAATAGTTCCAATCATAAGTGCATAGAATTCCAAGTCAGGGATGACATGCTAGCAGTGGCCTCTCCCACATAAAAGCTGCTATCGGTCTAGTAACGTAGTCAATTGCTTAGGGACAATTTCGCAACTCCTACCACCACTTTTCCACACTCGCTATACTAACTTTATTGCTTCTTTACCTAAAACAGCCCCTAGTTTTTATTTACATGCTCTTTATATTCTTGCAAACATATCCCGTTACACCTACAAAGTACTTCTAGTTTCATACTTGTTCTAGGTAAAGCGAACGTTAAGCGTGCGTAGAGTTGTATCAATGGTCGATAGAACTTGAGGGAATATTTGTTCTACCTTTAGCTCCTCGTTGGGTTCGACACTCTTACATATCTAAAGAGGCTACAATTTATCCCCTATACTTGTGGGTTATCAGTGTCCTTCGGGGCATGCTTAGGTCCCATGCAAGAAATGGGAATGAATTTCAAACACCAGGGCATTGTTGATTGCCAGCAAAACGTTGAGATACTTAGTTTTTAAATTCTAGTAAATCCAAAACTCGTCTGAAATTCATGAAACTTGGCATGCTATAATGGAATGGCACCCGACATGCTGTGGTATTTTTCGTGTCTATTCTGAGAGAAGGCGCACTCGAATAACAGCCAACAAAGGTATTTTGAAACAAATAGCTGCCACTTTAACATCTCAAACATTTTGTATAATTTAAATTATGTGCATTCTGTTAACCATTCACATGAAGCCACGCCTCACTCTTTTAATGGCTAGGAGGTGCCATGCGGACATGTGCTTGAGTGCTTGCCTAAACGGAAGGCGTGCCGACAGCTTCCCCAGGAAGCCAAGAGAAAATGTGTCGAGCAGATTTCTGCAACTCTTGATCGCAAACGTTTTAGATAGAACACCCGGATGCAAAGTGAGAGCTATGGTCTTCCCCCTTAAGTTGAGGGAAAATCTGCAGCGCAGGATTTGTGCACCCCTTCAACGCAAACAGTTGTTTTGGATGACCCGTGTGCAACCACGTACAAACAATTTGGTAAGATTTGCATCTGTCATATTTGGTATGTTGCCATTTGTCAAACTGGAAAGATTGACATTTGTTGATCTAGTAACATTTCCATTTGTCAATCCTTGTAACACTGTGATTTGTCAAAATATGCAGCTAGAAATCACTAGCACTGTCTAATTTTTGCAACTAAAATTCAGTAACTAACCATAGATTGCATTCATAGATTAAGTAGTCGTTCTTAATTTATACAAACAGTTCAACTCGACAGCTGAAGCGAACAAACTTTTCCCCAATTGTTGCCAACCACGTATTGAAATAGCTAGTTCAACTATATATACTAGCTAATTTTAAGTACGTTGTACAGTTCAACCACACATCTATAGTCAGATGAACTGGACAAAATAGCCCCTAAATACTACTACCACGAAGAGGGGCTTTGTGCTACTTCCGGCGGCCTCTCCTCTGCCGAGCGCGCTCAGTAAGAGGCAGAGGAGGAGGAGGAGCCTAACGACGAGCTGGAGAAATGCAATACGGTGCCTGCCGCTACTGCACGTTCAGCGACGCTCGCCAGCTCGAACTCCCACTGCCGCTCCAGATGATCCCTCTCAAAGCGGCCGGACTGCTCGTAGATCTCTTGATTCCTCGCCTCTGCATCAGTGTGTGCTGCGGCCACGGCTACGGTAAGGCTCTTTCCGTGCTCGACAAGGTGCTCCTCCTCCCGCAAGAACTCAATGTAGCGTGCAAGGTTGCTGACGCACATGCGGGCCTCCACCTCCGCCTCCCTCCTTCGGGCGACGGGGGCGGAGCAGGTGATGATCTCGGCGGTCAACGGTGGGCTGGCGGCCACGGCGGCTGACGATGGGGTGGCGGCCACGACCACCACCTCCCGCCTTCGGGCCGCGGTGGTGGAACGGGTGATGGCCACAGTGGCCCGCAGTGGGGTGGCGGCCACCTCCACCTCCCACCTTCGGGCCACGGCGGCGGAGCGGGAGATGGCCCTGGCTTTCGATGGTGGTGTGGCGGCAACGGTGGCTGGCAACAGCTGTCGACGGGCAGCGGCGGCGGAGTGTGTGGTGGGTGTTCCACGCATATATATATATATGGTTGCTCGCCGTTGAGGCGACCGCGCTTTGCTCGTGTCCCTCTGCGCGAGCTCTACCAGCGGTTGGGCATGCGCATGATCAAGTCGGGGGCCCCATATGCATGCGGTTGCGCCGCGCGCGTTGCCATGCAATGCAGTTACGTGCGGCACGATGGTGTCACGCGCTGCATGATGGAGTTACGCGCTGCAAATTAGAACTGCCATCAGGGCCTGCCGATATGCCTGGCCGTCCGGCTTCCCCTTTAATTCCCGCAGCCATTATAACCTTAGTATATTCAACCTTTCGATCGCACCCCACAACAGAACAAGCACACCCACGACAACACATAGAGAGGGGATGTCCAGCGGCACTCCAATGGAGTTCGGCGAGCATAGAGTGGAGACCCACGCGAGGGAGACTGATCTCTCGGTGGTGTACACCATCGACCCGGCCGTGGTGGACGATTACATCAACAGCGTTGAGCAGTTGCTTACTCGAGACAAGTACAAGGTGGTCGGCATCGACCTCGAGTACACCATCGGTCGTCCTGGCATAGATCAGAAGGTTTTCATCGCCCAGTTGTGCGTGGTCCATCATGTCCTCATCTACCACTACTGCATGGCCACAGAGCCTTGCGACCGTTTCAACAGGTTTGTCAACAGCATCGACTACAAGTTCACCATGGTGGAAACCACCGACAATGTAAACATGCTCCGTGTTACGGGCTTGGCCTGCAAGAACCTTGTCGAAATCTGTGACAACCATAGGGTCTGGGGCAGCATGAAGAAGGATTCCCTAGTCGAACTTGCCTCAGCCATCATCAACCCCTACTACAAAAAGATGAAGCAGAATGCCCAGAGAACAAGTCCCCTATCCTGGCACAGGGCCTGGATGCGGCAACTGGATGAACCTCACCTCAGTTTCGCGGCCAAGAGCATATACACATGCTACGAGATGCACAGGCGGATCATTAACATGAGGAAGTGCCTCGTTACCAAAATCGACGAGCCCGGATCGAGCCACAAGCAGAGCAAGCGTCACAAGAAGTAGATGATGATCAAATGATCGTTTATGCTAGTTAATCATGCATGTAATATATAGTTTACTTTATTGGTGTGTGGAAATGTCATGTGTGTAGTAGCCACCTATGTAATTATGCATGTAATAGTTTACTTTGGTGTATGCAAATGCCATGGTTGTAGTAGCCACCTATGTAAGTGGATGTTTGGTTATGCAAGCATGTCCTCATAAGTGTGTGTGTGTGTGTGTATATATGTTGTTATTCTGTATGCAATCCCATCGCACAACACACATGTCTTATTAACATCAAACGTGTGTGTTATTATCGGTCTTCACACACATTTCTGATTACAGACCTGTTTGCCGCGTATCACACACATCTTGTTAAGTTGAACTTTTTCTGTTCTCATGTCTCAATGCAAACAGTTCATCCAAGTGAACCGCATGCCGTATATCACACACACCTTCATCTGGCTGACCATTTCTTTTGTGTTGCCTAATCACAAGTAGTTCATTTGAGTGAACTGTATGTTGTATATCACACACACCTCCATCTGGTTGCCCGTTTCTTTTGTTCCTCCTCATCGCAAACAGTTAATTGAGCTGAACCGTATGCCCTGCATCGCACACGCAACTAAAATCTGAACCATGTTTGATGCATCCTCCATCGCAAACATTTTCACCTTTTTAACGGTTTTTTAAACCACCGTCTGTGATTATGGCATCGCACACAGTTTCGTCAAAGGGTCTCTGATCATAGTGTCGCGTTAGCAGCATCCTACAGTAGTGATACTTCATCATAAACAGTTCATGGTTGCGAATCATGTATGATAAGGCAACTATCACAAACGTTTAGTTTGCGCGCACCATTTGTGATATTGTCCGACATTGCACAGGCTTTGCAAATGGCAATTGTGTGCATGCTTGCACACGTTTCCTCTCTGTGAACCATGTAGGATTATGGTGTATATCAAAAATATTTATGTTTTACCAACCATGTGTGCTGTAATGACCCGGAGAGCGTAATTTCATCGTAATTTAATTGCTGCTATTTCAAATTGTACCGAATTTGAATTTGAATTTGAATGTATGCTATAGCTTTATTCATATCCATCAGGTTCAAACAACCAATGCATTATTCGATTCATAGGTACATATGTTCAAGAATTACATAAGAACCAAATAAAGAATGATGAACCACAGTTGTATACTTGTACTATTAAAGATGGTAAAGAAAGAGGAAAAATATATTCTGATTGCTGAAGAAGGTGAAGCAGAATGCCCATATTGTGCCCTCCTCCATGCAGAAGACACGCACGACTCTAGTCCAACCCCTTGTGATGGCCGACCGCCCATCCTTCACGGTCTTCATGAAAACATCTAGATAATCATTGTGTTCTGGTAGAAATACTTTAACCTTTACATGCCCACCAATCATGTAGTTTGAGAGGTAATCTTGAGTAAACTGCTTTGGCAACCACTGCAAAGGAAAAAGATTCAGACATTGTCATCTAACACAACTCATTATGGGCAGTAAAAAGAAATCTGCAGAGTTCTTACTTACCATCCCGCAGTTCGCTATTGTCTTGGACAAAGTGTAAACAAATAGTTTAATTGCCATTTTTTGACCCATTTTACTGACAATCTTTATCAGCTTCCTCACATGATGCTGGTTCATCAATATCTCATTGCCCCATATGCAGAAAGGGTCGAAGCGCGGATCTTTACCAATGACATATGTACCTAAAAGCACCAAGTTAATATTAGAAGCTAAACAGCAATTGCACAATGATTTAGTACAACACTCTTTTATAATATCTTATAACATCCAATATAGCTGATAAAGGGGCCGGAAGGAGTTTATTGCATTCTTACAAATTATTGGCTGATTAACTGCTGTTGTATCCATGGGTTAGGGTTAGTTTGAGCTAGTTCGGGATCAAATAGCCCTAAAGTATATCCAAACATGAGGGCTAGTTTGTGCTATTTGCATCTAACCCACCCAAAAAAACTATCCAACCCAAGAGGTGCTAATTGGAGCTAGTTCTCCTAGTGCATTTATTGTGAATCTAACCCTGTCGTCGAAACACCTCTTTGGATGGTGTTTGTTCAGGGTTAGTCATGAGCTAGAAACTAACTCTAACCTCTAGCTAAGTTGAGTATCCAAACAGGGTTGTGTTGTTGTTGTTGTTGTTGTTGTTGTTGTTGTTGTTGTTGTTGCTGCTGCTGCTCTTCCACATATATCTAGACATCATCAGAACATTAAGGTAAAACTCTTCCTTGTTGCTATGTAGCCTAGGATTGCATATTTAGACATTAAGTATCGTGCATGTTGCTATGTAGCCTCGGATATATTACATATGGCCCTAGTTAACCTAACGATAAATGGGTTATAGATATATTCAGTTAAAAGTCCGATTCACTGATTAGTCCCTTATCAGCCCCGGCCTATATGGTACCAGCTACCGATATCCTGAGCAGTGAGTATATATAAGCCATGGGATGAAACTAACCTCGATGGAAAACAGCAGTCGTTCCCAAAATTGTCATGTGTAGGTACATCGAGATGCATGTTAAGCACACCAGGCTAAACATCAGCCAAAATTATCTATGGCAGAGAAAATAATCTCCAAAAGATAGCTTCAGTGTGTAGGTTTAAGCATGCTAGTAAAGCAAAACAAGTGGAAAGGTGTGTTAACTGCAACAGGCCTAAAATTTAACACCAAGCAAACATAGTCATTCAAACTGGTATTGTGTCAGTCTAAGTACACTGGTTATTGTTAAATAAAAATGGAAAGGCATGTTAACTACAAGATGCAGCAACCGAATGTATTTATTCATAGTGGTATTGTAGAAACTAGTACTGATGAAATTGAATTGCACAGTTCATACTTGCACATATAGAACATCACATTGTGAATAACTGGAATAATAAAGGCATACTACGAACAACCAAAGATAGCATTTGAAACTGGACATATGCTAACTACAAACAACCGAACAATCAAAAAACTTTAAAAGAGGCATATGCTAGCTATAACTGGCTTAACAGCAAGGAAATATATGCATTCCTATCGGTATGTTTAAAACTGGATTGATGAAATGTACTGCATAGTAAATAATTGCACATATAGAGCATCACATTGTGAACAACTGAAATAAACAAGGCATACTGCAAACAACCAAATATAGCAATTAAAACTGGACATATTCTCAATACACTACAAAAGGAACTCGGCAAAACAAATCATGGGTCTCCCCCTATGAAGAGGCACTGCAAATCAAATCATGGGTTTCCTCACTTTTCATAGATGGGCTCGTTCTAGTGGGAGGAGCACGGACCCTGTATGCGCTCCATGTTGTCGCAGATGGGCTCCTTCCCCTTGGAAGAGCACGGCTGTAGGGTGCCCTTCCTGATGTCGCAGACGGGCTCTTTCCCCTTGGAAGAGCAGATGGGTTCTTTCCCCATGGAAGATCCGGAGAGGGTGCCCTCCTCGTGGTCGTCGTCGATGAGGCCTGGCTTGGAAGCTGTGGATCCCAAGCCAGTGTCGCAGAACATGTCCTTCAAAAATGACAAACGGGGCTCGATGGCGATGTAGGATGGCAAATTCTTGACAGTGAGCCAGAGGAGATCAGTGGCGGGGCCATGGATGAGATCGACGGCGGTTGAACCCGAGGGGTTGGGGGTGGGCCACTTAACATGTGACATAGCCCGCCTCAGGCCATCGCTGTCGATGACCTCGATGTCGTAATCGGCGCCGTGACGTACCCGCATACTCTAGCCCGCTGATTGAGTGCTTGCGGCCAGTAATGGTCGTCAGCTTCCCTGGTGATGTAGAGGCCTTGTGGCAATGGTGGTGGGGAACTTTCTAGGGTTTTGAGCGAAGGAGGGAGTGTGTCTGGAGGAGGGTGGGGTGTGTGTTTGAGGAAATGACGCGGGTACTGAAAATTTTACTACACGGGAGTGAAATGCCGGGACTATTGAAAATTTTGATGATCGTGCATCGCACATGGTCCAGAGATAACAACCATGTGTTATGAAACAGAAAAAACCTCGAGGCGGGCAGATATTTTCGAGGGATGCATGCGGGATTGGGAACAAGAAACATCACACACGGTCGAAACACAATAACTGTGTGTTATCAAACATAAAAAAGCTACAGGCGGGTAGATATTTTTGAGAGGGGAAGCCTTGTGGAGCCCAATGTACTATGCGGATGTGTGCGTGATAGGGGCACCAGCATGGCACACGGTTAGTGTGAGTGAATCGTGTCTGTTGTGTCATCCGACCTGTCTAATGTTCATAAATTTGGCGAAAAATGAGGTATGAGAGGGTCAGAACATGAACACGCTTGCATGTGGACCAAATTTATGTATGAAAACAGTGGTTTGATGTCCAAATACCAAACGCAACTTTGATGTGGCACCTATCTCGCAAAGCACAATGTATTGCTTGCCCCCCCTCGTGTTGGCATGAAGGGAATCCTAAGCTATGAATGCATGCCCCCCCAACCGAGGTTCACCTAGCATAGTGCGAAGTAGCTAGCAGCCCCCCTTGTGTCGGCACGAAGGGAATCCTAAGCTATGAATGCATGCCCCCCTCCAATCGAGGTTCACCTAGCAAAGTGCGAAGTAGCTGTCGCTGTCAAAACCGACCGATCTCGAGTAGGGGGTCCCGAACTGTGCGTCTGAGGATCGAAGGTAACAGGAGACAAGGGACACGATGTTTACCCAGGTTCGGGCCCTCTTAATGGAGGTAATACCCTACTTCCTGCTTGATTAACTTTGATGAGTATAGGGGTTACAAGAGTTGATCTACCTTGAGATCATAATGGCTAAACCCTAGATGTCTAGCCTATATGATTATGATTGCCTCTACGGACTAAACCCCCCTATTTATAGAGACACCGGAGGGGCCTAGGGTCGTACAGAGTCGGTTTACAGAGAAAGGAATCTTCATATCCGAACGCAAAGCATGCCATCCACGCAAAGGAGAGTCCCATCTAGACATGGGGGAAGGCCTTCTATCTTGTATCTTCATGGCCCATTAGTCCGAGACATGTCACATAGCCCGGACGCCCGGGGAACCCCTAATCCAGGACTCCCTCAGTATCCCTTGAACCAGGCTTGAATGACGATGTGTCTGGCATGCAGATTGTCTTCGGCATTGCGAGGCGGGTTCCTCCTCCGAATACTCCAAAGTAGCTGAACAAAAGAACTATATCTGGCTCTGTATAATCAGTTACAACCCTGAACCACAAGGGTGAAATACTTAAACAAAACATGTCATGCCCACTGACAGCTTTTTCGGCGAGACGTTATGTTCTGGCCTTATCATTATTTCGAACTGTTTTGCGGCCTACCACTCTGCGCCTCGAGGCGCAACCTCTATTGACATGTCTTGTCAAAACAGAGATCGTGTCCCCTTATTGCGGGATTCTCATCAATATGGGTTTGGGTAATCCAACCGTGCCATTTGCATGACTCCTTGGGAATAGGCGAGTTTTAAGGCCCATGGGGGGCGCTTGATATTCACTTCCTTTATAAGAGGATAAGGATCCATCTTTCTACCCCACACCTTCTTCTTCCTCAGCCCATCTGCCCTCGAGCTCCAGCACCCAAGATTCAATCTTTTTCGTTCCCACCAAACACTCCAGTCATGTCCGGATCTGTCATGCAGGGCAAGTGGATGGCCTCCTCCGTTACGGAGGGGAACATCGAGGAACTCCGGGAAGCGGGGTACTTAGCCGCGGAAATCGTCCATTGGCTCCCTGCCAAAAAGCAAATCATCCCCACTCCGGAGCCTAATGAGAGGGTAGTGTTTATCCCCCATTTTCTCCATGGACTAGGGTTTCCCCTCCACCCTTTCGTCCGCGGGCTTATGTTCTATTACGGGCTAGATTTTCATGATCTAGCCCTGAATTCCTTCCTGCACATTTCGGCGTTCATCATCTTGTGTGAGGCATTCCTCCGCATCCCCCCCCCCCCCTTGGGCCTGTGGCTCAAGGTATTCAACGTGAGGCCAAAGGTGGTCAATGGTCAACACGCGGAGTTTGGCGGTGCCATGGTGAGCAAGCTTCCCAACATCACCTGGCCCAAGGGGGCCTTTGTGGAGAACATGAAGGGATGGTAACATGAGTGTTTCTATATCACGAAACCTCGCGACGCTACATGGGCCGCCACCCCTGGGTTCAAATCTAGGCCTCCAATGCAGCTTACATCGTGGATCAAGAAGGGCCTGGACTGGGCGTCGTCCGACGAGGTGATGATGCTGTAGAAGCGGATCAAGAGTATGATAGAGAAGAATACCAGTCTTGCCGATGTGATCTAGGTGATGCTTTTTCGCTGGATTCTCCCCTGCCAGCGCCGGACTCGCCATATGTGGGAATTCAATCCGGCCGGCCCTCGGACCCTGCAGCGATTCTTCGGCATGACGCATGAAGAGATCCAGAAGCTGCTTTTCAAGGCACAGAAGTCGTGGCCGGGAACAACCGAAGACCTCGGCCCCGACTGCGCTCATCCAACTACTCCAGTAAGTTTTTAGATTTCCAAACATAACCTCAACTTGTAGATCCAAGGAGTATGCTAAGCCTTCCCCTCATCCTTCAGGGCTGGACGAAGAAGGCGAAGCGGATCCAATGTCCGGCTCCGCTGCCCGAAGACCCAGCTATTCCTCTACTAACGACGATGCGGGTTCCGGTGCCGTACCAGGCGCCAGAGAAGAAGGGCAAGGAGGCCAGAAGTTGCCTTCGCTGTAAAGGTACTTCGGACATTACGTCCAAAGATACTGAAGCTCTCCCCTCCCACGAGGGGGATGAAGATGAAGAGGAGGAGGAGGAGAGAAATTATCCCCTTAAGGGGGAGAAGAAAAGGGCAGCGGACCTAGAGGCAGAGGCATCCAAGAAGGGGAAGATCTCCCTTTCGGACGATTCAGATTCGGACACTGAAGTCATCCCCGAGCGGCGCCTCACGCTGAAGCCCCCTGCCGAATCGTAAGTATTCAAAGATACTATACATATATCTGGCCTTTTACAAATTGTAGGATAACATGCCATTTACGTATTTCAGTCTGGCCCGTGATCTCCCCAAACAATCATCGTATTCGGGGAACTCATTGGCGCCGAAGATGATGCAGAGAGAAACGCCTCCGCGAGCCTCTCCGCCACATACCACGGATGACACCGAGGTGCTATCCCAAAGGACCTCTCCAGGCCAGGAAGAGGTGCGGAAGGCCGCTGAAACAGTGCCAAAGGGTAATGCCTCGGCTGCCGAAAACATGGGGGGCACAACTCCCATGGAAACAGACGACGGGGGCCTGGATCAGTCCGGCCCCAGCCGAATACAACTCCGGAGACCCACATGGCTCCGGAGTCGAGCGAGCATCTCCCTTTAAGGGAGGTGGAGTGCCAACTCCACCGGCGACCTCTATCAATCTGGAGGCACCGGATAAGTTGAGGGAAGCACTTCAACGTGCTTCCGTCGTGGAAGAGCACCGTACCTTGATGGGTACGGTAGTTGAGAAGGTTCAGTCCGCCAAAAGCAGACTGAACAAAGCTTTCACTAGCCTATTAACAGGCTTTGAGGTATGTGATATAATATGCTTTGCCACTTTTCGCATTGGAAGAATATGCCTGTATATAGATAGTAGCCCCTGAGACTCTATTCGGCTCTTTGGAAAAAGGAGCCAGACAGAGGATCACATATTCGCCGGAGATAACGCGTTTATCTATTTTGATAAACATGCATCACTGTTGGTGGCTTCAGCCAGGGACGCTGAAGTTTTCGAACTCCAGTGGAAACTGAAGTGGGCTGATGATGAGATCGACCGTATTAACAAGCGGTTTGATGAGGCCCAAGGTGTGCTTTTAAAAGACCCCTTACAAGCCTAAATTATAATGCAAACTCAGAGTTTAAGCTCATGCGTTGTTATGTATATGATTGTAGGCAACGCGACCGAGGTCGAGGCCCTCAAGAGTGCCCTTGCCGAAGCCAAGGAGGAGGCGAGGGCAAGCAGAGCGGCCATAGACAAAGCAGCTGCGGATGTAGATGCCGAAAAGGTCGCCCGCCGCCAGTATGAGGCGAGGGTGACTGAAGTGGAGCAAGCGCTCCAGGATGCCGCCAACAAGTGTGAGTCCTTGGAGGAGAGTAACAAGGCCCAAGCGGCTGAACTCACCAAGGCTCTTCAAGAGGCGAAGGAGGCGCAGTCCGAGTCCCAGGCGGCTCGCGAGGAGATCAAGCAAGCCGAACAGATAGCGGCTGGTAAGCCTTTTCTTTTATAGAGTATATTCGGCGGTCAAAGATATGCTTTGCTAAATCAACTATGGAGTGCTCCAGACGCCTTTGCAGATCTCCCAAGGAGTGCTGCCGACACTGCCCAGTATTTCCGGGCCCAAGAAGGCAACGTGACGAAGAAGCTCTTCTGGTCTCAGTACTTGGCGCCGGAGCGGCCAACCCTGCTAAACAACTAGATGATGCAGCTGGAGGAGCTGCATAGGATGTCCGGTTGGGCCATGAAGGACATCATAGTCCGGCTATGCTCGGTCGGACCCATTTTCAGCAGCTACTTCAGCCTGGTCAAGCAGCTTGGCGACCCCTTGCCCCGAGTAGAGGCAGTGAAGCGCTTGGCGTTCATAGAAGGTGCGCGGATGGCCTTTGCCCGTGTCAAGATTCACTGGGCGAAGATGAAGGCCGCCGTCGTGGCGGTTGAGGGTCCGCCTGGAGGCAAGGACCACCGCAAGCCGGAATGCTATTTCGAAGATGTCCTCAAGGGTGCCCGTTTGATAGAGGGTCAATGCTCGAAGGATGTTATGTTTGAGTAAATTTATCTGGGCTACCCAGACAATGTATTATAAACCAATGTTGTGTAATATATTTATGCTATTTATCTTGAAGTGTTGTTCCTCCTGTGCGGCCATTTTTATACCTGAGAGTTTGCCAGTCGTCGGCTTCAGCCCCCACATAGATACTACGGGGGTGTTCGGGGTAGCACATAACCACACTTGCCCAAAGTCTTGGTCCGTGAAGGAGGTGTTAGTGCGGCGAACCAGGCAATCGGACTATGCGGCTTTATTACTGATACGTCTCCAACGTATCTACTTCTCCAAACACTTTTGCCCTTGTTTTGGACTCTAACTTGCATGATTTTAATGGAACTAACCCGGACTGACGCTATTTTCAGCAGAACTGCCATGGTGTTATTTTTGTGCAGAAATAAAAGTTCTTGGAATGACATGAAAATCCACGGAGACACATTTTGGAATTAATGAAATATATTGGCGAAAGAATCAGCATCAGGGGCCCCACAACCTGTCCACGGGGGTGCAGGGCGCCCCCTGCCTCGTGGGCCCCCTAGGACTCCACCGACCTCAACCCCAACTCCATGTATTCACTTTCGGGGAGAAAAAAAATTAGAGAGAAGGATTCATCACGTTTTACGATACGGAGTCGCCGCCAAGCCCTAATCTTCCTTGGTAGGGCTGATCTGGAGTCCTCTCGGGGCTCCGGAGAGGGGAATCCGTCGCCATCGTCATCATCAACCATCCTCCATCACCAATTTCATGATGCTCACCGCCGTGCGTGAGTAATCTCATCGTAGGCTTGCTGAATGGTGATGGGTTGGATGAGATTTACCATGTAATCGAGTTAGTTTTGTTAGGGTTTGATCCCTAGTATCCATTATGTTGTAAGATTGATGTTGCTATGACTTTGCTATGCTTAATGCTTGTCACTAGGGCCCGAGTGCCATGATTCCAGATCTGAACCTATTATGTTTTCATGAATATATGTGAGTTCTTGATCCTATCTTGCAAGTCAATAGTCACCTACTATGTGTTATGGTCCGGCAACCCCGAAGTGACAACAATCGGGACCACTCCCGATGATGACCGTAGTTTGAGGAATTCATGTATTCACTAAGTGTTAATGGTTTGGTCCGGTACTCTATTAAAAGGAGGCCATAATATCCCTTAGTTTCCAATAGGACCCCGCTGCCACGGGAGGGTAGGACAAAAGATGTCATGCAAGTTCTTTTCCATAAGCACATATGACTATATTCGGAATACATGCCTACATTACATTGATGAAATGGAGCTAGTTCTGTGTCACCCTATGTTATAACTGTTGCATGAGGAATCGCATCCGACATAATTATCCATCATTGATCCATTGCCTATGAGCTTTTCACATATTGATCTTTGCTTAGTTACTTTTCCGTTGCCACTGTTACGATTGCTACAAAAACTACTACTGTTACTTTTGCCACCGTTACCGTTACCGTTACTTCCATACTACTTTGCCACTAAATATTCTGCTGTAGATATTATGTCTTTCAGGTGTGGTTGAATTGACAACTCAACTGCTAATACTTGAGAATATTCTTTGGCTCCCCTTGTGTCGAATCAATAAATTTGGGTTGAATACTCTACCCTCGAAAATAGTTGTGATCGCTTATACTTGTGGGTTATCAATTACTCTCACTTAGCCATAGGAGTTTGACAATGGGACTGTGAGATAGCCCCTAGTGCGTGTGCGGCTATCCAAACTTGGATGCCTTAAGCACATGACTGGAAAGAGCAAGTCCTTCGTGTAATACGGAAGAAATCACTAGAGATTTAGTAGGTTGCCGAATTGCTGACCAACTCTCGCCACATCATGACAGTCAGTTTTTGGCTTTCTCTACTGAGGTGTTTGACTGGATGAACCAGAAACACAATTGCAGTAGTTCTCCCTTTACTACCTTAGCCGAACAAGCGGAACATAAGGTAGTAATCACAAGAGCCGGGCAACCCAACTATTGACAAAAGACATGATTCGGAGCTAATGCATATAGTGCCATATTTGGGACGCCGAAGCATACTATAAAGGTGTTCAGACTTATTTTATTTGAAAAATATACGTGGCCGTATAAAGCCCCTGGCGATTTGAATCATGTCAAGGTATATACAACAATCTAACATGAAGAGGGAATACAGATTAGGAAATAAGCCAGTACCGAACAGAGTTGGGAGAAACTGTTTCCATTATAGTCTGATTGATACGTCAAAACGTATTTTTACAGAGGATGCGATAAGCATCTAGGCTATTTTACATGTCGGGCACAAGGGAAAGCATTATATAGGTCCTAAGAGGGAAATATGATCTTGATGATCCTTTGGATACTCTGCTGCACGTATGCGCTGCTTGTCACCTTGGTGTGTGATACTTTGAGAGGATAAACGATTGAGCATACATAAGGGGTCTGGAAGAAGGGCCCTTGGTACCGTCGAAAAGTCATGTGGGTTGTAAAGAACCTGAAAAATAAAAATAAGAAGAAGAAAAGGAAGAATTTGAGGGTCCGGATAGGGTCGAACCGTATTGAGATACTACTTGTGCTTCCAAACATCCCTAAACCCAGTTTTGCCATGAAAGTCCACCATACCTACCTATGGATTGAGTAAGATCCTTCAACTAAGTTGTCATCAGTGCAAGCAATAAAAATTGCTCCCTAAATATGTATGATCTATTAGTGTGAAGAAAATAAACTTTATACGAACTTGTGATATGGAAGAAATAAAAGCGACGGACTGCATAATAAAGGTCTTTATCACAAGCGGCAATATAAAGTGATGTTCTTTTCCATTAAGATTTTGTGCATCCAACCATAAAAGCGCATGACAACCACTGCTTCCCTCTACGAAGGGCCTATCTTTTACTTTTATTTTCTAACCTTATACAAGAGTCATGGTGATCATCATCTTTCCTTTTTCTACTTTTTCCTTTGGCAAGCACTATATGTTGGAGAGATCTGGATATATATATCCACTCGGATGTAGGTTATCATAAAGTATTATCGTTAACGTTACCCTTGAGGTAAAAGGTTGGGAGGCGAAACTATAAGCCCCTATCTTTCTCTCTGTCTAATTGAAGCTTTGAACCCATAAGTATTGCGTGAGTGTTAGCAATTGTGAAATGTTAAATGATAGTTGAGTATGTGGACTTGCTGAAAATCTCTTAATTGAATCTTTCCGATGTTATGATAAAATGCAATTGCTTCAATGACTGAGATCATAGTTTGTTAGTTTTTTCAATGAGGTTTCTGATTCATACTTTACTTTGTGAATGAATTGTAACTTTAGCATAAGAAATTCTATGGCAATATATGTTGTTGTTCTAAAAGATGATCATGATGCCCTCATGTCCGTATTTTATTTTATCGATACCTCTATCTCTAAACATGTGGATTTTTCGATATCGGCTTCTCTTGAGGACAAGCGAGGTCTAAGCTTGGGGGAGTTGATACGTCCATTTTGCATCATGCTTTTATATTGATATTTAATGCATTATCGGCTGTTATTACACACTATATCACAATACTTATGCCTATTCTCTCTTATTTTATAAGGTTTACATGAAGAGGGAGAATGCCGGCAGCTGGAATTCTGGACTGGAAAAGGAGCAAATATTAGAGACCTATTCTGCACGACTCCAAAAGTCTTGAAACTTCACAGAGCATGTTTTTGGAATATATAAAAAATATTGGGCAAAGGAAGTACCAGAGGGGGCCACCAACCAGCCACAAGGGTGGGAGCGCGCCCTACCCCCCTGGGCGCCCCCCTCCTTGTAGGCCCCCTGGCAAGCCTCCGGTTCCCATCTTTGGCTATATGGTGTGTTTTGACCGGGAAAAAATCTAAAGGAAGCTTTTGGACGAAGCGCCGCCGTCTCGAGGCGGAACCTGGGCAGAACCAATCTAGGGCTCCGGCGGAGCTGTTCTACCACGGAAACTTCCCTCCGGGAGGGGGAAATCAAAGCCATCATCATCACCAGCGATCCTCTCATCGAGAGGGGGACAATCTCCATCAACATCTTCACCAGCACCATCTCCTCTCAAGCCCTAGTATATCTCGTGTATTCGATCTTGGTTCCAAAACCTCAGATTGGTACATGTGGGTTGCTAGTAGTGTTGATTACTCCTTGTAGTTGATGCTAGTTGGTTTATCCGGTGGAAGATTATATTTTTAGATCCTTAATGATAATTAATACTCCTCTGATCTTGATCATAAATATGTTTTGTGAGTAGTTACGTTTGTTCCTGAGGACATGGGAGAAGTCTTGTTATAAGTAATCATGTAAAATTTGGTATTCGTTCGATATTTTGATGAGATGTATGTTATCTCTCCTCTAGTTGTGTTATGTGAACGTCAACTACATGACACTTCACCATTATTTGGGCCTAGGGGAAGGCATTGGGAAGTAATAAGTAGATGATGAGTTGCTAGAGTGATAGAAGCTTAAACCCCAGTTTATGTGTTGCTTCGTAAGGGGCTGATTTGGATCCATATGTTTCATGCTATGGTTAGTTTTACCTTAATTATTCTCTCGTAGTTGTGGATGCTTGCGAGAGGGGTTAATCGTAAGTGGGAGGCTTGTCCAAGGAAGGGCAGCACCCTGATACATCTCCAACATATCTATAATCTTTTATTGTTCCATGCTGTTATATTATCATTCTTGGACGTTTTATAATCATTTTATAGTCATTTTTTAGTACTAACCTATTACCATAGTGCCAAGTGTCAGTTGCTGATTTTTGCATGTTTTTACATCATAGGTAATCAATATCAAATAGAGTTCAAAGCAGCGAAACTTTTTGTGGATTTTTGTGTGGACCAGAAGACATCCAATGGGCCGGAGAAGCGCCTGGGGGTGCTCCGAGGGGAGCACAACCCACCAAGGCGCGCCTGGGGTCCTGGGGGTTGTGCCCACCTCAGGCGCGCCCCGGACCGCCTCTTTGCTCTATAAATACCCCAATATTCCAGAAACCCTAAGGGAGTCGACGAAAATCAATTCCAGCCGCCGCAGAGTCTAGAACCACCAGATCCAATCTAGACACCATCACAGAGGGGTTCACCACTTCCATTGGTTCCTCTCTGATGATGCTTGAGTAGTTCTTTGTAGACCTTCGGGTCCATAGTTAGTAGCTAGGTGACTTCCTATCTCTCGTTTGATTCTCAATACAATGGTCTCTTGGAGATCCATAGGATGTAACTCTTTTGCAGTGTGTTAGTTGGGATTCGATGAACTTTGAGTTTATGATCAGATCTATCTTTTTATCCATGAAAGTTATTTGAATCTTCTTTAATCTCTTATATGCATGATTGCTTATAGCCTCATATTTCTTCTTCGATATTTGGGTTTTGTTTGGCCAACTTGATCTATTTATTTCGCAATGGGAAGACGTGCTTTGTAGTGGGTTTGATCTTACGATGCTTGATACGAGTGACAGAAGGGGAACCGACACGTATGCATCATTGCTACTAAGGATAAAACTATGGGTTCTATTTCTACATAAATAGATCGTGTCTACATCATGTCATCATTCTTATTGCATTACTCCGTTTCTCCATGAACTTAATACACTAGATGCATGCTGAATAGCAGTCGATGTGTGGAGTAATAGTAGTAGATGCTGGCAAGAGTCGGTCTACTAATCTTGGACATGATGCCTATATAATGATCATTGTCTAGATATCGTCATGATTATTTGAAGTTCTATCAGTTGCCCAACAGTAATTTATTTACCCATCGTTTGCTATTTTGCTCAAGAGAAGCCACTAATGAAACCTACGGACCCTGGGTCTCTTTCTCATATTTGCCTTTGAGATCTATTTTATTTTCCTTTTATTTTTAGATCTATTAAACCAAAAATACATTGCTGCAATTTATTTTATTTGGTGTTTGACCTATCAATCTACTACAATTTATTCACGTCTGTTCGCCAATTTCTGGAGCCGTTACCCGAAAGGGATTGACAACCCCTTTTACACGTCGGGTTGCGAGTATTTGTTATTTGTGTGCAGGTGCTGTTTACGTAGTGTTGCTTAGTTCTCCTACTGGTTCGATAACCTTGGTTTCATCACTGAGGGTAATACCTACCATCGATGTGCTCCATCATTCCTTCCTCTTTGGGGAAATATCGACGTAGCTTCAAGCCGCATCAAAAGGAATTTCTGGCGCCATTGCCGGGGAGGATCTTCAACATATACCAGGTTCCTAATCACAAATCTCATCTCCTTGCAATTTACATTATGTGCCATTTGCCTCTTGTTTTCATCTCCCCTACTTCACAAAAATGTGTCGTTTTATTTGCCTTCTTTTTTTGTTCGCCTTTTTCTCATCATATCTCTTGTTTGCTTGTGTTGCCATGTGCCTTCTATTTGCTTGCATCCTTGCTTGCTAAAAATCAATTGATATGGATCTCGTCCACTTGCTAATATTTTTAAAAGATCCAATTATCGTGAACCAATTGCTAGTGAATTGAGTTCGCTAGATTATCTTTATGAAGTTTTGCTTGAGATTCGTGAATCTGAAAATTGTGATGAAGTGTTAAAAGAAGAAATTCATAAAGTGGTTCATGATAGCTCCTTGAATCAAAGGCATGATTGCAATAATATTATTGTAAACTCTGTCAATGTCAATGATATGCAAAACCCCAAGCTTGGGGATGCTTGTTTTGTTATGCCCGCTACTTATTGGAATTATCATGATTAGGGTGATGATGATTCTTATGATCTTGATAGTTTATTTAAGCCTCGTCATGAATATGTTTGTAATAATATTGAAAGTGAGTTTGGAAGAGTGTCAACTCTAGGTAAAAATAATCCCACATTTTTGGAGAGTGTTCAATCTTATGAAATTTTTGATAAAAGTGGGTTTGGAGAGGTCATGACTTTAGTTGATGTTAATCCCACTATCTTGGAAGATTATAAAACTTTTATGCATGTGGATCATGAAGAGAATATTTCATATGATAGCTATATTTCTGAATTTTATTATTATCCTGCATGTAATTATTTTGACAGAGGGAAATATGGTTGTAGAAATTTTCATGTTACTAAATTACCTCTCGTTATGATGAGATTTAAATTATTTCTTTCTTCTTCCTTGCATATGCTAGATATTTCTTTCCTTGATGATTTGTTTGCTTATAAAATTCCGATGCATAGGAAGTATGTTAGACTTAAATATGTTTGTCATATGTTTCATGATGCTCTCTCTGTGTTTCAATTCTTATTTTTCATGTGAGCATCATTGAAATCTTATGACAAGCTAGGGGCGTGAAACAATAGCGCTTGTTGGGAGGCAACCCAATGAATAAAATTTATTTTTTCTTTTTCCTTCCTGTTTTTGAGTGTTAGCACAATTATGCTACTGTTATGATTGTGTTTTTAGTGTTTTAATTAGTGTTTGTGCCAAGTAAATCCTTTAGGATCTTCTTGGGTGATAGTTGTTTGATCTTGCTGAAAAAACAGAAACTTTTGCGCTCACGAAAATAATTTTCATTTTTAACCAGAGGTCGAAAAAATACCGATTCCTTTTGCAAAAGATTAATATACAAATTGCCCAGGTCATCCTCATTTTCAGAGTTTGGGAGTTACAGAAGTATTCGAAATATCCAGATTACTACAGACTGTTCTGTTTTTGACATATTCTGTTTTCTTTGCGTTGTGTGCTTGTTTTGATGATTCTATGGTTTTCTTTGATGAGTTTTTGCCATAGAAAAGTTGGAATACAGTAGATATAATGCAAGAATAAAATATGATTTGGTTTGCTACATCACTTGTAGTAGTGATTTTCTTTCTTATACTAACGGATCTCACGGAGGCTTTGTTGAGTTTTGTGTGATTGAAGTTTTCAAGTTTTGGGTTATCTTACGATGGATGAAGGAATAAGGAGTAAGAAGATCCTAAGCTTGGGGATGCCCCAGCATCCCAAGCTATTATCCAAAGAGAAGCAAGCAACTAAACTTGGGGATGCCCCGAGTGGCATCCCCTCTTTCTTCTAACGGCCATCGGTATTTTACTCGAAACAATATTTTTATTCGTCACATACTATGTGTTTTTCTTGGAGCGTCTTGTATGATATAAGTCTTTTCTTGTTTAATTTTGTGTTTTAAGTCTTGATTCCTTGATGGACACACCTATTTGAGAGAGTCAAAATTATGTCATGACTTGTTAGAATTGCTCTCTATGCTTCACTTAAATTTTTATGAGCTATGGACTGGCTCTAGTGCTTCACTTATATCTTTTTGAGCATGATGTGCTTTAGTATTTTTGGAGAAATGCTCTCTTGCTTCACTTAGATTTATTTGAGAGTTAGTAAAATTTTCAAGAAATTCTCTCTTGCTTCACTTAAATTAATTTGAGAGAAAGAAATTTTATGCTCATGATCTTCACTTATATTTTTTGAGCTTGTCAAAAGCAACACATGAAAATTAGTTCCAAAGTGATAGATATCCAAGAAGGATATAATAAAAACTTCCATAAGATCATTGGACAAAATAAACTTGATTCTTAGTAATAGTTTTGAGATATGATGATGTGATATGTGAGTCATGTTGATGAGTAATTATGCTTTAGTAAGAATATTGGTGTTAAGGTTTGTGATTCCCTATGCAAGCACGAAAGTCAATAGTCATGCAATGAGATTACATCCTACTTGTGGTGCATTATTCGGTGTTAATTATGCTTAAATGCTCGCTTATGAGACTATTTGTTTCTTGGTTGGTCGCTTCCCAATCTTTTCCTAGCCTTCATTTTGCACTAAGTATGATCACTACTTGTGCATCCAAAATCCTTTAAACCAGTTTTGCCACATGAGTCCACTATACCTACCTATATGCGATATTGTTTTATCGTTCTAAGCAAATTTGTATGTGCTATCTCTAATATTCAAAATAAATTTCTCTTTTGTGTGCTCGTACCGCTCGCGAGGCGGTGAGGGTGGCTAATATTTTCCATGCTAGATGTGTTATTCTCATGATGAGTGTTTATTCACTTGTCATTGGACGAGATTAAGGCAAAGGTATTAGGGATGCCCAATCCTGAAATGAAAAATGAGTTTACTTTATGTTGTCAAATAATAAATTCCTTGGAAATTGTTGGTATGAAAGGCACCCTTGGATACGATTAGCCATGGAAAGTGAAAGTATGGTGGAAAAGGGAATAAACTTTAATTTCTGTTTGGGAACCGCCTATGATATATCTAGCATGGAAAGTGTTGGGAACTCTAAGTCGTGTTCGTTGGTGGGAAATGTATGCCTCTCAAAATGTTTTTACCTCTAAATTTTCTCTTTGAGCTCCGGCACCTCTACAATTCCCTACTTCCCTCCACGAAGGGCCTTTCTTTTACTTTATGCAATTTTTATTTTGAATTTGAGTCTCCATCTTGTCTTATAAAAGCACCAACTAGGGAGCACTATAATCGTACTTGAGCATTGGGTGTAGTTAATATGCGAGTGTGTTTCATGAATGGATCAATGATTGAGCATCATGGGCTACGGATAGCTTATTTTAGCGTTGATATTTTGAAAGACATGGTTGCTTGTTGGTATGCTTGAGTATTTAAGTTATCATGTCAAAACTAGACTATTGCTTTGAACAATATAAAAGTCCAAATGTCCATGCTATAAAGAAAAGAATATGAGATGACATGTTAGGCAGCATTCCATATCAAAAATTCTGTTTTTATCATTTACCTACTCGAGGACGAGCAAGAATTAAGCTTGGGGATGCTGATACGTCTCCAACATATCTTGGATGTTTTATAATCATTTTATAGTCATTTTATATCATGTTTTGGTACTAACCTATTGACATAGTCCCAAGTGCTAGTTGCTGTTTTTTGCATGTTTTTTACATCGCAGGTAATCAATATCAAACGAAGTCCAAATGCAGCGAAACTTTTTGTGGAATTTTTTGGACCAGAAGACATCCAATGGGTCGGAGAAGCGCCTGCGGGGTGCTCCGAGGGGAGCACAACCCACCAGGGCGCTCCTGGGACCCCAGGCGCACCTTGGTGGTTGTGCCCACCTCGGGTGCCCCCCCGGACCGCCTCTTTGTTCTATAAATATCCCAATATTCCAAAAACCCTAGGGGAGTCGATGAAAATCAATTCCAGCCGCCGTAGAGTCCAGAACCACTAAATCTAATCTAGACACCATCACGGAGGGGTTCACCACTTCCATTGGTGCCTCTCCGATGATGCATGACTAGTTCTTTGTAGACCTTCGGGTCCGTAGTTAGTAGCTAGATGGCTTCCTCTCTCTCGTTTGATTCTCAATACAATGGTCTCTTGTAGATCCATATGATGTAACTCTTTTGCGGTGTGTTTGTTGGGATCCGATGAACTTTGAGTTTATGATCACATCTATCTTTTTATCCATGAAAGTTATTTGAATCTTCTTTGATCTCTTATATGCATGATTGCTTAAGCCTCGTATTTCTTCTCCGATATTTGGGTTTTTGTTTGGCCAACTTGATCTATTTATCTTGCAATGGGAAGAGGTGCTTTGTAGTGGGTTCAGTCTTATGGTGCTTGATCCTAGTGACAGAAGGGGAACCGACATGTATGTATCGTTGCTACTAAGGATAAAACCATGGGGTCTATTTCTACATAAATAAATCTTGTCTACATCATGTCATCGTTCTTATTGCATTACTCCGTTTCTCCATGAACTTAATACACTAGATGCATGCTGGATAGCGGTAGATGTGTGGAGTAATAGTAGTAGATGCAGGCAGGAGTCGGTCTACTAATCTTGGACGTGATGCCTATATAATGATCATTGCCTGGATATCATCATGATTATTTGAAGTTCTATCAATTTCCCAACCGTAATTTGTTTACCCACCATTTGCTATTTTGCTCGAGAGAAGCAACTAGTGAAACCTACGGGCCCCGGGTTTCTTTCTCATCTTATTTTCCTTTGCGATCTATTTTATTTGCCTTTTATTTTCAGATCTATTAAACCAAAAATACAAAAATACCTTGCTACAATTTATTTTATTTGGTGTTCAATCTATCAATCTACTACAATTTATTCACGTCTGTTTGCCAATTTCTGGCGATGTTACCCGAAAGGGATTGACAACCCCTTTTACACATCGGGTTGCGAGTATTTTTTATTTGTGTGCAGGTGATGTTTACGTAGTGTTGCTTGGTTCTCCTACTGGTTCGATAACCTTGGTTTCATCACTGAGGAAATACCTACCATCGATGTGCTGCATCATCCCTTCCTCTTTGGGGAAATACTGACGTAGCTTCAAGCCGCATCACACCCAAGCACCGGTCCTCCCACATATCAAATTATCAAAGTAACGAACGCGAATCATATGAGCATGATGAAAACTAGCTTGACAACAATTCCCATGTGTCCTTCGGAGCACTTTGCTTTATATAGGAGTTCGCCCAGGTTTGTCCGTTGCTACAAAAAGGATTGGGCCACTTTGCTGCACCTTAGTTACTTTATTTACTTGTTACCCATTATGATTTATCTGATGACAAAACTATCTGCTAACGATAATTTCAGTGCTTGTAGAGAATACCTTGCTGAAAACCGCTTATCGTTTCCTTCTGCTCCTCGTTGGGTTCGACACTCTTACTTATTAAAAGGACTACGATATATCCCCTACAATTGTGGGTCATCACTACTGCTGTTACAATCACTACGAAACTGCTACTGTCACTTTTGCCACAGTTACAGTTACTTCCTTACTACTTTGCTACTAAATACTTTGCTACAGATATTAAGTCTTTCAGGTGTGGTTGAATTGACAACTCAACTGCTAATACTCGTGAATATTCTTTGGCTCCCCTTTCATGTCAAATCAATAAATTTGGGTTGAATACTCTACCCTCAAAAACTATTACAATCCCGTATACTTGTGGGTTATCAAGCCCTTTTTCTGGCGCCGTTGCTGAGGAGCATAGCTATATGCTTTGAGTCACTTGGGATTTATATTTGTTGATCACTATGAGCAATCTGAAAGATACCAAAACCAATATTTTTCCGTCTAGGACGAGTGGAGGTAAGGAACTGCCATCTAGCTCTGCACTTGAGTCACCTTTTGTTTTGAGTAAGCTTGCAACACCTACACCTGCTATTGATTCTGATATGTCGCAAGTAATTGATGATGCTACTTTTGCTATGCATGACTGTCGGTGTCAAAACCGGCGGATTTCGGGTAGGGGGTCCCGAACTATGCATCTAAGGCGGATGGTAACAGGAGGCAGGGGACATGATGTTTACCCAGGTTCGGGCCCTCTCGATGGAGGTAATACCCTACGTCCTGCTTGATTGATCTTGATGATATGAGTATTACAAGAGTTGATATACCACGAGATCGTAGAGGCTAAACCCTAGAAGCTAGCCTATGGTATGATTGTTGTTGTCCAACGGACTAAACCCTCCGGTTTATATAGACATCGGAGGGGGCTAGGGTTACACAGAGTCGGTTACAAGGGAGGAGATCTACATATCCGTATTGCCAAGCTTGCCTTCCACGCCAAGGAAAGTCCCATCCGGACACGGGACGAAGTCTTCAATCTTGTATCTTCATAATCCAACAGTCCGACCAAAGGATATAGTCCGGCTGTCCGGAGACCCCCTAATCCAAGACTCCCTCAGTAGCCCCTGAACCAGGCTTCAATGACGATGAGTCCGACGCATAGATTTGTCTTCGGCATTGCAAGGCGGGTTCTTCTTCCGAATACTCCATAGAAGATTTCGAACACAACAATAGTGTCCGGCTCTGCAAAATAAGTTCCACATACCACCGTAGAGAGAATAATATTTCCACAAATCTAATCTGCTGACATGTTTAGCTACATGACATCATGCCATGGCCCGGTCTTTATTTGAACCGGTTTTTTTTCATCCAGTACTGCACATATCGCGAGGCAGTTTTCTTGACACGTCTTGTCAAAGCAAAGATCGTGTCCCCCTTATTACGGGATTCTCATCAATACGGACGTTGGTATGACTGCTCGATTTTAGGCAAGTCCCAAATGACCACGAGGAGGACGCTTGATATTCACCGCCAAGGCCTGTCCTTTTTTCCCTCTTGTACTCGATCGAATCCTTCCCCCGCCTCGAGTTCCAACACCTAAGGCTCAGGTCAGGCGCTTCGGACCTTCAACCTTGTCTGGATGCAACCTTCAAGGTCGGTGGATGCCTTCCTCTGTGACAGAGGAAGACATCAAGAAGCTAAGAGAGGCCAGGTGTTTGACCCTCGAAATCTCGCACAGGCTGCCTGCTCGAGGGCAGGTCATTCCCATTCCCTAACCCGACGAGAGCGTTGTATTCATCTCTCACTTCCTCCGAGGGCTAGGCCTCGCTCTGGATCCCTTTGTTAGGGGGCTCATGTTCTATTATGGGCTGGATTTCCATGACCTGGCCCCGGATTCCCTCCTTCACATCTCGTCATTCATCGTCGTGTGTGAGGCCTTTCTCCACATTACCCCACACTTTGGCCTATGGCTCAAGACTTTCAATGTGAAGCCGAAGATGATCGAGGGGAGACACACAAAGTGCGGAGGTGCCGTAATAAGCAAAAGTGCTGATGTTCCATGGCCAGAGGGTTCCTTCCCAGAGGTGTCCGGTTTATGGCAACGGGAGTGGTTTTATATCACAGCTCCCAGAAGTGCCAAGTGGGTAGCCGCCCCTGCCTTTCACTCGGGCCCCCCACCACAACTGACGTCATGGATCAACAAGGGGCTGAACTGGGGGCCAGTACATGATGTGCCGATATTGCAGAGTCACATCCGAGATCTCCTTGAGAGAGATGTCAGCCTGGTCACGGTAATGCAAGTCATGCTAGTTCGTCGAGTCCCGCCTTGCAAATGTCGACCCCTCTGTATGTGGGAATTCAACCTAGAAGGAACGCAAACTATTCAACACTTCCTCGGCATGACGCTCGAAGAGATGTACAAATTGTTCTTTGGACCACAAATAAAGTGTCCGGACACCACCGAGGATGCGGGTCTGAGCTGTAATCGCCTAGATACCCAAGTAAGTAATCCCGTGGCCGAACACACTGTCTTTTTATTTACCATACCATTATTCTGAAAAGTCGCTTCTTGACCAGGACTGGGTAACAAAGGCGAAGATGATCAGGTGTTCGGCCCCCCTTCCCGAAGGCTCAGCAAATCCAGTACTAGCCAGATTGCTCGAGCCGGCGCCTTATCAGGCGCCCTCAGGGGAAGATAAAGGGGGGAATAAAGAGGCTGAAAGTAGGCCTCACTAATTATTCATCCAAACCGGGGGAATTAGCGCCTCCGCGAAGGAGGATAACCAGGGAGAAGAATCCGAAATTCCCTCTCCCCAAGGAAGGAAGAGGACCACCTCTGAAGACCCGGAAACAAAGGTTTCCAAACGGGGGAAGAAATCTTCGCCAGAGGGTCCTGCCACGAAGGGTACTTTTGCCGCACAGTGCCCGCAAGGGGATCAGCCCTCTAACGAGCTTTAAGTAACCAAAAAGTACTTAATAGTCAAAATATACATTACTTCTAAAGACAATAACCGAAGCATATATCTTTGTAGTTCAGATCGTAGCCCTTCTCGACAGAGTTCGTCTTGGGGGGATCTTCTTTCGGAGATGATGGAGAGTGAAACACCTCCCCATGCCACCCCGCCTCATGAGGTGGGCGACCCTAAAGTGTCGTCGCGGAGGGTTTCTCCTGATTCGCCAAGGCCATAGGGTAATCCTTCGGCCACCCGAAGTCCTCAGTATTCGGCTCCTAAAGAGAGCAACAGAAAGAGTCCGGAACCGTCTGGTGTGCGATCAGACGCACTGAAGGATCTTCTGGACCTAGCGGCCATCTCAGAAGTGCATCGAACGGTAATGGGTACGGTGATTGAGAGGATTTTATCCGCCGAAAGCTTGTTGCACGAAGCTTTTATGAGTCTGCTGAAAGGCTTTGAGGTACGTGAAATAGTGTATGTTTTTGACAGTACCGCACACGTTTGGTGTGCCCTATGCAGATAGTAGCCCCTGAGACTCTGGTTGCCGTCGAGAACGACGGCAAAAAGAGGATCATAGTCCTAGGTAATAATCAGGCCGCCATCATGTGCAGGTGGCTGAAGGTCCGACGGCTAGCCGGACTGATGAGTTTGCTGAGCTGAAGCGGCAATTTGATGCGGCAGATGACGACATCGTGCTTGTAAACAAGCGGCTCGACGAGGCATGGGGTATGTGATTTCTCCGGTGATCAACACATAGTAAGAGGAGCATGATGCCAGTATATTTAATATGTTGTGACTGCAGATTGAGCTGCTGCCGTGGAGACCCTTCGGGTGGAACTTGCATGAGCCAAGGAACAAGCCAGGAATAGTGGTGCGGCCGCTCTAAAGGCAGTCGAAGAGCTGAGGGTCGAACAGGCTGCGCATTGCCAAAGCAAGGAAAAAATAGCCAAAATGGCCGTTGAGTTGAAAGATGTCGCCGACCGTTACCAGCTTCTTGAAAAAGAAAGCCGAGCGAAGGTGACAGACCTGGAGAAGGCCATGGTAGCAGCCAAGGAAGCCCGCTCCAAAATCAGAGCGGCGAAGGAAGCAACAATTCCTTCGTGCTGTGCTGTGCATCGATGCTATGAAGAGATCGGCGTGCATAGAGGGTGCGCGGATGGCACTTGCCCGTGTCAATACATACTGGGAAGAGATGGAGGCCACCACTATTGCAACCCAGAGTTCGGCCGTGCACCGATTATCTACCGAGCACTACTTTGAAGAAGTCCTTGAAGGCGCTCGTTCAATAGAGGCTCAGTGCTCGAAGAATATTATGTTCTAGTGACATGTATTCCCATTGTAAAAAACAATGTATTATTGAATTGTAAAGGCTATGTTTATACTTTTGCCTAAAAGTATTATGATGCCTCCTGTGCGGCCGTTTATGTATATATGTATATAACCTAAAAGTTTGCAGTCATCGGCTTCAGCCTCCACGCATATAATGCGGGGGTGTTCGCAAAAAACTCGTATTCACACTTGATCCAATGTCTTGGTCCATTAAGGAGGTGGTAGCGCAGCGAACGAGGCAATCGGACTATATTGCTTTAACACTTTCACTTAGCCATAGGAGTTTGACGGTGGGACTACTATATAGCCCCTGGTACTTCCGCGCTTGTCCGAATACGGTGCGCGTACGTACATGACCGGGAAACGGCCCTTCGTTAATGCGGAGGAATCCTGAAGATTCCGCTAAGTCATCAAGTGGTTGACCTGTCCCGCGCTTTATCATGACAGTCAGTATTCGGCTTTCTCTACTGAGGTGCTCATCCGGATGAACCAGGGCACAATCACAGTAGTTCTCCCGGTGCCGCCTTAGCCGATAGAGCGGAACATAAGGTAGCAGAACACGGGAGCCAGGCAAACCCAACATTTGACCAAAGACATGATTCAGAGCTGATGCATATAAGGCCAAACTCGCGACACCGAACACTCCCTAAGGTATTCGGTCTTTATAACATATGTCGGGCTGAACAATGCCCTTAATAATAAATCCCGAGTGTCCAGGTACGTGCAATATTCTGACGTAGCGAAATGCCAATAACGTCAGCATCCTTCTCGGTTGTATTGAGTATCTGGAGGATGTGAACAACAAGAGACAGTAAAAAAGGTTTACGCAGGGTCTTAATCTAAAAAGAAACCTTTGAGCGGGTCCCTGCTGCACGTCTGTGCCTGTGTCTCCGTTGTGCCGTGTCCTGGACGGGTGTAGCACGATTGTCATCTGTAAAAGAGAAGAACTTAGGTGAAAGTTGTCATGCCAAAAAATTGGTTATTCTCTATAAACCATTAAAATTCAAGATAAGTCAAGTTGAGCTGAACTAGCCCTGATTACACGCGAGAAGCCCCTGGTACCATCTATGAGGGTTTAACCATCAAACCAATCTCAGGTATATCTAGTGATGCGCCGGACTCGTCTAACCGTGTCCGCGGTCTTGACGACCTGTCATTTATTCTGGTTCGTGAGGCCGTCTAGTGCTCGGCTGTTAAAGCCACCGCACATTCTTCCGCGCGTAGAGAACGCTCAATATTTCCACCAACTGTGATGGTGCCACGTGGACCAGGCATCTTAAGCTTAAGAGAAGCGTAATGTGGTACTGCATTAAAACGAGCTAAAGTTGTTCTTCCGAGTAGTGCTTGATAGCCGCTTCGGAATGGAGCAACGTCGAAGTCTAACTTCTCACTTCGGTACTTGTCGGGTGAACCGAATACAACCTCTAGTATTAGAGAGCCCGTGGAGTGGGCCTCTGGGCCTGGTATTACTCCCTTGAAGGTAGTATTAATGTGGCTGATTTTTGTCGGGTCTATCCCCATTTTGCGGACTGTGTCCGGATATATCAGATTTAGACCACTGCCACCGTCCATAAGGACTTGTGTGAGATGGTATCCGTTTATTATTGGGTCTCACACCAAGGCAGCTAATCCTTCATGCCGGATGCTTGTCGGGTGATCCCTGCGATCAAAAGTGATCGGGCAGGCCAACCAGGGGTTGAACTTAGGGGTGACGGGCTCTACGGCGCATATGTCTCGGAGTGCGTGTTTGCTTCTCCTCTTCGTCACGTGGATCATGTTTACTGTTTTAACCTCTAGTGGGAAATTTTTCTGTCCTCCAGTGCTTTGCTGGCGAGGTTCATCCTCGTCTTCGCTTGGTGTCTCCCTCCCCTTGTGTTCGGTGTTTAGCTTACCGACCTGCTTGAAGACCCAGCATTCTCTATGGGTATGATTTGCAGGTTTATCGGGGGTGCCATGAATCTAACATAGTTTGTCTAGAATCTTGTTTAGGCTAGATGGTCCATCTCTGCTGCCTTTGAAAGGCTTTTTCTGCTGACCTAGTCGAGAGCCCCTGAATCCGGCGTTTACCGCCGTATTATCTGGGATGTCTTCTTTATTTCAACGCTTGCTTTTACTGTGTCGTGGTTTTCCATTGCCATCCGTAACATTGGATGTGCTTGGGTCGCTGGTGCTACTGCGGGCTAACCAGCTATCTTCACCCGCACAAAAGCGGGTCATGAGGCTTGTCAGGGCTGCCATTGTTCTCGGTTTTTCTTGGCCGAGGTGTTTGGCGAGCCATTCGTCTTGGATGCTGTGCTTGAAAGCTGCTAAGGCTTCGGCGTCCGGGCAGTCGACGATTTGGTTCTTCTTAGTTAGAAACCTGTTCCAAAGCTTTCGGGCTGACTCTCCGGGCTGTTGAATTATATGACTTAAATCGTCTGCATCTGGAGGTCGGACATAGGTCCCTTGAAAATTAGCCCGAAAAGCATCCTCGAGCTCCTTCCAACTTCCAATTGAGTTTTCGGGGAGGCTTTTCAGCCAGTGCCGAGCTGGTCCTTTAAGCTTGAGGGGCAAGTACTTGATGGTGTGGAGATCGTCTCCGCGAGCCATATGGATATGGAGGATAAAGTCCTCAATCCAGACCCTAGGGTCTGTGGTCCCGTCGTATGCCTCTATGTTCACTGGTTTGAATCCTTCTGGAAATTCATGGTCCAGCACCTCATCGGTGAAACATAGGGGGTGTGTGGCACCCCTGTATTTGGATGTATCATGGTGTTCAGACGGTTGTAGTATTCGGTTTTGGTTTTGTGCCGGAGCGCACTTCCTAGATCCATAGATGGATCTGGTCATACTGGATTTTTAGCGCAAGTCCTCACGTAGATCGTGTGTTGACTTATGTGCAGCCTTGTTAGCCGCTCTATCGTGATCACAAGGTGGTTGATCCGGCCGGTTGGCCGTTTTATTTTTTGGTTGTGTGGGCTCTAAGGCCTCATCGTCGAATTCAGGTAATAGCTTGCGCTTTGGATAGCTCTTTGTGTGGTAATTTCCACCATACTTTTCTTCATTGTCGAGCTCTTTGTTCCACCTGCTGTTGAGCGTGTTTTGTGCAGCCTTAAGCCTTTGCTTTTGCTTCTTCAGACTCCTCGCTGTGGCAATAAGCCTTCTGCGGAGGTTCTCTTGCTCCAAGTGCATTTTCGGGATGATGTGTGCATCTTCATCTGGACTATTTTCCTCCCCGGAGGGGGTTTGATGAGGTTTATCCTCGGTGTTGCCGTGTTCGGACATCGGATCCGTACTATGTTCACTGTTTGCAGTTTCATCGTGCTCTGCCGCTGGGTCAATGTGGTCGTCGTTTCCTCTGGAGTCGACTGGAGTGTTATTTTCTCTTCGCTGTTATTGTTGTTTTTGCCGAGGCGGGATTTTGAGCGGCGCCTACGCCGACGCTTTGATTGCTTCTAGAGGGAGCTATTCTTCGCTGCATCCTGCCGTTCTTCGTCATTGTTTTCTTTGGGTGTATCCACCATGTATATGTCATGTGGTGAAGTGGTTGTCCAGCGCCCTGTGGGCACTGGTTCCTGTTCCTCTCCTGCATCATCATCCATGCCGTCGATGTCTTCGGAGTCAAAATCGAGCATGTCGGTTAAATCGTCGACAGAGGCTACTAAGTGGGTGGTGGGTGGGCAGCGAATTTCTTCTTCGTCTGCATCCCATTCTAGCCGGGCATAGTTCGGCCAAGGATCTCCTGACAAGGAGAGAGACCTTAATGAATTTAGCAGGTCGCCGAAAGGTGAGTGCTGAAAGATATCTGCGGAGGTGAACTCCATGATCGGCGCCCAATCGGATTCGATAGGCACGGACGCAGGCGGCTTGGAGTCCGTGGCCGGGGACGAATCCAGTAGTTTGGCAATACGACTCTCGTAAGGGGTTGATAACCCACAAGTATAGGGGATCACAACAGTTTTTGAGGGTAAAGTATTCAACCCAAATTTATTTCGACACAAGGGGAGCCAAAGAATATTCTCAAGTATTAGCAGCTGAGTTGTCAATTCAACCACACCTGGAAACTTAGTATCTGCAGCAAAGTATTTAGTAGCAAAGTAATATGATAGTAGTGGTAACTGTAGCAAAAGGTAACAGTAGTAAAAGTAATGTTTTTGGTATTTTGTAGTAATGATAGCAATAGCAACGGAAAAGTAAATAAGAGAAGAACAATATATGGAAAGCTCGTAGGCAATGGATCGGTGATGGAGAATTATGCCAGATGCGGTTCATCATGTAACAGTCATAACCTAGGGTGACACAGAACATAGCTCCAGTTCATCAATGTAATGTAGGCATGTATTCCGAATATAGTCATACGTGCTTATGGAAAAGAACTTGCATGACATCTTTTGT
This sequence comes from Triticum urartu, assembly GCF_003073215.2. NCBI lineage: Eukaryota > Viridiplantae > Streptophyta > Magnoliopsida > Poales > Poaceae > Triticum > Triticum urartu. Next base: position 287,446,837 of record NC_053022.1, read on the forward strand.
CCTACCCTCCCGTGGCAGTGGGGTCCTAATGGAAACTAAGGGATATTAAGGCCTCCTTTTAATAGAGTACCGGACCAAAGCATTAACACATAGTGAATACATGAACTCCTCAAACTACGGTCATCACCGGTAAGTATCCCGATTATTGTCACTTCGGGGTTAATGGATCATAACACATAATAGGTGAATATAGACTTGCAAGATAGGATCAAGAACTCTCATATATTGATAAAAACATAATAGGTTCAGATCTGAAATCATGGCACTCGGGCCCTAGTGACAAGCATTAAGCATAGCAAAGTCATAGCAACATCAGTCTCAGAACATACTGGATACTAGGGATCAAACCCTAACAAAACTAACTCGATTACATGATAGATCTCATCCAACCCATCACCGTCTAGCAGGCCTACGATGGAATTACTCACGCACGGCGGTGAGCATCATGAAATTGGTGATGGGGGATGGTTGATGATGACAATGGTGACGGATTCCCCTCTCTGGAGCCCCGAACGGACTCCAGATCAGCCCTCCGAGAGGTTTTAGGGCTTGGCGGCGGCTCCGTATCGTACAACGCGATGAATCCTTCTCTCTGATTTTTTTCTCCTCGAAACACAATATATAGAGTTGGAGTGGGAGGAGCTCCAGGGGGGCCACGAGGTAGGGGGGCGCACCCTAGGGGGGCAGGTGCGCCCCCCACCCTCGTGGACAGGTGGTGAGCCCATTGGCCTTCATCTTTTCAGGTATTTTTTATATTTTCCAAAAAGTTGCTCCGTGAAGTTTCAGGTCATTCCGAGAACTTTTGTTTCCGCACATAAATAACACCATGGTAATTCTGCTGAAAATAGCGTCAGTCCGGGTTAGTTCCATTTCAAATCATGCAAGTTAGAGTCCAAAACAAGGGCAAAAGTGTTTGGAAAAGTAGATACGACGGAGACGTATCAACTCCCCCAAGCTTAAACCTTTGCTTGTCCTCAAGCAATTCAGTTGATAAACTGAAAGTCATAAAGAAAAACTTTTACAAACTCTGTTTGCTCTTGTTGTTGTAAATATGTAAAGCTAGCATTCAAGTTTTCAGCAAAGATTATAACTAACCACATTCACAATAACGCTTAGGTCTCAAGTTTACTCATATCAATAGCATAATCAACTAGCAAGCAATAATAATAAATCTCGGATGACAACACTTTCTCAAAACAATCATAATATGATATAACAAGATGGTATCTCACTAGCCCTTTCTGAGACCGCAAAACATAAATGCAGAGCACCTTTAAAGACCAAGGACTGACTAGACATTGTAATTCATGGTAAAAGAGATCCACTCAAGTCATACTCAATGTAAACTAACAGTAATGAATGCAAATGACAGCGGTGCTCTCCAACTGGTGCTTTTTATTAAGAGGATGATGACTCAGCATAAAAGTAAATAGATAGGCCCTTCGCAGAGGGAAGTAGGGATTTATAGAGGTGCCAGAGCTCGGCTTTGAAATAGAGGTGAATAATATTTTGAGCGGTATACTTTCATTGTCAACATAACAACTAAGAGATGGCAATATCTTCCATGCTACACACATTATAGGCGGTTCCCAAACAGAATGGTAAAGTTTATACTCCCCCTTCCACCAACAAGCATCAATCCATGGCTTTCTCGAAACAACGAGTGCCTCCAACTAACAAGAGTCCCAGGGGGAGTTTTGTTTGCAATTATTTTGATTTAGTTTGCATAAAGCATGGGACTGGGCATCCCGGTGACCAGCCACTTTCTCGTGAGTGAGTAGCGGAGTCCACTCCTCTTGAGAATAACCCGCCTAACATGGAAGATACGGAGAGCCCTAGTTGATACATGAGCTATTCGAGCATACAAAACAGGATATTTATTTGAAGGTTTAGAGTTTGGCACATACAAATTTACTTGGAACGGCAGGTAGATACCGTATATAGGTAGGTATAGTGGACTCATGTGGAATAACTTTGGGGTTTATACAGTTTGGATGCACAAGAAGTATTCCTGCTTAGTACATGTGAAGGCTAGCAAAAGACTGGGAAGCGACCAGCTAGAGAGCGACAACAGTCATGAACATGCATTAAAATTAATCAACACCGAATGCAAGCATGAGTAGGATATAATCCACCATGAACATAAATATCATGAAGGCTATGTTGATTTTGTTTCAACTACATGCGTGAACATGCGCCAAGTAAAGTCACTTAAATCATTCAGAGGAGGATACCACCCTATCATACCACATCATAACCATTTCAATAGCATGTTGTCACGCAAGGTAAACCATTATAACTCATAGCTAATCAAGCATGGCACAAGAAACTATGATCTCTAGTTGTCATTGCAAACATGTTTATTCATAATAGGCTGAATTAGAAACGATGAACTAATCATATTTACAAAAACAAAAGAGGTCGAGTTCATACCAGCTTTTCTCATCTCAGTCAGTCCATCTTATATCATCATAATTGCCTTTCACTTGCACGACCGAACGATGTGAATAATAATAATAGTGCACGTGCATTGGACTAAGCTGGAATCTGCAAGCATTCAATAAACAGGAGAAGGCAAGGAAATATGGGCTCTTTTGTCAGATCAACAATAATGCATACAAGAGCCACTTCAACAATTTAATTATGGTCTTCTCCTATCGACCCCCAAAGAAAAGAAAAGAAATAAAACTATTTACACGGGAGAGCTCCCAACAAGTAAAAGAAGAATAGGAAATCTTTTTGGTTTTTCTTTTTAATTACTACTACAATCATGGAAAGTAAACTAATTAAAAGTTACAACTATTTTTTTGTTTTTTCTTAAGGTTTATCAAAAACACAAGAAGAAAGCATAAAAAGGAAATAAAGTAGCATGAATGATACAATGAAAAAGTATGAGCACCGACATCTAGCAATGAGTGTGTGAACATAAATGTAATGTCGGTGAGAAATACGTACTCCCCCAAGCTTAGGCTTTTGGCCTAAGTTGGTCTATGGCCACGGCTGGCCTGGCGGATATCCATAATAATAGTTGGGGTCATATTGTGATGAAGAAGAAGACTCTGATTGCCACTGGTTGGCAATCATCTCCGGATCCCACTGGTAATTAGACTGCCGTGAAGGATCAACTTGTGGTTCCGGCTCTGGCTCCATGGTTGGTGCAGGGTTCCGGTAGGCGTGAATAGCCTCTAACAGAACAAGGTATTGGCCTGCCGATAAATCAAACAAACAAGGAGCAGACAGGGTAATTGTCTCAGGATGATGTTTATCAAAGAACAATTTGTATTTAAGCTCTCCTTCCCTATTCTTAACAATAAAATCATGTGCCACCATACTTTATAGTCTAAATAAACACGAGGTAGCACTTTTTCTTCCTTCTCATAATGCCTAATAGGTATGTTAAAATGTGCAGCTAGGCGTGAAGCATAGATGCCTCCAAAGATGGGGCCCTTTGTACGGTTCAGACTTAACCGTTTAGCAATAATGCCGCCCATACTAACAAAGTTATCACCGTATAAATCGTGGAGCAAAATAATAATATCAGGGACACTAAGGTTTCCACAGTTTTCGCGACCAATTAAACAACGACTAGCAAATAATGCAAAATAGCGTAAAACAGGAAAATGTATGCTAGTGATTCGTGCATCCGAAATCTTCCTTGTTTCCCCTACAGTGATAGTATCAATAAACCCATCCACATCCTCGCGATGTGGTTCCTCTGTCTTACCCTCGAAAGGGACTAAACAAACCCGACAAAAATCATAAAGTGACATCTCCTTATGCTCATCATATAAATGAAACTCCGCCGTAGGTGGTGAGCTCCTAGAATGGAAATGAAAGTTTTGCACAAAGATATTTGTGAGTAAGAGATACTGATCTCGTTTGTCATGGAGGAAAGCGGTGAGTCCTGCATTCTTAGCTAGTTCATAAAAATCTTCATAAATCTCGGCTGCTCTCAAGAAATCATCGGAAGGCCATTCACACGACCGAATCTCCGCGGTGCGAGGCGGATTATACTTAGGCTTCTGTGCCTTTTCCTTCGAGCTTCGTCTTGATGAGCCCCTCAAAAGTCTCTTCATCATTTTCAAGGAACAATCTCCCCAAGCAGTTTTGTGAGAGGTGCTTTGAGCAAGGAGATTGAAAATGGCAGCAAAACGAGCTTGGACTCGGGCATGAATTGGATATTCGTGTTTGTGGGAGGAAGAAGAAGTGTGTGGGTGCAGGAATAACTGGAGGAGGGCCACCGTGGGCCCACGAGGCAGGGGGCGCGCCCTCCACCCTCGTGGGCAGGTGGTTGACCCCCCTGCTGTGTTCTCAGTGCCAAATATTCTCAAATATTCCAGAAAAATCATATTTAAATTTCAAGGCATTTGGAGAACTTTTATTTTTGGGGTATTTTTATATTGCATGGATAATTAGATAACAGACAGAAAAATACTATTTTTATTTTATTTAATATAAATAACAGAAAGTAAAAGGAAGGTACACAAGGTTGTGCCTTCTAGTTTCATCCGTCTCATGATCATCAAAAAGGAATCCACTAACAAGGTTGATCAAGTCTTGTTAACGAAATCATTCCGAATAACATGGAACCAGAGAAATTTCGAATAACACTATGTTACCTCAACGGGGATGTGCACATCCCCAATAATAAGAATATCATATTTCTTCTTGACAGTGGGAAGAGGAAATTCAAAACCTCCAAATATAATCGATGAGATTTTTCCAATAGAGTTGATGCTATGAACTTGAGGTTGTTTCCTTGGAAAGTGTACCGTGTGCTCATTACCATTAACATGAAAAGTGACATTGCCTTTAGTGCAATCAATAACAGCCCCTGCAGTATTCAAAAAGGGTCTTCCAAGAATAATAGACATACTATCGTCCTCGGGAATATCAAGAATAACAAAGTCCGTTAAAATAGTAACGTTTGCAACTACAACAGGCACATCCTCACAAATACCGACAGGTATAGCAGTTGATTTATCAGCCATTTGCAAAGATATTTCAGTAGGTGTCAACTTATTCAAATCAAGTCTACGATATAAAGAGAGAGGCATAACACTAATATCGGCTCCAAGATCACATAAAGCAGTTTTAACATAGTTTCTTTTAATGGAGCATGGTATAGTTGGTACACCGGGATCTCCAAGTTTCTTTGGTATTCCACCCTTAAAAGTATAATTAACAAGCATGGTGGAAATTTCAGCTTCCGGTATCTTTCTCTTATTTGTAACAATATTTTTCATATACTTAGCATAAGGATTCATTTTGAGCATATCAGTTAATCGCATACGCAAAAAGATAGGTCTAATCATTTCAGCAAAGCGCTCAAAATCCTCATCATCCTTTTTCTTGGATGGTTTGGGAGGAAAAGGCATGGGTTTCTGAACCCATGGTTCTCATTCTTTACCATGTTTCCTAGCAACAAAGTCTTTCTTATCATAACGTTGATTCTTTTATTGTGGGTTATCAAGATCAACAGCCGGTTCAATTTCTATATCATTATCATTACTAGGTTGAGCATCATCATGAACATTATCATTAACTTTATTACTAGTTTCAGGTTCGTTACCAGATTGTGTATCAGCACAGAAATAGAAATGTCATTTGGATTCTCAGGTGTTTCAACAATAGGATCACTAGAAGCATGCAACGTCCTATCATTTTTCTTTTTCTTCCTTTTAGAAGGACTAGGTGCATCTATATTATTTCTCTGAGAATTTTGCTCAATTCTCTTAGGGTGGACTTTAGGATACAAAGGTTCCTAAGTCATTTTACCACCTCTAGTCATAACTCTAATAGCATTATCATTATTCTTACTATTTAATTCATTGAGCAAATCATTTTGAGCTTTAAGTACTTGTTCTACTTGAGTGGTAACCATAGAAGCATGTTTACTAATAAGTTTAAGTTCACCTTTGACATTAGCCATATAATCACCCAAGTGTTCAAGCATATTTGAATTGTATTTCAATTGTCTACCAAAATAAGCATTAAAATCTTCTTGCTTAACCATAAATTTATCAAACTCATCTAAGCATGGGCTAGCAAACTTAGTAAATGGGATTTCAGCTTTATCATATCTATAGAGAGAATTTACCTTTACTACCTGTGTCAGGTTATCAAGACCATGAGTTTCTTCAATAGGTGAAGGATTAAGATCATATGTTTCTTCAACAGGCGGTAAATTAATACCATGTATTTCTTCAATAGGAGGTAATTTCTTAACATCTTCAGCTTTAATACCCTTTTCTTTCATAGATTTCTTTGCCTCTTGCATATCTTCAGGACTGAGAAATAATATACCCCTCTTCTTTGGAGTTGGTTTAGGAATAGGCTCAGGAATTGGCTCCAGAGGTGTCCAATTATTTTCATTTGTCAACATATTATTCAATAGAATTTCAGCTTCATCCGGTGTTCTTTCCCTGAAAACAGAACGAGCACAACTATCCAGGTAATCTCTGGAGGCATCAGTTAGTCCATTATAAAAGATATCAAGTATTTCATTTTTCTTAAGAGGATGATCAGGCAAAGCATTAAGTAATTGGAGAAGCCTCCCCCAAGCTTGTGGGAGACTCTCTTCTTCAATTTGCGCAAAATTATATATATCCCTTAAAGCATCTTGTTTCTTATGAGCAGGGAAATATTTAGCAGAGAAGTAATAACTCATATCCTGGGGACTACGCACACAACCAGGATCAAGGGAATTAAACCATATCTTAGCATCACCCTTTAATGAGAACGGAAATATTTTAAGGATATAAAAGTAGCGAGTTCTCTCATCATTAGTGAAAAGGGTGGCTATATCACTTAATTTAGTAAGATGTGCCACAACAGTTTCAGATTCATAGCCATGAAAAGGATCAGATTCAACCAAAGTAATTATATCAGGATCAACAGAGAATTCATAATCCTTATCGGTAACACAGATAGGTGAAGTAGCTAAAGCAGGGTCAGGTTTCATCCTAGCATTTAGAGATTGCTTATTCCATTTAGCTAATAACCTCTTGAGTTCGTATATATCTTTGCAAGCTAAAATAGCTAAAGAAGCTTCTTTATCAAAAACATAACCCTCAGGAATAACAGGCAAGTCCTCATCATCAATTTCATCAGTATTATCACATTCAATATTTTCAATCTCTCTAGCCCTAGCAAGTTGTTCATCAAGAAATTCACCAAGTAGCACAGTAGTATCAAGCATAGAAGTAGTTTCATCATAAGTATCATGCATAGCAGAAGTGGCATCATCAATAACATGTGACATATCAGAACGAATAGGAGAAGCAGGTTTAGGTGTCGCATGCTTACTCAAAACAGAAGGTGAATCAAGTGCAGAGCTAGATGGCAGTTCCTTACCTCCCCTCGTAGTTGAGGGATAAATCTTGGTTCTTGGATTTTTCAAGTTCTTCAAAATGATAAGCATATATAAATCCCAAGTGACTCAAAGAATAGAGCTATGCTCCCCGGCAACGACGCTAGAAAACAGTCTTGATAACCCACAAGTATAGGGGATCGCAACAGTCTTCGAGGGTAAAGTATTCAACCCAAATTTATTGATTCGACACAAGGGGAGCCAAAGAATATTATCAAGTATTAGCAGCTGAGTTGTCAATTCAACCACACCTGGAAAGTTAGTATCTGCAGCAAAGTATTTAGTAGCAAAGTAATATGATAGTAGTGGTAACGGTAGCAAAAGGTAACAGTAGTAAAAGTAATGTTTTTGGTATTTTGTAGTGATGATAGCAATAGCAACGGCAAAATAAAATAAGCGAAGAACAATATATGGAAAGCTCGTAGGCAATGAATCGGTGATGGAGAATTATGTCGGATGCGGTTCATCATGTAACAGTCATAACCTAGGGTGACGCAGAACTAGCTCCGGTTCATTAATGTAATGTAGGCATGTATTCCGAATATAGTCATACGTGCTTATGGAAAAGAATTTGCATGACATATTTTGTCCTACCCTCCCGTGGCAGCGGGGTCCTAATGGAAACTAAGGGATATTAAGGCCTCCTTTTAATAGAGTACCGGACCAAAGCATTAACACATAGTGAATACATGAACTCCTCAAACTACGGTCATCACCGGTAAGTATCCCGATTATTGTCACTTCGGGGTTAACGGATCATAACACATAATAGGTGACTATAGACTTGCAAGATAGGATCAAGAACTCTCATATATTGATAAAAACATAATAGGTTCAGATCTGAAATCATGGCACTCGGGCCCTAGTGACAAGCATTAAGCATAGCAAAGTCATAGCAACATCAGTCTCAGAACATAGTGGATACTAGGGATCAAACCCTAACAAAACTAACTCGATTACATGATAGATATCATCCAACCCATCACCGTCTAGCAAGCCTACGATGACATTACACACGCACAGCGGTGGGCATCATGAAATTGGTGATGGAGGATGGTTGATGATGACGATGGCGGCGGATTCCCCTCTTCGGAGCCCCGAACGGACTCTAGATCAGCCCTCCGAGAGGTTTTAGGGCGTGGCGGCGGCTCTGTATCATAAAACATGATGAATCCTTCTCTCTGATTTTTTCTCCCTGAAACACAATATATAGAGTTGGAGTCGGAGGAGCTCTAGGGGGCCCACGAGGTAGGGGGCGTGCCCCCACCCTCGTGGACAGGTGGTGGGCCCCCTGGCCTTCATCTTTTTCAGGTATTTTTTATATTTTCCAAAAAGTTGCTCCGTGAAGTTTCAGGTCATTCCGAGAACTTTTGTTTCTGCACATAAATAACACCATGGTAATTCTGCTGAAAACAGCGTCAGTCTGGGTTAGTTCCATTCAAATCATGCAAGTTAGAGTCCAAAACAAGGGCAAAAGTGTTTCGAAAAGTAGATATGACGGAGACGTATCAGGGGTGAAGTTAGTATCCGGCTCCATCGCCACTGAGAGTGCTGCCTCCATGGCGGGGTCTATCCCCCCGTCCTCGGATGGTGCAATTTGCTCCGGATTGAGGGCCGGAGTAGTTGCAGGTCTGATCTCCCGAACACTATCCGATGGCAGAGTTACGTCATGCTCGTCATGATTATGCGGCGCACCTGACATGGGCTCGAATCCTTCGAAGATCAAGTATCCGCGGATGTCGGTAGTGTAGTTTAAGTTTCTGAACCTGACCTGATGGCCAGGGGTGTAGCTCTCGATCTACTCTAGATGGCCAAGCGAGTTGGCCCGCAGTGCGAAGCCGCCGAATACGAAGATCTGTCCGGGGAGGAAAACCTCACCCTGGACCGCATCGTTACCGATGATTGAAGGAGCCATCAAGCCTTACGGTGACGGCACAGTGGAACTCTCAATGAAAGCACCAATGTTGGTGTCAAAACCGGCGGATCTCGGGTAGGGGGTCCCGAACTGTGCGTCTAAGGCGGATGGTAACAGGAGGCAGGGGACACGATGTTTACCCAGGTTCGGGCCCTCTCAATGGAGGTAATACCCTACGTCCTGCTTGATTGATCTTGATGATATGAGTATTACAAGAGTTGATCTACCACGAGATCGTAGAGGCTAAACCCTTAGAAGCTAGCCTATGGTATGATTGTTGTTGTCCTACAGACTAAACCCTCCAGTTTATATAGACACCGGAGGGGGCTAGGGTTACACAGAGTCGGTTACAAGGGAGGAGATATACATATCCGTATTGCCAAGCTTGCCTTCCACGCCAAGGAAAGTCCCATCCGGACACGGGACGAAGTCTTCAATCTTGTATCTTCATAGTCCAACAATCCGGCCAAAGGATATAGTCCGGCTGTCCAGAGAACCCCTAATCCAGGACTCCCTCAATGATGCTTATGATGATACTACTACTTTGCTTGATAATATTGTACCACAGGGTGAATTTCTTGATGGACAACTTGCTAGAGCTAAAAATATTGAGAATGTTGAAACTGATGATATTTCTGAAACTGATGAAATTATTGAAACTGGAAACTTTGAAACACCCATTAGACCTAGCTCTCCTATATATGAATTGCATGTTATACTAGAGGGTTGTGTTATGGATGGAGAGGTAGCTAGGGACTTTCTTGCTTGTAAGGATAGATATGATCTTAAGAAATTATTATACAAGTCGAAAGAAAAATATTTGAATGCTAGAATGCAATATGATCCTAAGTTTGCTACTTCAACTATCTTTGTTACTGATAAGGATTATGAATTCTCTGTCGATCCTGAGTTAATTAATTTGGTTGAATCTGATCCTTTCCATGGTTATGAATCTGAAACTGTTGTGGCACATCTTACTAAATTGAATGATATAGCTACCATGTTTGCTCATGAGGAAAAAAACCGCTATTACTATATTCTTAAGTTGTTTCCTTTCTCGTTAAAGGGTGATGCTAAGATATGGTTTAATTCTCTTTTTCCTAGTTGTGTGCGTAGTCCCTAGGACATGTATATTACTTTTCTGAAAAACATGACCTCTAGGACAGGATTACCTTACCACTTGTTGGGAAAGATAGTAGAAAACAAAACAAAAACTTCGCACCTACGATCACCAAGATCAATATGAAGATGCATAAGGGTTGGGATCAACGATTGTTACCAACTCCAGAGTGCAATGGAAGAAGAAGAGTCGGTGTAGATCATGCTCAAAGTCCCTTGTACGACGATGATGATCCCGTGAACCGCCTTCGAACAGAAGACCAAAAGCAAGACATCTCTACTTGGTTGCAAGCGTACTTTCTTCACGATCCGGCAGCGCTCCTCCGTCTAGAGCTAATCGTCGCCGAATAATTAGAGGGAGGAGATTAGTACCACACCGGGCTTCTAATTATGAGGATTAGAGGTGGATAGGGCTAGCTCTAATTAGTCTAGGACCAACTAGAACTAGAACTAGATCAACTAGAAGAGGCACCCAAAAACTTATCAAAAGGGTGGGAAACCTCTAGTATATATAGGTTTATTAGGGAGGAGAGGGCAGCCACCAAGGGAGGAAAGTCCTCCCTTGGTGTGCCGGCCTAGGGAGGAAGTCCAACTCCCACCCATGGTAGGATCCCCCCCCCCAAGGAAAGGGGGCCCACCTCCACTTGGGCATTTATGGCCCAAGTCTCCTTCCCCTTCTTGGCCTTTTAAGGCCCATTGATATTTAATTAATATATACAATATTTTAAAAAAATCAGAGCATTATATATATAATTTAACATCCCTGGAAACATTTTCCACCTAACAAACAACAACAACAAAGCCTTTAGTCCCAAACAAGTTGGGGTAGGCTAGAGGTGAAACCCATAAGATCTCGTGACCAACTCATGGCTCTGGCAAATGGATCACAAGCTTCCACGCACCCCTGTCCATAGCTAGTTCTCTGGTGATACTCCAATCCTTCAGGTCTCTCTTAACGGACTCCTCCCGAAACATTTTTTACCTATATATAATTAATCGATAATACTCGATATTACCCGAAACCCCTCCGGTGACCCCAAAATGCTTCCGGTACCTGTCGGAACTATTCTGGATATTAATGAAACTATTTCAAAAATATATTCTCATCATCCGTTTTCCACTAACTCTCAATATTTCATGATTACCTTAAGTTTGTGACCCCGTAGGTTCGGTAAAACATAGACATGAACGAAACCCCTTCGTCCAATGACCGATAGCGGAACCGTGGACATCCATATCGGTCCCTATGATTACATGAATGATATTCGAGTGAAACTTTGGTTATCAGGTGATGTTCCCTTTGCTTCACAATACTTTACAAAACACGGTGTGCATCGGTATCCTCTTAGGTCATCACCATGCCCACTATACCGTTGCTCCCGTTACCGGTTTTGTTCTTCTTTCTTGTTGACGTGTTCTGGCATCCCCGTGACGTAGTCACCTGTGTCTAGCCAGACGATGATGGATGCCGTCACACCGAGAGGGCCCTAACAATATCTCTCCATCATCGGAGGAGCAAATCCCACTCTCGAGCTGTTCGTTCACTTGTCAAACTTTCGGGTGAACCTGAAAGTTGTCATTATGATCACCTTGTTACAAATGATGTTTGAGCAACCCCAAAGTCCACCGTATGGTAAGAAGTAACCGAGACACTCTCATGGCCTGAGGAACTAAAGTACACATGCTAACACTTCATGTTACAACATATGATTTCAGACGATATGATCACAAAGTATAACATACAGGATTGGGTCGATTCAATATGATCGCTCTTCTAAATTCATACCCTCAATGTTGTTTTTAGGACTATTGTTGCACCTAATGATATCCTAATATTCATAAAACTTGATCACCAACAACACTTGAGCCGGTCCTAGAGGCTGGGCCGGGAACCTATTGTTTGACCGTTTATCATTCCACACGTGCATATGAGTTTTCCACTGAATTGCATATACCAGGATCATAACAGTTATAGCATGAAATATAAACTCTTAAAAATGAATAATGGAAATATAATAATACAATATTATTGCCTCTAGGGGTATTTCCAACACTATCCCTGCATCTCTATTTATATGTTGAGCCATGGGGTCATTTCTTGGTCTTGGAGAAAGAGCCTCCTCAAAGTCGGTTTGGCACGCAAGGCAGAGTCCTTCTCGGACTCCAGGACTAGATTCCAGGGTCCACGGCGTCTGGCCTAGACGCCAGGTTCCTCGGCGTCTAGCCCAGACACCAAGGTCCCTGGCGTCTGGCCCCTGGCCTCCACAAAACTTCCTTTTGCACCTTCCTAAAGCCCCGTGGGCTTTACCCCTTGGCCCAAATAAAGTGGCCTCGCACCAGAACATTTCGGGAAACATCTGAAACCCCTTCTAGTGAATTCTGAAACCCTTACGGAGACCAAGCACTATTATCCTATATATCAATATCTACCTCCAGACCATTCCAGAGCTCCTCGTCATATTCTTGATCTCATCTGGGACTCCGAACAACATTCGGTCACCAATATACAGAACTCATATAATACTATATGGTCAACGAATGTTAAGCGTGAGGACCCTACGGGTTCGAGAATGATGTAGACATGACCGAGACGCTTCTCCGATCAATAACCAATAAACAGGACCTAGATGCCCATATTGGTTCCTACATATTCCATGAAGATCTTTATCGGTCGAACATTTATGACAACATACGTAGTTCCCTTTGTCCGTCGGTATGTTATTTGCCTGAGATTCGATCGTCGATACCTTCATACATAGTTCAATCTCGTTAACGGTAAGTATCTTTACTCGTTCCTTAATACATCATCCCGTAACTAACTCCTTAGTCACTTTGCTTGCAAGCTTCTTGCGATGTTGTATTACCGAGAGGGCCCAGAGATACATCTCCGTCATACAGAGTGACAAATCCCAATCTTGATTCACGCCAACTCAACAGACACCTTCGGAGATACGTGTAGATTATCTTTATGACCACCCAGTTATGTTGTGACTTTGATAGCACACAAGGTATTCCTCCGGTATCTGGGAGTTTCATGATCTCATGCTTGAAGGAATGTGTATTTGACATTAAGAAAGCAGTAGCAATTAACTGAACGATCATATGCTAAGCTAACGGATGGGTCTTGTTCATCACATCATTCTCCCAATGATGTGATCCTATTATCAAGTGACAGCACATGTGTATGGTTAGGAAACCTTAACCATCTTTTGATCAATGAGCTAATCTAGTAGAGGCTTACTAGGGACACAATGTTTGTTTATGTATCCACATATGTATTTAAGTTTCCGCTCTTGTTTCTCCCACCAACGGCAGCGGGCACTGGTGGCTCACTGACGTGCAGGACCCTTAGGATGATGAGGCCAAGTTTGTCTTCCTGGCCGACCTCCACGAGGTGCGTGAACCGCGCATCGGACCCTGGCTCCTTGGCGGCGACTTCAACATGATCACTTCGGCTGCTGACAGAAACACCCCGAATCTGAATCATTGCGTCATGAGTCGATTCCGGCGTTTCATAGCTGACGAGGAGCTCTGAGACATGTACCTACACGGGCGCCGCTACACTTGGTTCCGTGAGCGTGACATGCCAACCCTCGTGCGAAATGATAGGATCATGTGCACGTCCGGATGGGAGCTTGCCCACCCGCATTGCCTTCTGCACTGTCTCTCCTCCGTGGCGTCCGACCACTGCCCGTTGGTCATGGATTGTGCTGCTCACCCCGCAGGGGTGCGCAGATTTCACTTCGAGTGCTTCTGGCTGAAGCTTGATGGCTTCCATGACACGGTCTCGGAAGCTAGGAACTCGATTCCCTCGGAGGCGGATCCCTTCCGGCGTATGGTGGCCCGCCTCAAGGCCACCGCGCGGCACCACCGACGATGGAGTGCGTGCACGATCGGCGGTGTCTCTCTGCAGCTGCAAGTCGTGCGGGAGTTGATTGTCCGCCTTGATGCCGCGCAGGACCTCTGCCCGTTATCCCAAATCGAGGTGTGGCTCAGGCGCAAGCTCAAAAGCACCTACCTGGGGTTGGCTTCCCTTGAACACTCCATCACTCGTCAGCGATCGCGCCTATCCAGGCTCCGCGACTCCCCGCTCTCCTACCTCGGCGTGCATGCCTCATGCCGAAAACAACATAACCTCATCTCCTCCCTCCATGTGGGCGACCATTCCGTCTCCGAGCATGCTAACATGGCTGAGGCCGCCTACAACCACTTTGCCAACATCCTTGGCTCCTTTGAAGAGTGCGCCTTCTCCCTGAACCAGTCCCTTCTATGCATGGGATCATTTGACCTATCCGACTTGGACACACCTTTCACAGAGGACGAGATTTGGAGGGCCATCAAATGCCTACCAACTAGAAAGGCTCCCGGCCCGGATGGATTCACAATCGAATTCCTCCGTGCTTGTTGGGATATCATGAAGCACGACATATGCGAGGCATTCGACAAGCTATACACCGCCAATGGGCGAGGTTTTCAGAAGCTCAATGAAGCGCTCCTCACTCTCCTGCCCAAGCGCCCGGACGCCGCTGCCTTATCGGACTACCGCCCATTAGCCTCATCCACCTCATTGCAAAGCTCTTTTCAAAGGTGTTGTCTCTGCGGCTTGCACCTCGCCTCGGGGCCATGGTCTCGACCAATCAGAGAGCCTTCATCATCGGACGGTGCATCCACAAGAACGTTCTGCTCGTCCAGCAGACGGTGTTTCTCCTCCATAACCTCAAGGTGCCCCGTGTGCTTCTAAAGCTTGACATCGTGCGGTCCTTCGACAGCATCTCCTGGCCCTTCCTTCTCGCAACCCTGCAGCACCTTGGTTTTGGCCAACGTTGGCGCGTCTGGATATCTATCCTTCTATCCACCGCCTCCACCCGGGTATTGATCAACAGCCACCCCCCCATTGGCCACACCCGCAGCCACCGCCAAGGCGACCCAGTTTCTCCGATGCTCTTCACTATCGTCATCGACGTCCTCAACTCCATGCTAGCCCGTGTTGTCGAGCTTGGCCTCATCCAGCGGCTGACTACGAGACACGCGACCTATAGCATCTCTCTTTATACCGACGATGTCGTCATCTTCTGTCGCCCAGATCACCATGATATCTTTGTTGTCCGCGAGCTTCTGCGTGTCTTTGGGGTGGCCTCCGGGCTCCGCACTAACTTCAACAAGTGCTTGTCTACGCCCACCTAGTGCAATGACGAGGACATAGCGACCATTGCTTCAGAGATGCAATGACCGGTGAAGCAATTCCCTATTCAATACTTGGGACTTCCTCTGTCCATCCGCAAGCCTTCTACCACGAGCATGTTGGGGAACATAGTAATTTAAAAAAAAATCCTACACACACGCAAGATCATGGTGATGCATAGCAACGAGAGGGGAGAGTGTCGTCCACGTACCCTCATAGACCGTTAAGTGGAAGCATTATAACAACATGCTTGATGTAGTCGTACGTCTTCACGATCGACCAATCCTCGCATCGAACGTATGGCACCTCCGCGTTCAGCACACGTTCAGCTCGGTGACGTCCCGCGAACTCACGATCTAGTAGAGCTCGAGGAAGAGTTTCGTCAACACGATGGCGTGGTGACGATGTTGATGAAGCTACCGACGCAGGGCTTCGCCTAAGCACCGCTATGATATAACAGAGGTGGATTATGGTGGAGGGGGGCACCGCACACAGCTAAGAGATCAACAGATCAATGGTTGTGTCTTTGGGGTGCCCCTTTACCCCCGTATATAAAGGGGGGAGGAGGAGAGGGCCGGCCAAGGGAGAGGCACGCCCAAGGGGGGGGCAATCCTACTCCAAGTAGGTTCCCCCCCCTTTCCTATTCCAAGAAGGAGAAGGGGGAAGGAGGAGGTGGAGAGAAGGAAGGAGAGGGGGGCCGCCGCCCCTTCCCCTTGTCCAATTCGGATTGGGGCAAGGGGGCCGCACGCCACCTCCAGGCTGCCCTCTCTCTTCTCCACTCAAGCCCATAAGGCCCAATAGCTTCCGAGGGGTTCCGGTAACCCCCGGTACTCCGGTATATGTCTGAAACCTCCCGGAACCCTTCGATGTCCGAACATAGTCATCCAATATATCGATCTTTATGTCTTGACCATTTCGAGACTCCTCGTCATGTCCGTGATCATATCCGGGACTCTTGTCGTTGTATTAGAGTAGGGGTACCCTAGTATCTCGAACTTGTGCACGGGCAGTCGCAGCATCCCGCGGCAAGGCTTGCCGGGTGACCGCCAAGGTCCTCCGTGGTTCCTTTGGAGCCATTCAAGGACAAAGTATCCAAGCCAAGGAGACAAGACCCCGGCAAGAGGAGCTTGCCGGGAAGGCCAACCAAGGCATGTCAAGGAACTTGCCGCGATGCGCCACGCGTCCCGGCAAGGCCCGGTGAGCGACAAGATCCCGGACGCGACAAGACAACGACCGCGGCAAGGCACTTGCTGCGGCAAGCCACCACTCTGTGTCCGCGCTCCAGCACATCCACCAACGTGTCGCTCTGGGACCCTTCCAGGCGTACGTGGCGGGAGGCTGTGCAGCCAGCGGTGCGCGGTGGCAAGCGGCACTGACAAGATTGCCATCATGGCGAGCGGTGGCGTCCCTGACGGTCCCTTTTGCACTATTTAGGTGACGCAGACGGGCATTTAATGCCCTGGTCCCCTGCCGTCAGGGTTAGGTATGATATACTGTAGCAGGTAGCTGTACCAACCGCAACACCTTTCCATTTTTACCCTTGTCTACGTTGCCACCTGCCAGTGACCCCTTGAGCATATAAAAGGAGGCCCATGCGCAACGTAGAAGGGGGAGGAAGAGAACACTCACGCTCGGTCTCGTTAGCTGCTGGGGTGTACTGTAGCACTCGGCGCTCCCGAGCAAGAACTCAATACAAACCATAAAGCAGGAGTAGGGTTTTACGCATCCGTGCAGCCCGAACCTGGGTAAACTGCTCGTGTGCTTCGCCTCGATCCGCTCTTCGTGCGACCCTCGCCCCCGCCGAACCGAAAGGGACTCGGTCCGCCGGTCCCATAGGTGCTCGTGGATTAGTCCCCCGACATCTTTGGCGCGCCAGGGAGGGGGGTTGAGGTTGTGTGAACCAGATCCGGCGTTCACACGAGCTAGATCTTCATCATCTTCATCGACATGCCGCCGAACAAGAAGGCTTCGGAGGCGGCTGCTCCGTCCGCGCCGAACCCACCACCGCCGAAGCAAACGGCTAATGGGGCAGACGCCGGTGGAAGAACGGGGGTCAAAGAGGGAGCTCACGGTGCTGCCAGGTCCAAGGACAAGGTTGCGCTGCCCATCGGCGGCGTAGCCGGCTCCCACAACGACCGGGCGCACTCCAAGACCTCGGCGTCCGTACATGCACCGCGCCCATCTCAGGAGGCGCGGGACCGGCAGCGTCGTGGTACTCACGGTACCATGCGTTTGCTGGACCAAGATCGAGCTGGTGGATCTCGGAGTGCTCAAGACCAGCATGCACGCCAACATGCTGGCACGAGCGAGGCACGGTCGCCTGGACGGGATACTGCTCCTTCTAACATAGTTAGAAGTCCGAGCATATCCCGCTCCTCGCACCGTTCGCCACCGCCACCCGCCACTACAGCAGAAGCTTTGGCGCGAGCTCAACTGCTCCTGGACTACCCTCCAACGGCAGACAAGATCGACAACTTGAGGGCCACCATTCAGAGTCTCATCGGCTTCGCCAACGGCGACACTCAACGGCAGCCGAGCACGTCGCAGCCGCGGCAAGTCAGCCAGGCACGAGCCAGTGGCGACAAGACCGGTGGGGGTGCAACCACTGTGCACTCTCCGCCCCGAAGGCCAAGATCGCCGACTCGCCGGATCCACCTCGACAGCGACTCCACCGCGTCATCAGATCCGCGAGCTCGTCGCGATCAGCGCCAAGTTCTTCACGAACGACAGCAAGAAGACGCTCGTACTCGCATCGAGCGCCGAAGAGAAGCGCGACGTCAATCGGACCAGCGCGCTGGGCCCTCTGTCGACATGCATGCGCCAGGGGAACCAGGCGACTTGCCGTACGCGGTAGGTTGCCCTGCGTTTACTCGTGAGCTGCGGCAAGTCCAGTGGCCCAGCACGAAGAATTTCAAGCCAGACGTACGAGAGAAGTACAACGGCAAGTCGCATCCGTCGGAGTTCCTCAACATCTACACCATCGCGGTGCAGGCTGCCGGGGGGCGGGATGACAAGATCCTTGCCAACTACTTCCCGCTGGTGCTCAAGCCCAACGTCAGGTCTTGGCTCATGCACTTGCCGGACAGCTCCATATCCTCCTGGGCAGACTTATGCCATCAGTTTGTCGGCGCCTTTACAGGCGGCCACAAACCTCATGGCCAAGAGAGTGACCTTCATCTGCTCGCCCAGAAGGAAGGAGAGCCCCTGCGCAAGTACATTCAGAGATTCAGCCGTGTACAGCACAACATCCTAGATGTCCACCCTGCCGCGGTCATCAGCGCGTTCCATCAGAACGTGCGTAACCGTAGGATGCGGGAGGAGATGGCGATGTGCAAGATCAGAGACGTCAGTGAGCTGTATGCCCTGGCCGACAAGTGTGCACGTGCTGAGGAAGGGAGGAAACTCCCCGGAGAGAATACAGGAGCAGGAGGATCTGACAGCAAGGATGCTGTCCCGACAAAGAAAAACCGGCGGCGGAACAACAGGAAGAAGAAAGGCAAAGATGAGCTAGTCATTGAGCAGTCCGGCAATGAAGGTGGCGCCAAGAAAGCCAAAGCTAGTAGCTCTGGCAAGGAGATTGCCGCATGCACCGACTGCTAGACTGTGGCGGTTGCCGACAAGCAGGACGGCACCAACAAGCAGTACTGCAAGATCCACTGCACCAAGGGCCATGACCTCCAGAGCTGCAAGAAGGTCGAGCAGCTTGTCCAGCAGCAAAAGGCTGAATACGAGCAACGCAACAAGGAGAGGGCCCAAGGAGGCGCTGGAGAATCCGGCAAGAAGCGCGCCAGCCGGGGAGGACTCCGCGGCAAGGCCAAGCAGCGGCAAGGAGACAGACCTCCCCGCGGCTGCGACAAGGATGAAGAAATTCCAGAAACGAGCATCCCCGTCGAGGAAGCAAGCAAGGAGTGGCTGATGTACTTTGATGGTGCCTTTTCGCTGCAAGGCGCCGGCGCTGGCGTGCTGCCTGTCGCACCCACCGGAGAGCACCTCAAGTACGTAGTCCAGATGCACTTTCCCAAGGAGCAAGCAACAAACAATACTGCAGAGTATGAAGGCTTGCTTGCCGGTCTCAGGATCGCGACAGACCTTGGGATCAAGAAGCTCATTGTCAGGGGTGACTTGCAGCTTGTCGTCCGCCAAGTGAACAAGAGCTATCAGAGTCCGTTGATGGAAGCCTACGTCGACGAAGTGAGAAAGCTAGAAGAGCACTTTGACGGCCTACAGATGGAGCATGTTCCAAGAGCTCAGAACGCCATTGCCGATGGCCTATCAAAGTGCGCCGCACTTAAGTTACCTGTGGAACCAGGGATCTTTGTGCTCAAGGTGACTCAACCGTCTGTAACGCCATCAACTGGACAGAGCAAGAAGAGGAAGTTGATTTCTGGTGACTATTTTCTGGCAGAGCTTCCCGAAGCCGCCGCCAAGAAGGTCCCCAAGATCAACGCCAAGAGCGTTGAGGAGCAGTCTGCTCCGGCAAGCCCAAGGGTTTGTTCCGTTGAAGCAGAAACTCCCAACAAGTTTTGCTCCGGCAAGCTTGCCGGGGAACGTCAAGCTCCGGCAGAGCCACAGGTTCTCGCCGTAGAAGCGAATGTTCCCGCAGCAGCAGATTTGCCTTTAGTCCTTGTTGTCGAGCCACAAGCTCCAGCATGGACACAGCAGATTGTCCGTTTCCTTCAGACAGGAGAACTTCCCGAAGAGCAAGAAGAAGCGGAAAGAGTAGCCCGACAGTCAAGTATGTACCAGTTTGTCGACAACACACTGTACAGAAGAAGACTCAACGGTGTGAAATTGAAGTGTATTCACCGGGAAGACGGACAAAAGCTGTTGGCAGAGATACATGGAGGCATATGTGGTCACCACATTGGCGCAAGAGCACTTGCCGACAAAGCATTCCGGCAAGGTTTCTTTTGGCCGACAGCCCTCCAGGATGCAACTGCACAAGTAACCAAGTGTGAAGCGTGCCAGTTCCATTCCAAGTAGATACACCAACCAGCTCAAGCTCTCCAGACGATCCCTTTATCCTGGCCATTTTCGGTCCGGGGGCTCGACATCCTCGGCCCCTTTCCCCGAGCAGTCGGGGGCTTTGAGTACTTGTACGTTGCAATCGACAAGTTCACAAAGTGGCCGGAAGTGGAAGCAGTGAGGAAGGTGACAGCACAGTCAGCAGTCAAGTTCTTCAGGTCGATTGTTTGCCGCTTCGGGATCCCTAACAGGATAATCACCGATAACGGTACGCAATTCACGAGCCGCACCTTCATGCAGTACGTCCAAGATCTTGGCGCCAAGGTCTGCTTCGCTTCTGTTGCTCACCCGAGAAGCAACGGTCAAGCGGAGAGGGAAAATGCTAAAGTGCTGCGTGGGCTCAAGACCAGGACTTTCGACAGGCTGCACAAGTGCGGAAGAAACTGGATCGAGGAGCTGCCGGTGGTTCTTTGGTCGATCAGGACGACACCAAATCGAGCCACTGGCCAGACACCTTTCGCTCTAGTCTATGGAGCAGAGGCAGTTCTCCCCACGGAACTCGTATACAGGTAACCTCAAGTGCTCGCTTATGATGAGCTTGAGCAAGAGCAGCTGCGACAAGATGACGCGCTACTCCTTGAGGAAGACCGTCTTCAGGCTGCTGTACGAGCTGCTCGCTACCAGCAAGCTTTGCGCCGCTACCATAGCCGCAAAGTTAACGCCAGAAGTCTCGAGGAAGGTGACCTTGTTCTTCGGCGTGTTCAGTCCGCCAAGAATTCCAACAAGTTGACGCCGAAGTGGGAAGGCCCTTACCGGGTGAAACAAGTCACTAGGCCTGGCGCTGTCCACCTTGAGACCGAAGATAGCATTCCGGTGAGCAATTCCTAGAACATTGAGTATCTTCGTAAGTTTTACCCGTAAGGCGCGGTTGCCAGAACCTGTTCCGGCAACCACCTTTTGTACAAGTCTCGCCGCTGTTGCATGTAATCCTTTGTACAAAGCCGGGCGCAGACCCCGTGCATAAGTAAAGCTCATATGCTCCGCACATCTTGTCAATTTCATGCTTTCTATTTTTTGCATATGTGATCTGACACTTTGTGCAGCACCTACTCCCCGGTAAGCAATAACGAGCCGTAAGGCTCCATATCTTTATTTTCTCCTCTTTCTTTTTTCTCAAGGAAAGGAAGGTTCCCTCGCCCACAAGTTTGCCGGGGGGGAAAGGAGAAGATAATGGTATGGACCAGGCGTCGTTCAAGAAAGTTTCGCCTTACCGGGAAGCAAACAACAGAAAAGCTAAGTTGCCAAAGTTTGAGCAATCAGATTTTTAAAATTTTTAAGTTATCTCCCTTGAACGACCGCACTTTGTATGGAAAACCTGTGCGCGGAGGAACCAACTCGTAGCTAGTTGCGCCCTTACTTTGTTTCGAGTCCGCTCAACAACTTAAGTGAGCTGCGACTAGTTGCGACAAGGTTTCTTGTCGGTAGCGGCACCGCCAGCAGGCTGCTGACGTCCCGCACTCAGCGCTCGCGGCTAAGGTGCCTGCACCGGCAAGTTCCCTAAAAGCGTAGGGCAAAAACATACAAAGGGAGGAATCAAGTAAAGGGAATAACATTGCAATCATTACCCGGAATAGAGTTATATTACAAGGTAGCTTGTCGCGGCTCTAACAGATTGTTCTCATAACATGACCAGCAGCGACAAGAAAAGAAGAAAACGGGCGGCCTAGTCTACGCGATCGCCCTCAATCCTCTTGATCCCGCTCACCTTATCCACAATGGGTGCGACAAGGGTCTTGAGCGCCTCCAGATCAGCATCCGGCGGCAGGGTCTTGAGGACGTTGGTGAGGTTGAGGGCCGGGTTGCGGAAGGCCACCTTCACCAACACCTTTCGAAGAGCTCCCGCGCAGATCTTGCGCGACTCGTCGGCCAGCTGCTTTGGGATCTTCTCCCGGAGCCGCTGGAGGGCCGTCGCCACGACTTTGAAGAACAAGGTGAGCTTGGCGCTGGATTGGAGGTTCTCATCAGAGGGATACCTGAGATCCTCCACCCCCAGCTGCGTCAGCTCCCTGTCAATATCTGCGGCAGCATTCACGAGACCCTCCGTCCAGTGCTCCACTTTCTCCCTAAAAGCATTCTGGGTGGCGGCAGCACTTGCCAGCAGCGCCTTGTCGGCCTTGATCTCCTCCTTCAAGGCCACCTCCTGCTCCCTGGCGCCGTCCAGCATCTTGGTCAAAGTGGTCAGCTTCAACTCAAGATCTGCGTTGGAGTCCTTGGTGGTGCTAAGCTCTTTGCCCTTCTCGGCGAGACGAACCTGCAGCTCTGAGTTGCTGTGGGCGTCCTTCTCCCGCTCACGCTTGTGCGCAGCAAGCTCTTCACCACTCGCCTTGAGATCGGCCTCCAGCCGCGCCACCTTCGTCTCCAGATCCTTCTTGGCGGCCTCGGCAACTGCGGCAGCATCCTCTGCTTGCTTAAGGGCTCCGCCGAATTTTTGCTCATGCGCGGCAAGCTCCTCCTCGTGGCTGTCGAGGTTAACTTTCCGCTGCACCAGCTCGCCCTCCTGCGCAGACAGCTTCTCAGCGGCAAGCCGTTGTTGCTCTTCAACTTCGGCCTTCTTGAGGAAGAAGGCCTTCTGCTCTTCGGTGAGTTGCTCCCGCTCCTCTGCCAGGGACCGGAGAGCTTCCTGGTTGAGACCCTGGAGCTCCTCCACGCACTTCTCGATGTCCGCTCCCGCCTTCGCGACAAGCGCCTCGCGGGATTCCAGCTTGGCTTGCGGCGCGCAGTAGAGCGACAACAGCTTCCGCAGCAGCCGCTCCTCCTCAGGCTCGCCGCTGCTGCTGCTCGGCGCATCAACTAGCGTCAGCCCAGCGGAGGCGAGCACCTCTCCATCAAAGCTCTCTCCCTCGACCGGCGCCCTGGAGCTTGACGCCCAGGGGAGGTTGATGAAGACGCCATCGCCGGCCTTCAAGTAGACGCCTGGCTGGGGCTCTTCGGAGCCTGGCGCTGCGGCAGCGGCGGACGGGTCGGCGGTCGACGTAGCGCCTGGCGCTCCTGCGGCCTCAGGGCCGTCCGTGCGATCGCCAGACCCCTCGCCAGGTGCTGCGGCGGCAGCTTTGGCGGCCTCATCGCCGGCGGGATCATCAGCGCCGGCTGCTTCTTCAGTGGCAGCGGCGTCGTCGGCAGCAACCTCGGTCTCCATCGGCTCCGCAGCAGATGGGTCTGATGGCCGGAAAAGTGAGAAAAGTCAAGCAAATACCCAAAAAGAAGAAGAACCCAAGGGAAGCTTTGAAGAGAAGATTACCTGTACTGGGTTCGGCAGTCGTAGTCTCCGCCGCCGGGGGGACGCTGGTGCTGTCCCTTGTCGGAGAACTCTCCCTTGCCGGAGGACTCTCCCTTGGCATTTCGAGGGCGGCCTCCGGGCGCTCCTGGTGGGGCTGCTCTGCTCCTACACAAACCAACAGTCAGATGTCAGCAAAGAAAGAGTATCCATGCGCACCTAATAGCGGAAAGCAAACCATATACTTACGCCGGGGGCTGCTCTGGAGAACAGTTGCCGGGTCCGGCAAGGTTGTCTCGGACGCACCCCCTGCTGTCGCGGTGGGTTCATCCTCGATGAAAATCACCAGGACCTTGGCTCTCTTCGCTGCTCTCTGGGCCAGAGTCCTAAAAAGGAATAAGTTCAGAGTAAAGCAAATGAGATACAAGACAAAACAGCAAGAATTCAAGAACTACAAGTACAACAAGAGAATCTTACTCTTCTTCTTCCTTGTCGGAGCTGAACGCGGAGAAGTCGAAGTCCAGCTCGCGTCCGGCGCGAGGAGGCGGAGGAGTAGTTTCCCTTGGCCGCTTGGCGGGAACAGTGGCGGTGGTCTGAGACGACCCCGCTCCGGCTACCGCCGCGGCTTGAGAAGCGGCAGGAGCAGAAGCGGTGGTCCGGGTGGACCCCGCTCCAGTTACCGCAGCAGCGTGAGGTGCTCCCGCAGCAACAGTGCTTGCCGCGGTGGAGCGTGTCGCGCGGCGCGGCGACTGTTCACTCGCCCGCCGCCCCGCTACGTCCCCGGCCTTGCGGAGACGCCTTCTTGGTGGGGATGGAGGCTCTGCTTGCGGCGAGCTGCCTGAAGATGAGGAGGAAGAGGAGTTGATCTCCAGCGAGCCGCTCATATCCTCGGCGGGCTCGCTCGACTCGACGTCATGCCCGGCAAGCTCTTTCTCGCCGACGAGCTCCTCTCACTCGGCACGGCTTGCCGCCTCTGCTGCCTTTGCCTCCTCCACGGTGAATCCAAATTCGCCCGCGGCTGCGGCTGCCGCTGCCTCTTCCAGCCTAGTGGCGATGCGTGTCATCTTCGCATCGGTGGTGTCGCGGGTGAGGCTATTCTTTTCGTCGGAGCGGACCGGCACTTCTACCAAGCCGTCAAAGAACTCCTGCACGACGTCGTCTGCAGGCTCTTGCCAAGTTGGGACAATTCCATGCGAATCGCACAGCGGCATCATTGCACGGATGCGGTCGAGCGCGGAGTTGTTGCACAGCGGAACGACACCCTTCGGCAACCTGAACACTTCGGGATGTTGAGGGTCGTACTTGAATTGCTCCTGGAGCATCGCGTTAAGCTCCAGAACAGTGAAGTTGAAGTTGAGGCCCGGACGCAGCCTCATAATATCCGCCGCATTCTTGAATTCCCAGGCGGGTCTCCTCCGTTCCTGCAGGGGGGCGATGTGGCGGAGAAGAAAATCTGCGCCAACAGCGCCTACAGTGAGCCCGGCAAGCCTGAGGCGTTGGATCCGGGTGACGGCAATCTTAAGCCTATCATCTTCCGGGGCCACGTCACTCCAATCGCTGCCGCGTGCTACTGGGGCTTGGCGCCGGGCGGTAAACGGCTGCGGGTTCTCCTCGACAATCCAGCACCAGTCTGCTCTCCATTCCTCCCACTTGCTGCGGAACTCTCCCTCCAGATAAGTGTCCTTCTTGCCGGCCCTCGAGATCCAGGCGATTCCGCCGGATAAAGGCTCTCCTCTCTCTACTCGGGGCATAAAGAAGTGGCGAAAAAGGGCTACATTGGGATAGACTCCGACAAAGTTTTCGCAGAGATGTGCGAAAACTGCCATGGTCAGAACAGCATTGGGGGTGAACTCAAGGAGGCGGAACCCGTAGGTGTTCATAATATCCCAGAAAAACTCAGAGAAGGGCGGGCAGAGCCCGCAGTAGAAGAACAAGGCGAAGAAAGGATATCCGTTTGGAGCCATTTTCCAAGCGGCGGCTGGAAGTACCTTCGTGCGTGGATGCGCTCGCGTCTCCGTCGACCAGAAGAGGTAGTAATTCTCCCTCAGCTCCCTCGCGGCGAGCTTGGGGGGGAAGATTGCCCGCTCCTTTCGGAGCGCCGCAAGCCGCTGCGCCTCGGTCGACTTCACAACCTTCCCTTTGTCGGCTCTCGGAGCCATGGCGGAAGTGGTGGAGGAGGTCGACGGCGTTGGTGGTGCTGATGGCGATGGGGGGCGGAGCGCTGCTCTCTTTCAGCTTTGGGAAGACGAGGGAGCGGCGGAGGTTTCCGAGATTGGAGTAGCAACCGGCGAATGGGCGAACTACCCCTGTTTCCCATGCTTATAAAGAGGGAGGGGCGGACGTTCCGCCTTTCCGAATAAAGAAACCACCCACGATCTATCCCACGACGCCGCATTCAACGCGTGTTCGGGGAGGGCGCGGTGGATACGGGGAGAGATACGGCGTAACCCAGGCCGCGCGTGCCCGTGCCCTGTTTTGGGCCTGGCCCAACAGCGCTCGGCACCGTGTATGGCCCAGGCCCGGGGGCTCCTGTCGGTGTACTAGAGTAGGGGTACCCTAGTATCCCGAACTTGTGCACGGGCAGTCGCAGCATCCCGCGGCAAGGCTTGCCGGGTGACCGCCAAGGTCCTCTGTGGTTCCTTTGGAGCCATTCAAGGACAAAGTATCCAAGCCAAGGAGACAAGACCCCGGCAAGAGGAGCTTGCCGGGAAGGCCAACCATGGCATCTCAAGGAACTTGCCGCGACGCGCCACATCATTCTCGGACGCAACAAGACAATGACCGCGGCAAGGCGCTTGCCGCGGCAAGCCACCACTCTGTGTCCGCGCTCCAGCACATCCACCAACGTGTCTCTCTGGGACCCTTCCAGGCGTACGTGGCGGGAGGCTGTGCAGCCAGCGGTGCGCGGTGGCAAGTGGCGCTGACAAGATTGCCATCGTGGCGAGCGGTGGCATCCCTGACGGTCCCTTTTGCACTATCTAGGCGACGCAGACGGGCATTTAATGCCCTGGTCCCCTGCCGTCAGGGTTAGGTATGATACACTGTAGCAGGTAGCTGTACCAACCGCAACACCTTTCCATTTTTACCCTTGTCTACGTTGCCACCTGTCGGTGACCCCTTGAGCATATAAAAGGAGGCCCATGCGCAACGTAGAAGGGGGAGGAAGAGAACACTCACGCTCGGTCTCGTTAGCTGCTGGGGTGTACTGTAGCACTCCGTGCTCCCGAGCAAGAACTCAATACAAACCACAAAGCAGGAGTAGGGTTTTACGCATCCGTGCGGCCCGAACCTGGGTAAACTGCTCGTGTGCTTCGCCTCGATCCACTCTTCGTGCGACCCTCGCCCCCGCCGAACCGAAAGGGACTCGGTCCGCCGGTCCCATAGGTGCTCATGGATTAGTCCCCCGGCAACTCTGAACTACCTTCGGTACATCAAAACACAAAAACTCATAATACCGATCGTCACGGAACTTTAAGCGCGCGGACCCTACGGGTTCGAGAACTATGTAGACATGACCGAGATACGTCTCCGGTCAATAGCCAATAGCGGAACCTGGTGCTCATATTGGTTCCTACATATTCTATGAAGATCTTTATCGGTCAAACTGCATAACAATATACGTTGTTCCCTGTGTCATCGGTATGTTACTTGCCCGAGATTCGATTGTCGGTATCTCAATACTTAGTTCAATCTTGTTATCGGCAAGTCTTTTTACTCGTTCTGTAATGCATCATCCCGCAACTAACTCATTAGTCACATTGCTTGCAAGGCTTATAGTGATGTGCATTACCGAGAAGGCCCAGAGATACCTCTCCGACAATCGGAGTGACAAATCCTATTCTAGATCTATGCCAACTCCATGAACACCATCGGAGACACCTGTGGAGCACCTTTATAATCACCCAGTTACGTTGTGACGTTTGGTAGCACACAAAGTGTTCCTCCGGTATTCAGGAGTTGCACAATCTCATAGTCATAGGAACATGTATAACTCATGAAGAAAGCAACAACAGTAAACTTAAACAATCAAGTGCTAAGCTAACGAAATGGGTCAAGTCAATCACATCATTCTCCTAATGATGTGATCCCATTGATCAAATAACAACTCATGTCTATGGCTAGGAAACTCAACCATCTTTGATCAACGAGCTAGCCAAGTAGAGGCATACTAGTGACACTATGTTTGTCTATGTATTCACACATGTATTATGTTTCCAGTTAATACAGTTCTAGCATGAATAATAAACATTTATCATGATATGAGGAAATAAATAATAACTTTATTATTGCCTCTAGGGAATATTTCCTTCAGTCTCCCACTTGCATTAGAGTCAATAATCTAGATTACACAATAATGATTCTAACACCCATGGAGTCTTGGTGTTGATCATGTTTTGCTCCTGGAAGAGGCTTAGTCAACGGGTCTGCAACATTCAGATCCGTATATATCTTACAAATCTCTATGTCTCCCACCTGGACTTGATCCCGGATGGAATTGAAGTGTCTCTTGATGTGCTTGGTTCTCTTGTGAAATATGGATTCCTTTGCCAAGGCAATAGCACCAGTATTGTCACAAAATATTCTCATTGGACCCGATGCACTAGGTATAACACCTAGATCGGATATGAACTCCTTCATCCAGACTCCTTCATTTGCTGCTTCCGAAGCAGCTATGTACTCCGCTTCACACGTAGATCCCGCCACGACGCTTTGTTTAGAACTGCTCCAACTGACAGCTCCACAGTTCAATATAAATACGTATCCGGTTTGCGATTTAGAATCGTCCGGATCAGTGTCAAAGCTTGCATCGATGTAACCATTTACGACAAGCTCTTTGACACCTCCATAAACGAGAACCATATCCTCAGTCCTTTTCAGGTATTTTAGGATGTTCTGACCATTGTCCAGTGATCCACTCCTGGATTACTTTGGTACCTCCCTGCAAAACTAATAGTAAGGCACACATTAGGTCTGGTACACAGCATTGCATACATGATAGAGCCTATGGCTGAAGCATAGGGAACACTTTTCGTTTTCTCTCTATCTTCTGCAGTGGTCGGGCATTGAGTCTTACTCAACTTCACACCTTGTAACACAGGCAAGAACCCTTTCTTAGCTTGATCCATTTTAAACTTCTTCAAAACTTTATCAAGGTATGTGCTTTGTGAAAGTCCAATTAAGCATCTTGATCTATCTCTATAGATCTTGATGCCCAATATATAAGCAGCTTCTCTGAGGTCTTTCATTGAAAAACTCTTATTCAAGTATCCTTTTATGCTATCCAGAAATTCTATATCATTTCCAATCAACAATATGTCATCCACATATAATATTAGAAATGCTACAGAGCTCCCACTCACTTTATTGTAAATACAGGCTTCTCCAAAAGTCTGTATAAAACCATATGCTATGATCACACTATCAAAACGTTTATTCCAACTCCGAGAGGCTTGCACCAGTCCATAAATGGATCGCTGGAGCTTGCACACTTTGTTAGTACCCTTTGGATCGATAAAACCTTCAGGTTGCATCATATACATCTCTTCTTCCAGAAATCTATTCAGTAATGCGGTCTTTACATCCATTTACCAAATTTCATAATCATAAAATGCGGCAATTGCTAACATGATTCGGACGGACTTAAGCATCGCTACGGGTGAGAAGGTCTCATCGTAGTCAACTCCTTGAACTTGTCGAAAACCTTTTGAACCAAGTCGAGCTTTGTAGGCAGTAATGTTACCCAGCGTCAGTCTTCTTCTTGAAGATCCATTCATTCTCGATGGCTTGATGTAACACCCCGTATGTAACCTGCCATATTTGTATTCCAACTCTTGCCATTTCCGGCACTAAGTTATGTTATTTCCTCGTTGTCGGGTTTTTGTCTTCGTGTGCGTTTGCCTTTGTCATGCATCTCATGTCATCATGTGCATCGCATTTGCATACATGTTCGTCTCATGCATCCGAGCATTTTCCCCGTTGTCCGTTTTGCATTCCGGCGCTCCTATGTCCTCCGGTGTCCCTTTCTACCTCTTTTCATGTATGGGTGTTAAACGTTTTCTAATTGGACCGAGACTTGCCATGCGGCCTTGGTTTACTACCGGTAGACCGCCTGTCAAGTTTTGTGCCATTTGGACTTCGTTTGATACTCCAACGGTTAACCGAGGGACCGAGAAGGCCTCGTGTGTGCTGCAGCCCAACACCCCTCAAAAGTGGCCCAAACCCCACCTAAACCTCCTCCATCATCTAGGCCGTTCGATCACGATCGCGTGGCCGAAAACCGTGCTCAATTTGGAGCCTCCTAGCTCCCTCTACCTATAAATATAACCTCCCCTCCGAAATTTTCCGGATCCCTTCCAACCCTAGACCTAGCCCCGCTCCTCATCCGCGCGCCGCCACTCACGAGCCACCGTGTGGCCCCGCTCGCGCCCCACATCGCCGGCTCCACTGTGGGCCCGCGGGCCCGCCAGCCCGAGGCCGGCCCTCCCCGGCCCGTCCGCGCCTCCCCACTGCCGCGGGCAGCCCGAGCCGGCCCCCGCGCCACCGTACGCCGCACCGCCGCCTTTGCCGCCGGCCACCGCGCCCGACCTCACCGCCCCGCCGCCGCAGCGTTCCGGCCGGCCACCGCGCGCCGCTCCTCGCCGACCTCGTCGTCGCGCAGCCGTGTCGCCTCCGGCGACCTCCGACTCCGGTCGGCCTCCTCCTCGCTCCACCTCGACCCCGCCGCTCGTCTTCCTCTGATCCGGTCAACTCCGGCACCGACGATCCTCGTTTTCCGTGTTGTTACAGTAACTCGATCCAGATCTGAGATTAGGGTTGACTTTTTGCCCTAACCCTTGTTTTTATGCATTGCAATTGTTGCTCCGTTTTGGGCGTGTAGCATATAAATTTGTTCGTCTCAACGAGTACTTCATTTCATCTCATTGCACCATGTTCATTTGAGCTCATCTTGATGCCCTAAATGCTGTTGGAAGAGTGCTAGTTTCTGTTAGTTTCAGATTCATATCAGTAATTGGACATTTGTCATTTTTGCCATGATTAATGTATGCCTCCTATGAACTTGAGCCCTACATGAGTTTCGAAGTATGCCATGCCATCTTTACAGGGGTGTATGCCAAGTATTTTTGTGATCTCTGTGGTGACTAGCACAAGCATGCAAAGTAGCCCTCATAATGTTGCTGATTTCAGGGACTTAGAAATATTCTAAGTCAGTGCTCTGTTAATATTTTTATGCCATGTATTCATGTTGCTACAGAGTGATCCATGCCTCTTTTGAGCATGATTAGTAAGGATGTTTTGTAGATATTGTGGTTCTCTATCCATCCATGTCTTTGTTTGCAATTATGGAGCACCCTAGCTTGACTCAATCGAGCTCTACTTTTGCTATAAAATGTTCCTGGCAGAATGTTTATGTGTTAAGCATTTTTGCCGAGGTTGTTGTAGTTGATCCATGCATGCTATGAGGTTGTTCTTGCCATGTTTAGCTTCTATGCCATCTCTACTTGCTGGGTGTATGCTTAGTTTGTCATGCAATGCCTTGTGGTGAGTGCATCGAGCTCGTAAACATGCCTACTTGATATCTATTTTGCCATGTTCCAGTTTTCTACTAAGTCTGAATCTGTTAACGATAATTGCTATGTTCACATGGTTGCCATTGTATTTTCTGATCCCTTTTGGCTTATGGTCAGTAAGGGACTTTTGTTGTATGCTTTGAGTAGCTTCATGCCATGCTTTGGTTTGCCATGATATGGTCCTGTAGAATGTTGTTATTGTGCTCTAACCATTGCTTCCTGATGTTAAATTCCTGACATGTTGTTATTTTCACTAAGTCTGTAACCTGATATCTTTTGCACTTTTGCCATGCTTGTTTGAACCTCCTATTGAGTGAATTAGCTGTAGCTCACTGTTCATCTTTTGTCAAGCATCTTGAGTGGATCCCTGCCATGTATTTTGTTGTCATGTTAGAGTGTTGTAGCTTGTTGTTCTTGATGCATTTAAATGGCCACGTGCTGTTAATCACAGATCAGTGCCATATTTGTTTTGCTTGTCTTTTGCAAACCGTGCATCCGATTCCGGTGATCCTTATATCGATTTCGACCGAAATCAACTCCTCTTTCCAGTGGCACTCTTGGATTTCCAAGTTGAGGCCAGGTTCAATCTTTACTTTCCGAAACATGCATATGCATCACATATCGCATCCCGCATATCATGACATGTTTTGCATCATGTTGTTTGTGCATTGCACGTGGTTGATTGTGTCTCCCTTTGCTTGTGTTCTTGCTTTGGGTAGAGCCGGGAGACGAGTACGTGATCGAGGAGCCCGTTGAGTACGCTTACGAGGATCAAGCTAACGTCAACTCGGAGAACTTTGCAGGTAAGATGACCATACCCTCGAAATCTCTTCTATATTTGCTTGCTAGATGCTCGCTCTTTTGCTATGCCTATGCTACGATACCTACCACTTGCTTATAATGCCTCCCATATTGCCATGTCAAACCTCTAACCCACCTTGTCCTAGCAAATCATTGTTTGGCTATGTTACTGTTTTGCTTAGCCCCTCTTATAGCGTTGCTAGTTGCAGGTGAAGATTGGAGTTTGTTCCTTGTTGGAACATGTTTATTGTTGGGATATCATTATATTATCTTGTCTACTTTAATGCACCTATATACTTGGTAAAGGGTGGAAGGCTCGGCCTTATGCCTGGTGTTTTGTTCCACTCTTGCCGCCCTAGCTTCCGTCATACCGGTGTTATGTTCCTTGATTTTGCGTTCCTTACACGGTTGGGTTATAATGGGAACCCCTTGACAGTTCGCCTTGAATAAAACTCGTCCAGCAAGGCCCAACCTTGGTTTTACCATTCGCCACCTAGCCTTTTCCCTTGGGTTTCGCGGACTCAAGGGTCATCTTTATTTTAACCCCCGGGCCAGTGCTTCTCTAAGTGTTGGTCCAACTGGGCGATGTCCGGTGCCACCAGGGGCAACTCTGGGTTGGCCTACCCGACATCTTGCTCATCCTGTGTGCCCTGAGAACGAGATATGTGCAGCTCCTATCGGGATTTGTCGGCACATTCAGGTGGCTTTGCTGGTTTAGTTTTACCATTGTCGAGATGTCTTGTAACCAGGATTCCGAGTCTGATCGGGTTGTCTTGGGAGAAGGAATATCCTTCATTGACCATGAGAGCTTGTGATGGGCTAAGTTGGGATACCCTTGCAGGGTTTTGAACTTTCGAAAGCCATGCCCGCGATTATGGGCAGATGGGAATTTGTTAATGTCCGGTTGTAGAAAACCTTAACCTTAACTTAATTAAAATGAATCAACAGAGTGTGTGGCCGTGATGGTCCCTTTTTGGTTGAGTCTAGGAAGAGAACACGGTCTCGAGTTATGCTTGAACTTAGGTTGTTCTAGGATCACTTCTTGATCATAGTTTCTCGACCGTGCCTTTGCCTTCTCTTCTCGCTCTCTTTTGCGTATGTTAGCCACCATATATGCTAGCGCTTGCTGCAGCTCCACCTCATACCTTTTACCCTTCCTATAAGCTTAAATAGTCTTGACCGTGAGGGTGTGAGATTGCTGAGTCCCCGTGACTCACAAATTACTTCCAAAACCAGATGCAGGGACCGATGATACCGCTCTAGGTGATTCGACTGAGCTCATGTGGGAGTTCGATGAGGACTCAGGACGATACTGCATTTCCTTTTCAGACGATCAGTAGTGGTGCGCAGTTGGGGCGATCGGGGACTTTGTCGCATTTGGGGTTGTCTTTATTTTGGTTCCGTACTCGGACCTTGATTGTATCTGGATGAATGTATTGATATTTATGCTATTGTGTGACATGGCGAGTGTAAGCCAACTATGTACCTCTTTTCCTTATTCATTACATGGGTTGTTGTGAAGATTACCTCACTTGCGACATTGCTTACAATGCGGTTATGCCTCTAAGTCGTGCTTCGACACGTCGGAGATATAGCCGCATCGTGGGCGTTACAAGTTGGTAATCAGAGCCTTCCCCGACCTTAGGAGCCCCCTGCTTGATCGAATCGTTGGCGTTGTTGAGTCTAGAAAAATGTTTTGAGTCATTTAGGATTTATATATATAGGAGAGTAGGATTCTTTTTACTCCTCAGTCCCTTCGTCGCTCTGGTGAGGCATCCTGGCGTAGAGTTTTGACGCGGGTATCTTGGAATCATTCCAATGGTTTTGTGACAAGAACATTGTTCTTGGTGCCTCCTGACATTTAGGGTTTGTGGCAGTGTCCCGGGGAGTTGAGCTCCGAGGTGTCGTCGTCACAATTTTATCGTTGCAGTTCTGGAATACCTGAGCTCGCCGACATCGAAAATCTCCTTTATGCAGTTGGTGGTGAGATAACCTCGACGCCACCCAGTATTGGGGCGGGAGTTCGGGAGTATTGCCATAACTCGTATAACGGATGCTTTTTGAAGGTTGAGGTAAATGATTTTCGAAGGTTTCTTGGTTATGTGTTGAAGGATGGATACAGCTGGATGTAGGATTTGCTAGCTTTGTGTGAGATATTATGCTTCCCCTGTATCCCCAACACCTGATTGCATAACCGGGAGAATTTCGGGAGTTTCATAGGTGGGAATTCATGTAGCTCTAGTATTTCTTCCGCGGATATTTGGTTTGTGATTGGGTAATCCTCACCAAGTATTTGTTCTTGTCCGTACCTTGTTGTTTTATTCTTCTAGCTCTATCTAAGTGGCTTCTCAATTTATGGAAGTGTGACCATCTCAATTGGAATGCATTCGTTCATTTTGTTCGGATGTTAAGACTATATGTTGCAATTTTGATCCATTTGATTCAGCTTGAATATATGTCTTTCAAGATGCTAACGGATGTCACCCTCTTCAGGATGGCTCCTCCAACGCGTCAGAATCCTGATCCGCCACCACCACCTCCACCTCCGGAGGCATGGCAAGCTGTGATGGCCGCTACCAATCCAAACACGTAGATGCTCATGCAACTCTTGCAAGAGCGCAACCAAGGAAATCAAGGCCATGACAACTTTCAGAATCAGTTTGCTACACTCAACCAGTTCCTCGCAAACCAGCCGAAGACCTTCAGTAACTGTGTCGAGGCAACACACGCTGACGATTGGCTCGTGGATATCTGCAAGCATTTCGAGTGCAGCAACGTCAGGCCTGAGGACTTTCTCAATTTTGCCTCGTTCCAACTCAAAGACCAAGCTGCAGAATGGTATCATCAATACAAAGATTCCAGAGGAGGTCGTGTGATTACCTGGGATGAATTCCGTCAAGACATCAAAGCTCACCACATTCCTCAGAGTGTTGTTGAGGGCAAGCGTGAGGAGTTCCGCAATCTAAAGCAAGGCAGCTTGCCTGTTTACCAGTACAACATCATGTTCCAGAAGCTAGCTCGTTTCGCTAAGCAAGACGTCCCTGACGAGAAGAGCATGATTTACCAGTTCAGAGGTGGCCTCAGAGAAGATCTCCAACTAGCTCTCATGCTTTTTGAGCTGCAGAAGTACGATGAGTTTTACAACATGGCACTAAAACAAGAGACTGCTCAGCTCAAGTGCGATGCTTCCAAGAAGCGAGTCAGAGATGCAACTCCTTCTTCCTCAACTCAAGTGGTAACTAAGCAGCAAAAGTATTGGTTGCCTCCTCCTCCTCCTCCGTTCCATCAGCCTTATCAGCAGAAGAGCAAAGGTGGCAATGTATCTTACCACCCACCCAACCCAGGCTTTTAGAACAAGACTTCGTCTCATGCTCCAAGATCAAGTGCTCCGTATCACCGTCCGCTCTCGGAGGTCACGTGCAACAAGTGTTAGCAGAAGGGTCACTATGCCAACAAATGCTTCAATCAGAGGCGTCTTCCTCCTCCTCCTCCTGTGAGATCTGCCAGTACCGTAGTGGTCAAGCATAATCCCAAGTCTGCTAAGATCAACATGATGAATGCAGCTCATGCAGAGGACTCGTCAGATGTGATTATGGGTAACCTTCCTGTTAACGATATTCCTGCAAGAGTTCTTTTTGATACTGGTGGATCTTTTTCATTCATATCGAAGCCTTTTGCATCCATGCACGATTTGAATACTATGGATTTGCCTAAACCGATAGCGGTTTCCCCTCCGGGTTTGTTCATGAACACCAAAATGATGGCTCCGGATGTTACTATCACGTTGGGCGACTATAAGTTTCTGTCTTCTCCAATGGTCCTTGGCAACTCGGATATTGATCTTATTCTCGGAATGGACTGGCTTTCTAAGCACAAGGCTTAACTTGATTGTGCTGCCAGGCAGATTCAATTGACACATTCGTCTGAGGATGTAATCGTCTTTGCTGCTCGAGATGATACCATTCGTCTATTTTCTCTCAATGAGAAGGGCGAGCTGGATGCCATATCTTAGATTCCAGTCGTTTGCGAATATCAAGACGTCTTTCCAGAAGAGCTTCCAGGAATGCCTCTACACCGGCCAGTTGAATTCGTCATCGATCTTGAGCCTGACACGGAACCTGTTTGCAAACGTCCTTACAGGCTTGGACCTGAAGAGTTGAAGGAGCTGAAGAAGCAACTCGATATTCAAGAGCGTATGGGTCTCATCCGACCTAGTTCTTCTCCTTGGGGTTGTGGCATTCTGTTCGTCAAGGAGAAGGATGGAACGGACCGACTTTGTGTCGACTACCGTCCATTGAACAAGAAGACCATAAAGAACAAGTACCCACTTCCCAACATCAATGAGCTTTTCAAACAACTCAAAGGTGCTCAAGTATTCT